>NC_056430.1:68719872-69029872 GCF_018296145.1 Oncorhynchus tshawytscha | reverse complement strand
ATTCGAGGAGGAACACAACGTCTGGTTTCTGGATAAAGGAGGGGCCCTTGTCGCTGTGAAACAACCAACCGTCCCCACTAGACATTTACAGTAGGTTTAAATCTAATTCAGTGTTTGTATCTCTGTAAACTGGTTGCTATAACATGTTAGTACTTCTATTGATGTCAAGAAAACTTTTTAAAAAGTTACTTTATATATGATTAAACGCAGTATTCAAGGTTTGAACAACTTGCAAAGCACAAACATATGCAATAAAGATACAAACATGTTGTAAAAAAAAACTAAATTGGGGGAAAGTGTTTTTCTTCACCAAGTCCCCCTGTTAGCACGTTTAACACTGACCATTCTATTGTAAATTGGAGCACCCACGTTTTGCCTCAGTTAAGACCAACACAACTGAAACCACATCTCTATTCTTATATCACCTTAGAAAAAAATTTAGAAGGTACTTTTAGCACCAAGTTGTGAAGGATTCCTTCCTTCCTGGTTGTGTCTCCTAGATGATTTAAGTGCACTAGTGGAGGAAAGGAACACAGTAGAAGCCCTCATATCAAACCAGGTTTCAAATAGTATTGTTTTCTTTCAGCATTTAATTGAGACATTTAATTGTCTCAGACGGATGGGGTTTGCACTTTTGGGCCAATTTAATTGGAACCATTAGGCCAGGTAACAGGCAGCTAAAGTATTTGAAAGATGGCAAATGCTATTTGAACCCAGGCAAGCGCTGTAGGAACCAATCCCCCCTCTCTCTCTCGCTCTCGCTCACTCTCTCTCTCTCTCTTTCTCTCTCTCTCTCTCTCTCTCTCTGTCTCTCTCTCTCTCTCTGTTCTCTCACTCTCCTCCCAGCTAGTGTAACATTTCCTGACCCTGGTATCCTCCTAATAGATGCGTATAAATGCTTTGTCTGTTGTCTGAGTTTATAGCCAGATGAAGGCATGCTGACTGACAGAGGTTTAGATGGAAGCTGCAACAAGGGGGCTGATGCTTCTTGCATCCTAGAGCAAGACTGTGCATTGTTGAGTGTTGTTCCCAACCTTGTCACACACAGTACTCCAGTGTTCTCACATCTGAAGTGATGTTGATGAGATGTCAGAATCAATAGAGAACAGGCCTGGAGGATGAAAGTTGCCCAATCTCTTTTTTAATTTTATTATTTGTCTCCCCACACCTCTCCGCCCCTGTTTTGTAGTCGTTAGAACATGAAACAGTTCTATTCTGGTTTGTTTTGTGTGTTGTGTTTTTCCTTCTACATCACTTCACTGTAGACCGTAAGTAAACTCAAGACCTATGACGTTGTTGTTTTCCCTTGAAGTTGTTATGCCTCCACGCTTTGATAGTCGAACACAGTTCTGTTGTTTTATTCTTCTTCTATTCAACAGAATGTTTGTTAACTGTAGTCAATTAGACCCAACCTGAGATTCAGCGGCTGACTGTCTATGGAGACGACTCACTCCAATGATCTTCCATGAACCCAGTTGACACACTGTAATTGAGAGCATCAGGGCTCGTATTCAGAGTAGCAATGCTGATTCAGGATCAGATCCCACCGGTCTGTATAATCTCATTCCTTATGATCTAAAAGGTCAAAATGATCCTAGATCAGCACTCCAAGTCAGAATTACGAATATGGGCCTTGTTGTTACTGCCAGTCTGAGATGTGAATGGTTGCATCACAAATGACACCCTTTTTCCTAGTAGGCTTCAGTACTTTAGACCAGAGCCCTATAGGCCCTGGGTGCCATTTGGGATTCATTCAATGTGTTATTGTGTTGTGACTCTGTTACAGGATCAGTTTTGATGAGGGGCGGCAGTGGACCAGACACAGCTTCTCCTTGGTGCCTCTGTTTGTGGACGGGATGCTGGTGGAGGCCGGGACAGAGAACCAGATCATGACGTGAGTCGGGACAATAGAGTAATCGAGGGAAGACGCGCAGTGATGAATGATCTATAGACGGGGGATGGCATTCTTTTGCCCTCCGTAGGAAGTCTTAGAGAGATGGAGAAAAGGAGGGATTTAATTTTTCTGTCTTCCATTGCTTTGGGACTCTGTTCCTTTTGGTGAAAGGGAAGGGGATGAGATGGATGAGATGAATTTGTCTCCTCGTTCTCTTGGGAACCCTGTTCCTCTTGGAGGGAAGATATGAGGGGATGGGGAGGAATTTTAATTCAACGAATGCTGATGTCTCGTCTTTATTAATAGACATTTAAATGGGAGAAAATATTTGATTCATAAGGGTTGTCAGTTTGTTACCTTAGGACTGATTTCCCCATTTGATTGACATATTTAACTAGGAAAATGTAATTACTCATAGACTTAACGTAATTGGTGAAAACTTGTAGCGCTGAAAACCCTTGTCGAGTTATATTAACTTGTGTATCCATCCTTTGGTTTCTCAAGGTTTTTTGGACATTTCAGCCATAGGTCTGAGTGGCAGCTTATCAAGATAGACTACAAGTCCATCTTCAACAGGAAATGTACAGAAGGAGACTATCAGACGTGGCACCTTCACAACAAGGTAAGAGCTCTTAAACAGGAAGTCGGTCCAACTTATCAATATGTGACCTTGTTACCAAATAACAATGAATTTACAAGGTAGTTAGGGACTGTACATTATTTATAATGACGATACCTGGAGAAAATCGGACATCTCTGAAATGAAAATGGATGGCCCTTCCCTCCCTTAATGGTAAAAATGGATGACCCGACCCTCCCTTAATGGTAAAAAAAAAACGTGGCCCTCCCCTATACCCAAAATAATAATAAAAACATAAAGTGGACAGCAGAGAACATGACAACCATTTACCATCACTCATAGGACTGAACAGAGCCTTTGTATTGCAGTTTTAGAAACCATTCTTCATTTTATTAGATGGCAAAGTAGCTAGAAAGTTGTGCGTTCAAAGACTACCGCGGACAAGGGTAGTGGTGAAAATATATCAATTAAATTAACAAAAGCACTGAATGACTATCAACTTATTTGCTTTCCCCAAAAAAAGCCTTTTTATTAACACATTTCATGCAATTCTACATAATTTTACATGACTAGAGATGACTAAGGTCTTCATGCTACAGCACCTGAGACGTTTTGATTTCTCTACAGGCTATTGTTAAAAATAGAGGATAGTCCATGTCTGCAACAGTGCTAAAGTTGTCTATTTATTTTATTTATTTATTTTAATTTTACCTTTATTTAACCAGGTAGGCAAGTTGAGAACAAGTTCTCATTTACAATTGCGACCTGGCCAAGATAAAGCAAAGCAGTTCGACAGATACAACGACACAGAGTTACACATGGAGTAAAACAAACATATAGTTTATCAACTGTAAAAAGTGAGCACAGCAGAACCAGTTACAACTGAAGTACATGATCATCAATTCATTTGAGAAAAAGCCGTTAGATGTTTAACACAGCAAAAAAATATATATATTTTGGGAAACAATCATTTTCAATTTCATTCCATGATATTATCAGGAATCTTGGTAAGACCCAAGTGCAGACTGTGTGAAGTAACAATGTTAATTGTAACAACAGGGGCAGGCAGACGACAGGTCAAGGCAGGCAGGGGTCGATAATCCAGAGTAGAGGCCAAGGTACAGGACGGCAGGTAGGTTCAGGGTCAGGAACAGGCAGAGTGGTCAGGCGGGCAGGTACAAGGTCAGGACAGACAAGGGTCAAAAACCAGGAGGATGAGAAAAAGAGAGACTAGGGAATAACAGGAGCTGAGACAAAATGCTGGTAGGCTTGAACAAACAAGATGAACTGGCACAGACAGACAGAAAACATAGGTATAAATAACCAGAGGATAACTGGGGAAGGTGGGCGACACCTGGAGGGGGTGGAGATGAGCACAAGGACAGGTGAAACAGATCAGGGAGTGACAGATATTGTTGCTGCAAAATAGATTTGTGTAGACTGTGATTAGGGCATGGGAGTATAAGAGCATCTGCTGGGCTAAATTAACAAACTAGTCATGCATACTGTAGCTCACCTCATGATCCTCAAACCACAGACTAGTCAAACTCGTGTTTCTATTTAATTCGACATTATTTATTATATTTCATTTTATACAGCCTAAATCAAAATGTACTAGACATGTTGGTGAAGTGCTGTTGTTGATGTGTTGTTAAAATTCTGTGCACCTGCCAGCCTGTAGCGTGTCACAAATGTTTCTCAAATAATTTCTTAAATGGCAGGCTAAAGCCTGGAAATAATAATAATTTAACAATAATACATTATTGTTCCTTCTTAGGCTGCCTGGCTTGCTGCTGACTGATTTTAGAGTATGTTGTAGCCTGTTGGAATGAAGAACGTCAATTGATAGACAGAATCACACATTACTTCCCAAAGAAAGTACATTTTTCTGTCTCCACGGTTGTAGAAGGTAGCAGGCTCTACATGAGACAAACCAAAGATATCCCATATGCATCAGTCTCTTCTTTCCCCGGCATTTTACAGCTTGTTTCTAGCATAAAGAATTGCGGATTAAAGTGTCCTGACAGTATCACTTTATATAATCAGGTCCATACACTTTTATTTCCAAAGTAACAAGCTAACAAGGGGGTAGGCCTATGCTTTTAGCCATTTTCTTTCATTAACAAATGCCACAATACCCTCAAATACCCCCTGAATTCGCGCCCTGATTTTAAGTTCACACACCAAGCTCTCCACTGACACAGATATTTAAGGAGTGTAATGGTGACTGAAGGAAATGGCTGACAAAGTCTATGGAAGGTAGACTACAATTGAATCTGTCAAACAGGTAGGCCTACTTCTTATTTCTTAAATAGGAAGAAATCGTCTCCAACACAAAGCCCTCTTGTTGTTAGTAGCCTGAAGTCAAATTAAACTGCTGCTGCTTCATAGTAATGTAAGTTACGTAAATGACTTGAATATGGCTTATTGTGAGGTCAATAACTCTGATAAACAGCTTCATTATGGGCAACAAAACATATGTTTTTTTATTAAAATCAAATCTATCAGTAGCAAGTTCACCTCGGGTCTTCCTTTTCATCTTCGTTCTCTCCCTCTCAAACTGAACAGGGCATCATAGACCTAGTCTGCCAGCACATATATATACTCTTTTGGACAAAAAAAACAAATGGAATAAGTCTTTGACTCGCCTCCTGAAGTGCCACCTTACACAGCACAGTCATTTGTTAGGCAGCACAAAAGTGTTTACATCAGCAAGAGCAGGGCAAGCCGGGGCTCATGATTGGGAACGCCTATCCATTGCAGTGTGTAATGCAGTCTAACCTAGTTTTTTATACACCATCCCAGCAGCTCAAAAACTCAGGAGGGAAGTACATTTTCTAAGAAATATAACTTTGCCCTGTGCTTCTCCTAGCATACTCTTCATATAGCCTAGGCTTATAGCATATAGTATAGTCTATGGATCATTTTATTGAGACCACAGTAGTGGCACTTGATATTGCGCACCTAGCAGAGAATCAGGGATGAGGGGCATCATTGGGCACACATCGAGATAGTATAATAATCAACTAATTCTCAAAACCTGAGCAATTTGACATTTAATCAATGACAAATTACCTGACCCTCCCCTGGCCAAAATAAAAAAACATAAGAAACCCTCCACCTGACTGATATTCAAAAATGACCCTCCCCATGACCCTCCCCTATTTTCCTCCAGGTACCAATGTTTTTACAAGGTAGATGCAGTGTACTTACAGTGTTTGGGTAGTTCCAATAAGCTCAATAGGTTAACATAATAATGGTTTGACTTGCTGTTCAATGTTAATTTGACATTTGAAAATGATATAATGTAATCCCATGTGCGTTCAATATATGGAGAAAATATCCTGTATGTGTTTCACAGGGCGAGCCGTGTGTGATGGGCCAGAAACAGATCTATATGAAACGCAGACCAGGAAACTATTGCATGCTGGGGAAAGACTATGCCAAAGTCCTCTCTGCTGAGTCGTGTATCTGTCGGGCCCACGACTTTGAATGGTAATTATAGTATACTAACTCACAATTGCAGTAAAATAGATTACATGAAAACATATCCTTTTATCTCAAATCTAAACATGAGTAGATCAACAGAGGTTTCATTGTCCATAAAAGAGAGATACATGTTGTATGTTGTCCCATTTAAGTCATTTTTGGATTTATTACACTATTTCAGGATCCCATTAATTTGGTTCATTTTCTGTGTCAGTGCTCCAATTATCAGATATTTTGGGGAATAATTTGCTCCTAACGTCTGTCTCTCTGGCTGAGCTCGTTTTGCTATGTTTATAATAAAGTAGAGAAGATGAAGGGTGTTAATAGGACTGTAGGTTGCTGTTGTTTTTTGTCTTCTAAAGGCAGGGAAGAGAAAAACAAAGATACATTTGTATATAAATGCCAGCGGTGTCAGGTAAAACTGTATGAGTTTGAATTAGAATCCATTCATCTCCAGGGATAGTTGTTTTTAATTTTTTGGGGAATGCAATTATTATATGATACAGTTCACAAATGTCCTGACCATGTGGCATCTCTGTCTCTCTCTCTCTCTCTCTCTCTCTCTCACTCTCACTCTCACTCTCACACTCACTCACTCACTCACTCACTCACTCACTCACTCACTCACTCACTCACTCACTCACTCACTCACTCACTCACTCACTCACTCACTCACTCACTCACTCACTCACTCACTCACTCACTCACTCTCTCTCTCACTCTCTCTACAGCTGGAGACAGTGAAATGCAAAAATGTAAAAACAATCTCTTTTAAGAAACTTCAACGTTCAGAGTGAACAACAATAAAACTTTTAATTGACTTTGAAGTGTACACAAAAGTCAAGGTCTGAAATGTTTACTGATTCCGTATTGCATAACAGGGTGACACTGCACCGGCGTGTTGTTCTGTTGGGCTGTGAACAAAAGGTCCAGGGGTTGATTCCAATGACAAGACTGAAATCAGAGGTTATAAACTGAGCAAAAATATGAACGCAACATGCAACAATTTAAAATAATTTACTGAGTTGTAGTTCAAATGAGGAAATCAGTCAGTTGAAATAAATTCATTAGGCCCGAATCTATAGATTTCACATGAAGCATCTGTTGGTCAGATAACTTAAAATAAATTGCCCTCACAGTGGACCTCAGGATCTCATCACAGTATTTCTGTGCATTCAAATTGCCATCGATAAAATTAACTTGTGTTTGTTGCCTACCCATACCATAACAGTCCAGCTACCATGAGGGCGCAATGTTCACAACGTTGACAGCAAAACGCTTGCCCAGACAATGACATACATGTGGTCTGTGGTTGTGAGGCCAGTTGGACATACTGACAAATTCTCTAAAACTATGTTGGAGGTGGCTTATGCTAGAGCAACAAATATTAAATTCTCTGACAAAAGATCTGGTGGACTTTCCTGCAGTCAGCATGCCAATTGCACAATATCTCAAAAATGGAGACATCTGTGGCATTGTGTTGTGTGACAAAACTGCACATTTTAGTGTCCTTTTATTGTCTACATCACAAGGTGCACCTGTGTAATTATCATGCTGTTTAATCAGTTTCTTGATATGCCACACTTGTCTGGTGGATGGATTATCTTGGCAGGAGAAATTCTCACTAACAGCGAAATATTATTGTTGTACCTATGGAACATTTCTGGGGATCCTTTATTTCAGCTTATGAAACATTGGACCTACACTTAATGTGTTGTGTTTGTCTTTTGTTCAGGGTAGATACTTAGATATAACACTTGATATGTTATATTAATAATAAGTGAGGAGAGATTAGTATTAATGTGTAACCAAAACACGCTGGGAGTCTCCACGACTATAATGTACTAAACTGGACACCATACTTTTCTGTGACGTACTGGAAAGAAATGTGATCTTTGCATTGCCAAGGCTGTGATTCAGTGGTGCTATAATGTCCTTACTGAACACTGTACCTTCATTGGACTCACTTGGTCCCTTATAACTATTATCCCGACCAACCATAACACGATAACTTCACTTGACAGCCTGTCAATAAATTGGGGGAGGTTCCTAATCACACTGAGGCCAGACCAGGCCATAGGGAGTCCTAGACGGACCTCAGGCTTTGTTGCATCCTATTAGTTCTGGCTAGGTAATTAATTGATAAATCAATGACAGTGTCATTATTAGAATGGGCACTTGCCTAACCTGCTTTGCCTGATGTAAATCACTTTGTGATTGGGAGGTAGCTAACATCAGCCGTTGGGAGTCAGCCAACCCTGACCTGGCTGGCTGTGTTGACATGGAGTCCCCCAGGGCTCAGTCTTCCTACCTCTGCTGATCTGGAGCTTTTGTCAACCGCAGCCCAATCAATATATAATAATTATGGGTTGCAATGCAAAAAATATCTATTATATGTATCGTGCTGAGGGGATAGGAATAATTAGCTGTAACACAACACAGTAATACCGTATGTCCTTTGGATCAAAATCAAATCAAATTGTATTTATCACTTGCTTCGTAAACAGCAGGTGTAGACTAACAGTGAAATGCTTACTTTACGGGCCCTTTCCAACAATTCAGAGAGAAAAAAATAGAAAAAGAATAATAAATACACAATGAGTAACGATAACTTGGCTATATATACGGGGTACCAGTACCAAGTTGATGTGCAGATGTAAGAGGTAATTGAGGTAGATATGTACATAAATGAAAAGCCAACTGACATTTATTCCTGAGGTGCTGATCTGTTGCACCCTCTACAACCACTGTGATTATTATTAGATGACCCTGCTGTTCATCTATGAACATTTGAACATCTTGGCCATGTTCTGTTATAATCTCCACCCGGCACAGCCAGAAGAGGACTGGCCACCCCTCATAGCCTGGTTCCTCTCTAGGTTTCTTCCTAGGTTTCACCCTTTCTAGGGAGTTTTTCCTAGCCACCGTGCTTCTGCACCTGCATTGCTTACTGTTTGGGGTTTTAGGATGGGTTTCTGTACAGCACATTATGACATCAGCTGATGTATAAAGGGCTTTATAAATACATTTGATTGATATACAGTAGGTAGAGGTACCGTGTTGATGTTGATCACATTCTGTATGTGATTTGTTATAGTGATTATGGCTATGAACGGCGTAGAGAAGGGAACTGTCTACCAGCGTTCTGGTTCAACCCAGCTGTCATATCAAGGAGCTGCAGCCAAGGACAGAACTACCTCAACAGCACAGGGTGAGTTGCACATAAGGACACTATTTTGTAGCGTTTCTATATTGTCTATTCTAAGTGAAGGCAACCCTGCTGTATATTTCTGCTCAATGAAAGGCCAATATTTTTCCTTGAACATTTTCCATTTCATTTTGTAAAACATTATGATGGTTATAATATGATCCATGTTAAAAAGCCTGAATAGGTATCTCACATATCAAATTAGGTACAAAAACACATTACAGCTTACAGTGGCTACAGTATCTCTTTGTATAGGTTGGCCAATGATTATAATCTTCCCATCTTCCCACTGTAATGAAACACTGTCAGGGTGTCACACCCTCTGGCACGGCTCCTAGTGTGAATAGTGATATTGGCTTTTTAGACCGGAGTCATTCACCAGACAGTAGATCTATACTGCGTGAGATGGTGCACTTCTGAGAGCTACAAAGCACTTTCAGGAATCCTAGGACACAGATTAGGACGTCTCAGGATGGCTAAGGTCTGAGGAGAACGGTACATCCTTCATTCATGCATTCGCTTCCCCAAGGTTAAAAGTCAAGTTTTGTCTTGGAGTTAGTAAGCATGTTCGAGTTTTGTCAGTGGGAAATTAATCTTTTAATTAGGGATCACTAAGCATTTTTAAGATTAGTCAAAGTATAGCAAGTCTTGTTTACTAGCTCGGTCACTTCCGCAATCACTTTGAGGTTAAAAATGCATTTTTTGCAATTTCTTGTCAAGCATCATTGATGAACATGACCAATACCTTGGCCTTGTTAACTAGTAGTGTCATGAAGCCATAACCTCAGTAAACCATACTAAACATGTACTAAATCATTCAAATGGTATCTTCTTAAGGTACCGAAAAGTGGTGTCCAACAACTGCATCAAGGGAGTCAAGGACATGTACACACCCAGGAAGCAGATGTGTCCCAACAGGGCTCCAAAAGGCCTTTCTCTCTCCACCAGAGAGGGCAAGCTTACCGCCGACCTGCACACCAACATCACCTTCCTGGTGCATCTGGATGAGGTAGGACTGGGCCAAAAGCCAAAATGGCCTCCTTTTTGTATATCATTCTTATGGGCCTGTAGGAGCCCAAATGGATGCCTTTGTATGCATCACTGTTATGAGTTGCATTGATTTTCACTTTAAGCCATGAAATGAAAAATCTGTGTTTTGTATTGCTATGCATGGTTGTAAAAGTAGTCCTAGCATGTGGTGCACAACTCACTCACTCTAGGCCTGTTACTGAGTGAAATATGGATTTTTCTCCAGACATATGCCTACAATTATTTCCCTGTTATATTATCCCATACACACCAACTGCTGAAAGTGTAATAGTAACTTGCAACACAACATCACCCACACACAGCTACAGGACCCAAGCCCCGAGCTGAGAGACAGAGTAAGAGCTAAAGACCTTAGAGAGAGATGCACTCCTGGAGACCCTGTTATAGAGTGATAAACTCAGAGTAGCCTCCTTCTAGGGCCAGGGCCTTGCCTCGCTCCCCTCACTCCCTAGACACTGTTCAACCACCTCACATTAAATTCAGGTGGAATATGTGCAGTAGTGCACTGCTCGGTGCGGCTGTGCTTTCCCCCTGCATTGCAGCTAAGAAGTAAGTGTCTCTCCCACAAGGTCTCCCCCGGGCCCAGCTGTCATATTACAGTGTGATGAGTTGAGGAAATTATAATTTATTCATTTAGTTAAGAGTGTCACAGCCGTCGTTAGGAAATGACCAAGGTGCAGCGTGGTAAATGTACATATCTTTTTATTTTATATAATGACGCCAACAAAACAAGAAATAAAGAATCCACCGTAAAGCTTAACAGGGCTTTAGAGCCCCTAACAAAGATAACTACCCACAAAGACAGGTGGGAAAAGGAGCTGCCTAAGTATGGTTCCAAATCAGAGACAACGATAGACAGCTGTCCCTGATTGAGAACCATACCCGACCAAAACAAAGAAATACAAAACATAGAAAATAGAACATAGAATGCCCACCCCACATCACACCCTGACCTAACCAAATAGAGAAATAAAACAGCTCTCTAAGGTCAGGGTGTGACAAAGAGAGGCCTCCTATTATAAGAGAGACATATGCCATGTGGTCAAAAAGTTTATGAAATGTATTTTATAAAAATTTCAGTCCCAAAATAATTAAAAACAACTATCCCAGGAGACTAATGGAGGTGAAGAATCTTCATGGTGTCGGGTCTTATGCATTAGGAAAATCATTCGCTCCTGTTGAATTCAGACTTTAATTTATTTTCATGAAGCCCAAGATGGTAGAATTTCTTGGAGAGAGCAAATGGGCCTAAATATTTAATTTGTGGTACTGCTGGGTAGTAAACATGGCGGTTCAGAAAAATAAAAATTAAGGAGGGAGGTGGAATAAAGTTTGATGTTTTGATAGAGGGATGAGATCTGTAGTGTCACACGTCAAGGTTTCATTATCCCAAAGTGACCTTATAGCATGTCATGTGTACACCAACCAGATTTACTCAACATTAGCATGTCATGTTTACACCAAACATATTTACCCAACATTAGCTACATTATAGCATGTAATGTGTACACCAACCAGAACCAATGGAATAGTCCCAAAGGGGCAAATCCATCCATCTAACTCTCCATTCAGGCTCAATCAAATGCTCCAAGCATTTTATAGAAAGCGAAAACTATTTGAACCCAGGTATGACACACCATCAGCATGACAGCACTGACTTCACACCATTTATACCATCCTTTGTGTGTTGACATTCACCTGAACAAGACTCCTTTACACAGTCCTGCTGTGTTTGGACCTGAACTAATAAAACCCATTATTGTCAACCAGTACTGCTGTCCAGACCATGACGCTTACCCTATTATGCATTTTGGATTTGGTGGCCCTCTGAGTCACACATGGAGCCATGGACACAAAGCTTGACATTTAGCCAGTAGGCCAGCATCAGTCTCATGCAGATTTGCTAGCGATCCCAGGACACCTCGATAGAGAACTAGAAGTGTCCAGAGAAAGTGAACAGAGGACACCAACAGAATCCTGAATGACATCGGCGCCACTACAGTTCCACACAATAGCTGCCACTGTTATCCCTTTTCTTCCATTCTATTCTGCCTTTCTTTATTTGGCTTATCCATAGTTTATCATTTTCAGTGTACAATGGCATGAAATATACCCCCAGAAGCCTTCTCCTGTTTTCATACTCTGCTTTGCTTGAAAATAAATAAAACGGATAGTGAATAAGGAGAGAGAGAGACATACACACCTCATTTTAGGTAACAGGCAAACACACTGCTCTCACAGTGGGGCAGAATATGATGCAACCCCAATGTTGGGCTTGTGCTGACTGCGAATGTAGCCCAGCAGTCTGTTGACTAGTGTACCTGCCACCCTACTGTCTCTTGATTACTACACTGCTTCGACCTCCCTGTGGTTCTCTCTCCATCACACACACACACTCACCACAGGGACTCATTTCAGACTCAGGATGCACACTGATGTAGAGGTGTCACAACACAATATGTTGGACTTCTGACAGAAACAGACAATGATGTCCTGCCTGGGTCCATGCATGCTTACTGAATGGTACTCTGGATTTGAGGCATTGTATTGAACCCCATTTTTTTAAACATTTATTTAACTAGGCAAGTCAGTTAAGAAAAAAAATCTTATTTATAATGATGGCCTACCAGGGAACAGTGGTTTAACTGCCTTATTCAGGGCCAGAATGACATCATTTTACTTTGTCAGCTCTGGATTCGATCCAGCAAACATTTGGTTACTGGCCCAACACTCTAACAACTAGGCTACCTGCCGCCACAAAACAATGAGATGTATTTAAGTCTAGAGTAAACAAAAGTACAACTATCTAGCTGGGCTCTGAAATAGAATGGAATTGTTACATATATATTTTTTATAATGATGAACTATATCTTAATTTTTTTATTTTTGTCTTTATTTCTGTCTTTTATTTCTGTCTTTCTTCATCTGTAGTCCTCACTTGAGACTTTACTTGTTTTCCAGGGGGACTCAATGAGAACCAACATCCAACTGGATTTCGGGGATGGCACAGCAGTCTCCTACTCCAACCTGAGCTGGATCGAAGAGGGTATCAGACATGTTTACAAGACGGCTGGGATATTCCGTGTCTCAGCCTTGGCGGAAAACACCCTGGGATTTGATACTACCACGTTGTACCTTCATGTTACGTGTACGTCACCTCTATACATTCATCTATTTTGTCAGGAATATTCAATTCCCGCCATCTAGGAATGAAGTACTTCTGGTTTTAGTTTGTACTGTACCTGGTAGATAATTGGTCAGTTACTGTGACGTCGGCCATTGATTGGCCAGAGTGGTCGCTCACCTGGTGACCCAGGTCTGAATCAGTCCCTGATTGGAGGGAAAGAATGGAAAACAACAGTGCCGTAGTTCTCAAGGATCATAATTAAATATCTCTACCTCATATTTTTCTGTAAATTACCACCTTACTAAGTATACAGCAGTGTACAATGGAGCCAGTTAAAGGCAAAGTACCAGAATGCTTTCAACATAGTAGAGCACATTGATGCCCTCTCTCTTTTCATCTTGTAATGAACAAGCCAGCCAAATGTCAAGTAAATAATAGTGACAAATATAACATGCTTATGTCTAAAAGGCTTCAAGAATTATCCAGCTCTTTGAGGTGCAGTCTTTGAATTGCCCCCTCGGCTCTTGATTTGAAAAGCGAGGCTATCGTCAATTAGTGAAGGTGACATTTAAATGTTGTCTCTGGTCGCCACTTCACTTTCAATCAGTGTACTTTGATATTATTGATGTCATTGATTCTGCTGGTGTTTTTTCCTGGTTTGGTACAAATTATTTTACTTTTTTTTGTACTTTTACCCTTTTTTCTCCCCAATTTCAAGATATCCAATTGGTAGTTACAGTCTTGTCTCATCGCTGCAACTCCCATACGGACTCGGGAGAGGTGAAGGTGGTGAGCCATGCGTTCTTCGAAATATGACCCTGCCAAGCCGCACTGCTTCTTGACACACTTCTCACTTAACCTGGAAGCCAACCGCAGCAATGTGTCGGAGGAAACAAAACACCTGGCGATTGCAGTCAGATTGCAGACACCCGGTCTGCCACAAGGAGTCTCTAGAGCCCGATGGGACAAGGATATCCTTGTCAGCCAAACCTTCCCCTAATCCGAACAACTCTGTGCCAATTGTGCGGCACCTCATGGTCTCCCTGACCCGGCCGGCTGTGATAAAGTCTGGATCGAATCCGGGTCTGTAGTGACGCATCAAGCACTGTGATGCAGTGCCTTAGACCACTCGGGAGGCTGTTTGGCACATTTTGAGGGAATTTACAGGGGAGTGAGTGTGCAGATAATGCTTTTAGCAATGTGCCAATCACGATGCCGCCACATATTTCAAATTTGAATATTTGTAACACTAGACACAGTTTAGGGAGCCTGACCAAATGACTCACATCACACACACAACACACACACATATGCACATCCACATAGACACAAACTTAAAAGGGGGAGACACACAGATACGCACACTTTCTCTCTCTGTCACACACATCACACACACACACACACACACACACACACACACACACACAAACATACACAGACACTAACACACACACAGACATACACTGCATGCGTTTGAAAGCTAGGATAATGATTAGTCTCAGTTAAAGAGGATAAGAGTTAACAGAAGCCCAGGCGGAGACGTACAGTACACACCAGAACGCCAAGTCACAACACTGTCAGCCGGAGTTTTACTGTTAAAATACCTTGTTATATCTCTCTCCTACAGGAACCTTCACCACTTAGATCACGATAATGCCACGTACACCCACGTCAACTCCCATTACGGTCTCAGCATGTCAGACAACAGTATTACTCACAAGGTATCACGTCAAAAACATGATAACGACAACGTGTTTTAAGTCGAGAATAAATCTTGTTCTTCAACTAAATTCCATCAAAACTATAGAACATTATGATAGTTAATGACATTTGTTGAGGAAGATTTCATTCACCTTCCCTTTTCAGCTAAAGTAGTCTTATTGAAAAGAAGATCCCACACATTACCCCAGTGATAATGATAAGTGATACTTGAAAGCGCGGTGTGGGAGATCTTATTTTCTCTAATTCTTCATTTCAGAAGGCTTCTATTTCTTTTTTTTCCCACACAGCTGTAAAAAATTATCTTCGGATGTGCCAGTGTTTTTCATATATTAAAACAAAAAATGATCTAAAAATAATATTTTGATGTGCGAGTGATTTTCATATTGTGTAGTTAGGCAGTCTCAAGCAATGTCCATGTAATTACAATCATATATGGAGTCTGAATCATCCAATACTGAGTCTGAATCATCCAATACTGAGTCTGAATCATTCAATACGGAGTCTGAATCATCCACGTCTGAGTCTGTATTATCCAATACTGACTCTGTATTATCCAGTACTGAGTCTGAATCATCCCATACTGAATATGAATCATCCTCTGTGTTTGTATCAGGTCCTGTGGAACATGTCCAGTTGCTGGCTCCATTTGTGGCCATCAAGAACAAGGAAGTAAACCTAACCGCAGTGGTCTGGCCCATCCACTCAAGGACCCTCACCTACTTCTGGTGGCTGGGGAACAGCACTGAGGTAAATTAGACTTAAAACACTTGGTCTACAGGGAAGAGGGCCTAGAACCTGAGCCCTGTGGGACTCCAGTGTTGTGTATAGTATTCAGTATATGTGGGTTACCTGCTCTACAACATTAGTAGAGGTAAACTGACACTATTCAAAAGGGGTCTTACCCTATAATGCCATATAGTGTACCTGTACTGCAGTGGTGGCTGGTGTAACTGTAACTAAATCAGAGGACAGGCTTATTGTAATGGCTGGAACAGAATAAATGGAACAGCATCGAACACTTCAAAGACATGGCTTCCATTCCAGTTCCATTCCACTTCATCCATTATTATGAGCTGTCCTCCGTTCAGTAGCCTCCACTGATTTATATATGGGTTATACATGATGTATATGGTATTACACACATTGACCACTTCTATTACTGAAGATGACAGTGATAGAGGCGGAGCAGTCTCTGATCTTATTAGTTTGTCATGAGTTATTACCTCAGCTGCATTGGTTCTAGGTCTTATGTGGTGGATGTTTTTTGTAGGGTTTTACTCAAGTCAGAAGCTCCAACTACTCTTAGTGAGAAGTTCAAGGAGAAGTTGTTATCATCTGAAATGGGTTTGTTTCATGTTCCGGGGATTTAGGTGAATGTTTTAGGTGAAGGGATTATTACCTGATCAAAGTGTGATCATCCATTTTGTCCATGTTCCTTCTTCCTCCAGCCGGTGATCAGCTTAGATGGGAGCATCTCGTATACCTTCACCAGCGAGGGAATGAACACTGTTACGGTCCAAGTGTCTTCAGCCAACGCCATACTGCAAGACACTAAGACGATAGCAGTCCAAGGTAAGGATCAGTACTCTCTCTCTCTCTCTCTGATCACCTTATTCAAATTAATAAGCTTGATGTAATGCCAATTAGCACATCTAGCAGGCATCTGACTTGATATGCAACGTTTGAGGATACTTTACATTTGGATATGTCAGGATATCCGAAAGGGGACATTTCCCCAATTATCTAAGAAATCACTTGTGCAAGCAATCAACTCCTCTTGTCAAAACATGAGCACATGCATACTGTACACCAACATCTCTGTCAGCTTTCCCACCCATCAGAAGACAGAGGGACACAACCAGAACGAAGGACAGTGGGGAATGGATAGGATACCTTGAGAATAATGCACTGAGATCAGGAGTTGAATTAACGGTCTGTTTCTGTTTCTCCCCTGGGTCTCTCTCTCTTTCTGACAGAGTTCTTCAAATCTCTGCTTTTATCTTTTTCCCCTAACCTGGACGAGTACAACCCTGACGTCTCCGAGTGGAGACAGGATGTGGGGAGAGTCATTAAGAAGGCTCTGCTCCAAGTAAGTGTCTCTTCCTATCCTCTCAGACGCTTTGGCATTCACCCTCGGGCTGTCTTATGATTCGTTATCACACAGGTGCGAGAGTCTCGGCTTCTTCTTCCCCCCTCGAGGCAGCTTTATTAGCACAAACAGAAGTTGGAGCAATGAAATGCATTCTTCGGGAATTAGCCTGGAATGAAGGAGATCTAGGCATTGGATGTGCATAGTATCTGTGGAGGAGAGCTAGCGCTGATATGTCATATTTAAGTGTGTTGTTCTTCCACTTTGTGTGTTGGTTTAGGCCTTTAGTGTGAGAATTGTGGTCTCTCTGTGTTTTCACCAACTCCACAGTTGATTTGACATGAGAGGCGCCTCAGGCGAGTTAGTCTGAGAGCCAGTGGAGGGAGCTACTGTGATGGAGGACAGGGTGAAGCTTTGTGAGGGATAAAGTGCACCTTATCACCTAGCATTCTGGGAGCCACATGCTATGTTCATGGCAGTATAGTATAGCACCAGCCAATTGAATTGTGTTAAACAGAGGGGCTCACTCAGTTAAAGTTATATATCTAGCTTGGGCTATTAATTGCTAGCCTCAATAGGGGGTTACAGCACCACTTTTCATACAGAAGGTTTTGTAATACAACCTTTGAGGACCAACATACATTATACGGTATCTATTGAGTTTATGAACACTAACTAGTCCATGTGTCATGTGCTCCTCCATGTACAGTTTAATCCTCATTTCATCTCTTTCACCCTTTCTCTAAAAGAAAATCATATTAAGGACTATTCGTCCATGTACTGCTAGCGTTGACATAGGGTTCATTGCCGAGATATTGTGCAGAAATCGTCATACAAAGTGTTATTAGAATTTTTACCTTCATTTATTTTTTTGAATTTTCTGCGGTTCACGTTCAGTTCACCCTCAAAATGAAACATATTCTGTTGTGTCAAGGTAAACAACTCCCCGCAATGAGGAAAAGGAGAAGGTTCAGCAAAATTGCAATTAAAGTCCAGGTCCATAAAACTGCAGTGTTGCCGTACTACAGTACAGCTCTATGGCTGACAATAGTGAGAGTCAGGCAGGGCTACACTGTTGCTCCTCAGCTGATTCCAACCCAATGCCTAATAGAGGTTTGAATGGGGAGTTCAGTAATAGAGGCTATTTCAAGTTCTTTTCCAGAATCATTCCATCTCCGCTTTCTCTGGCTTCTTCTTTCCTCCCCCTGAGGAACATGGAAGATGCCGAAGGCTCACTCTCAAGTTCCAGACAGTGACTGTCGGCAAATTCATATAATTTTCTATGTTTCGCGGAAGCCCCCCCTGGTTTCACCACCAGCTGTTAATGCATCTATCAGTGTGGTGAAAGAGTTTAACATGTCCTCTTTTTTTTCCCTAAGAGAGGGCACCCCCCCCCCCCCGGGTAACGACTGTACTTGACTTCACAGAATAAAATCATAGATATAGGTGAATCATCATAACATATTTATAACAACATTGTTGGAAATAATGCACAATGGTAGGGGTTATGAAAATAGTATAACCCAATATTGTCAAGTTCATGACGAATGAGAAACAGAATCCACGTCTTGGTGTGTTTACAATAGTAATTAGTAATCAACCACTGTCTCATCTTATTTATTTAGCTTTGCATACAGTAAGATTGTGAGGAAGCCGCTCCAAATGTGTTTGCTGTTAAAATATTAAAGCGACAAGATAGTCTTGAAAAGGTGGTTTTTCAGCCAAATTTGAGCATTGACAAAGTTCCCTCCAAAACACTCATCTGACTCAGTCTGACTCACCCACTCTCCTCCCTTAACCCGGATCAGATTTTTCACTCCAGAAAATGAGTTTTGGGGGCACAAAATGCCAGCACTACCTAAGCACACAGAGCCCGAAGGCTTTTTAGAGTAATGAGTGATCGCAAAAAGAACATTTGTGCTGAGTGTATTGATTTTTACAGGTGCTATTGTATTCTATCCCCTTCCATCTCCCATTCCCTCTGCCATTCCATACCTCTTTGTCCACTACTTTTCTACTCAAATAGTGATTTTAATGCTTGATAATTGATGTGCATCAAGTGTATGTGACTCACCGACTACGCCACTCCATTGTCCGCCAGTAGCCAAATAGAGTACCCATACAAACATGAGTGGCTTTTTAAATGAACACTGATTTCTGGTTGGAACCTAGCTGGTAATCTAAAGTGGATAAATGACATTATGAAGAAAAACATTTAGTAGTAGCTATTTTGAAGTCATGGAAAAACAGTTGTTTTGCAAGACATACTCTTCTCCTCAAGAAAGAAATACACTTTTTGCAAAAACATGGAGGTTGAATTTGGATTGAAAAAAGTTCAACACTTTATTTAACACCTAGAATCATATCATGTTATGTCACAGTCATAGTCATGTCATAGTTTGTCATTAAAGCTAAAACAACTTGTCTTAAACTGTTGTGACATTGTGTTATTTTAAGGCTGGTTATGACATCTACACAAGAGTGTCAAAACCCACAAAACCCACCCAAAGCAAACCATATATTTACGTTATATTGCATTTTCAAAAATTGCCCACACATTGATGTCAGACATGTACCTACCCCAATGCACTGTTGCTCTGGACTGGGATGAATGCAGGATCAGATTTCAGAAGTAGGCCAAGACACCCTCTTTGTGACTGATGTCTGACATAAGGGCATGTACATGATAGACCTATCTGGCTTATATCATTATGATGGTCATAATGCTTCTTGAGTGTCAACATACATTTTCTTAGTCCAAGTAAAGTGACAAAGGATGGTCCTAATGCTTCTTGACAGTGTCATAAAGTGTATTTTCTTAGTCCAAGTAGAGTAACACAGGATGTATAATGTGTATTTTCCATAAGTTATGTGAGGAAAAAATACATGATCGTAAAGAATTCAGTACAACAACAACATCAAAGGATTTACAGTGGGGCAAAAAAGTATTTGGTCAGCCACCAATTGTGCAAGTTCTCCCACTTAAAAAGATGAGAGAGGCCTGTAATTTTCATCATAGGTACACTTCAACTATGACAGACAAAATGAGAAAAAAAATCCAGAAAATCACACTATAGGATTTTTTATGAATTTATTTGCAAATTATGGTGGAAAATAAGTATTTGGTCACCTACAAACAAGCAAGATTTCTGGCTCTCACAGACCTGTAACTTCTTCTTTAAGAGGCTCCTCTGTCCTCCACTCGTTACCTGTATTAATGGCACCTGTTTGAACTTGTTATCAGTATAAAAGACACCTGTCCACAACCTCAAACAGCCACACTCCAAACTCCACTATGGCCAAGACCAAAGAGCTGTCAAAGGACACCAGAAACAAAATTGTACACCTGCACCAGGCTGGGAAGACTGAATCTGCAATAGGTAAGCAGCTTGGTTTGAAGAAATCAACTGTGGGAGCAATTATTAGGAAATGGAAGACATACAAGACCACTGATAATCTCCCTCGATCTGGGGCTCCACGCAAGATCTCACCCCGTGGGGTCAAAATGATCACAAGAACGGTGAGCAAAAATCCCAGAACCAGACAGGGGGACCTAGTGAATGACCTGCAGAGAGCTGGGACCAAAGTAACAAAGCCTACCATCAGTAACACACTACGCCGCCAGGGACTCAAATCCTGCAGTGCCAGACGTGTCCCCCTGCTTAAAGCCAGTACATGTCCAGGCCCGTCTGAAGTTTGCTAGAGAGCATTTGGATGATCCAGAAGAAGATTGGGAGAATGTCATATGGTCAGATGAAACCAAAATACAACTTTTTGGTAAAAACTCAACTCGTCATGTTTGGAGGACAAAGAATGCTGAGTTGCATCCAAAGAACACCATACCTACTGTGAAGCATGGGGGTGGAAACATCATGCTTTGGGGCTGTTTTTCTGCAAAGGGACCAAGACGTCTGATCCGTGTAAAGGAAAGGATGAATGGGGCCATGTATCAAGAGATTTAGAGTGAAAACCCCCTTCCATCAGCAAGGGCATTGAAGACGAAACGTGGCCGGGTCTTTCAGCATGACAATGATCCCAAACACACCGCCCGGACAATGAAGGAGTGGCTTCATTAGAAGCATTTCAAGGTCCTGGAGTGGCCTAGCCAGTCTCCAGATCTCAACCCCATAGAAAATCTTTGGAGGGAGTTGAAAGTCCGTGTTGCCCAGCAACAGCCCCAAAACATCACTGCTCTAGAGGGGATCTGCATTGAGGAATGGGCCAAAATACCAGCAACAGTGTGTGAAAACCTCGTGAAGACTTACAGAAAATATTTGACCTCTGTCATTGCCAACAAAGGATATATGACAAAGTATTGAGATAAACGTTTGTTATTGACCAAATACTTATTTTCCACCATAATTAGCAAATAAATTCATTTAAAATCCTACAATGTGATTTTCTGGATTTTTTTTTCTCATTTTGTCTGTCATAGTTGTAGTGTACCAATGATGAAAATTACAGGCCTCTCTCATCTTTTTAAGTGGGAGAACTTGCACAATTGGTGGCTGACTAAATTATTTTTTGCCCCACTGTATCTCTAAATCGTATTATTTATTTTTTATTTTTTCTCTGCCAAGAAGCTTCCTTTTTCCTTTCTCCATGTTTCCACTGGGCTTCCCTTCCTGCTTCTCTTCTTCCAACGTATGAGGCTCGCACTGCAGTTAACAGTTTGAATGTCTCCCCCTAGTGGTACCGCGACATATACATGTATATAATGTTGTGAACAAACTAAGTTTGATTCCTTAATCTGGAACATTTCTGTTGTTGTAAGGTTAATAATATAAGCCAGATAGGCATATTACATACATAACCGCCAGTAATAAGTTCCATAGAGGGTGTTTTGTCCTTCTCCTGTTTTCATCCCAGTCATCAGTGACAGAGCATTGGGCTAGGCACATGTTTGGCATCAATGTGTGCACAATTAATAAAATGGACAATTTAAAAATGGTTATATAACATACTATTTACAAGTAGAATGGATTGGTCTGCCTTGTGTGGTAGTTTGTTGTGTGCTCTTTAACACTCTTACATAGATGTCATAACCAACCATAAAATATTGTAATATACAATACCAGTCAAAAATGTGGACACAGTTTTTCTTTATTTGTACTATTTTCTACATTGTAGAATAATAGTGAAGACATCAAAACTATGAAATAGCACATATGGAATCATGTAGTGACCAAAAAAGTGTTAAACAAATCAAAATATATTTGAGATTTTTTTAAGTAGCCACCCTTTGCCTTGATGACAGGGCTATCTTCTGTACACCACCCCTCCCTTGGCACAACACAAAGTATTGACTCGAACGCATTAGGAAAGAAAGAAATTCCACAAATTGACTTTAAACAAGGCACACCTGTTAATTTAAATGCATTCCATGTGACTACCTCATGACGCTGGTTGAGAGAATGCCAAAAATGTGCAAAGCTGCCATCAATGCAAAGGGTGGCTACTTTGAAGCATCTAAAATATAAATATATTTTGATTTGATTAACACTTTTTTGGTTACTACATGATTCCATATGTGTTATTTCATAGTGTTGATGTATTCACTACTGTTCTACAATGAAAAACCCTTGAATGAGTAGGTGTGTCCAAACATTTGACTAGCACTGTATGTCACAACCTGTCTAAATATATGTGTCATAACAGTGACAATGTTATGTCAACTGTTATGACATATGGTTAAAACCGCGTCATAACGTGTTATGATGCTAGGTGTCAAATAAAGTGTTACCAAAAAAATAAAGTAGTATTTATACTGACTTGTCATCTATTGGTTTGGTGACAGATTGTAGCATTGTTTACATGGAGGTTGTATTGGTTATTAACACATCTTGGTCAAGCCCAAATCTTTTTCATTGTCACCTCCCTCTCCTTTGATTTCAAAATATGTTAAATATGTATATAATCTAAGGGCAGTTTTTTTAACTGTAGATTAAGAATACCATACAAGTATGAACATATTGCAACAGTATTGTCCATTGTTAACAGGTGTCAGACTTTCCAGAGGATCAGCTGTTGGTTGCAGTGTTTCCAGGTGTGCCAACGGCCGCTGAGCTCTTCCTGTTACCACACAAGAACCAATCAGAGGGCCGGAAAAAGAGCGAGAAGGAGCTAGAGCAGGTATGGGATAGTTAGATTGGACAATGACATTTTGAGTGTCATTGTAATTCTGTCATGGCATGTATGACAAATTGTTTCCAATCCTTCACGCCAATTCACACAATAGGATAAATGCATTGTCATGGCTGAAATGACACACACATGCAGATATTAATTTTATACTTCTATTCCGACAATTGATACAACTGAACCAATGTGGTGGGTGTCATGACGAAACAGCAAATGCTATTTAATTATGCATTGTGTGTGAATTGAAAGAGCTGAAAAGTGTGAGAATTGTTTGACTAAATGATGCTTCTTTCATCTCCTTCAACAGATCTCTGAGATACTTGCCAGCGCTCTGAACCAGAATCTGGTGGAGTTTGAGCTAAAGCCAGGAGCAAGAGTAATTGTTTACATCACACAGCTAACTTTGGGTAAGGAAATAAGTTAGTATCAAGATAATTACATATATTAACTGTATGTACTTGCATGAAAAATCATTATTTTCTCTACATATTCTACTGTTTTTCAGCTGTGTTTGTTTCTTTTTGTGATGTCATAAATGCAATGTCATTTACTGGAGCTAACGTCTTCATATTTGTGTAGCATAAACCAAACACATTTTTTGTTCTGTATTTAGAATGCCTTATATGTTTGTCACCATCTTGGATGTACAAAGATTGGAGGAGGACATGGGAGGGTATTGGATTTTATTTTAAGTGGAACTCCTTGAGACAATTGATATTTTATATCTACCATCAAGTCGCCCAACATCTGTTCACTGTCTTGAACAACCATCCAACCACAAAATGAGTGTTGCACTGAGTATAATTTTGTTGATTATTTAGTCCTTGAGAAAATGACAAAAAAAGAGAAGTTTGTTTCCACAATGCATGCAAAAATCAGAATCACCTAAAAATAATCAACAACATTACATCCGTTTAAGTATTGGCTCAAAATGAGACAAACAAATAACTACTCTTGGCTGCAATTAAAATACTTTACCAGCGTCCACCCAAAAACAACACAAATCCTCTTTCACAATGGAAAAATATTCTCAGTTGAGAGTATTGAATGGATACAGAGTAGTCCAGCCTACTACAGTATATACTCATACAACACCACACTTACGACAGCAGCTGGGTCCACATGGCAGAGTTGAGGGTTAAAGTTGGAAGTGCCCTTAAGGAAAGTCCACATGATTTCACGTGTGGAAAGTCAGATCATTTCACATAAAATGTAACTTTTTGGAACTCACATGTTGTTTTCTCTGTAAGGGTGGAGGTGGAGGTGGAGGTTGGAGAGAGGATTTGCCAGGTCTAATAGTACATATTCTGACGGTTCTATTAGCCACATAATCCCAGTGAGAACACATAGCCTTGAGCTGGCAGTCTGTGGCTTAAAGGACTAGGTATACACAAGCAGGTCTGCGGGTGCTGGACCGTAAAGTGTGTGTGTGTGTGTTTGCGTGTCAAGGGTGTGTAATACCAAAGAGAGAGGTGTTAAATAGTATAATCAGCACCACATAATTCCAGTTTATTCCACAGTAAGTGTTACTGTGTTGCACTTCATTTGTGACAGTTGTAAAAGGCTTGTTTTAACCACAATTTAGCATTTACATCTGAATATAAATGCTGCTGTGCTTGTTTAAAGCCAATGTCTTTTAGTTTGGAGAAAAGGTAATTACACGCAATCACAGCCTTTTAAATTTGGGATATTAAAAATGCACTATCATTGCCTTGGATCGACCCATAATACATAGCCGGATTCATTTACTTGAATCAACAAATTGATTCAAGTAAAGCATATTCATTGACTGTATGTAGCCCTACTGTAGCAGACTATTTTGAAGCCAAATATATATCTCAACTGTACTCCATGGGTGTTATTAGTGATACAATATTTTACGGTATAGGATCAATATTGGCAATGAAGCAAGTAAATCTCCGAGGCATTCCCAGATTAGCCTTTATTGTGTTGGTCTGTTCTTGTTATGTTTAACGTTCATCGTCCACCACCCTCTGTTACAGCACCATTGGTGGATTCCATTCCGAGACACAGCAGTTCAGCCATGCTGATGCTCCTGTCAGTAGTATTCCTTGGTTTAGCAGTGTTTCTCATCTACAAATTCAAGAGGTACGTATGTACAGTACTTTATGATTATATCTTTGAACACTGTCTCGCAGCACTGCTTGAATAACCTGCTATCGTCATTAATAATGCACAGATTGGTAGGGCCTGCATCAACCAACAATTAACTAATGACGTTTCTTTGAAGTAACTTTTCAAATTGCCTTCATACTGTAGATGTAGTAAACAGATTTAGAGTGATTTGGATGCATGAGGCACGTGTGTGAATCAGTGATGTTATGTTAAGAAAACTATCATTCAATTGCTTAATATGCTATTGCCATACTTTGGCTATTAGTAGCTGAATTATTAAAATGATTCTCATGGAAAAGTCTGCTGAAAACGCATCAATTATGGATCTGGAAATTCCCGCATTAATCTAAAGAAAAAACAGATTTATTGAAATGTCACACACGACAAAGCAAAACAATTAAGTAACAAAATGACTTGTAACTGGAAAGAAATTGAAGTACGAGTGGAAGAAACAAATTTCTATTCATAAATATAAATGGGGAAATATTTTTCTGAAATTAGGCAAAATGTATATGCATCAGGGTTACAGTCTTATATCACTACATTGATGTCAAATGGGGATTTAATGATGTAAAGATTAATATTTTCTTAGTTAGATATCTAGTGGCTTCATGATAATAGGGGGATTAATATACATTGCTCAAAAAATTAAGGGAACACTTAAACAACACAATGTATATTCAAGTCAATCACACTTCTGTGAAATAAAACTGTCTACTTAGAAAGCAACACTGATTGACAATACATTTCACATGCTGTTGTGCAAATGGAATAGACAACAGGTGGAAATTATAGGCAATTAGCAAGACACCCCCAATAAATGAGTGGTTCTGCAGGTGGTGACCACAGACCACTTCTCAGTTCCTATGCTTCCTGGCTGATGTTTTGGTCACCTTTGCATGCTGGCGGTGCTTTCACTCTAGTGGTAGCATGAGATGGAGTCTACAACCCACACAAGTGGCTCAGGTAGTGCAGCTCATCGAGGATGACACATCAATGCGAGCTGTGGCAAGAAGGTTTGCTGTGTCTGTCAGCGTAGTGTCCAGAGCATGCCGTAGGAGGGCAACAACCCAGCAGCAGGACCGCTACCTCTGCCTTTGTGCAAGGAGAAGCAGGAGGAGCACTGCCAGAGCCCTGTAAAATTACCTCCAGCAGGCCACAAATGTGCATGTGTCTGCTCAAACGGTCAGAAACAGACTCCATGAGGGTGGTATGAGGGCCCGGCGTCCACAGGTGGGGGTTGTGCTCACAGCCCAACACCGTGTAGGACGTTTGGCATTTGCCAGAGAACACCAAGATTGGAAAATTCGCCACTGGCGCCCTGTGCTCTTCACAGATGAAAGCAGGTTCACACTGAGAACATGTGACAGACGTGACAGACTGGAGACGCTGTGGAGAACGTTCTGCTGCCTGCAACATCTTCCAGCATGACCGGTTTGGCGGTGGGTCAGTCATGGTGTGGGGTGCCATTTCTTTGGGGGGCCGCACAGCCCTCCATGTGCTCACCAGAGGTAGCCTGACTGCCATCAGACCCCTTGTGAGACCATATGCTGGTGCGGTTGGCCCTGGGTTCCTCCTAATGCAAGACAATGCTAGACCTCATGTGGCTGGAGTGTGTCAGCAGTTCCTGCAAGAGGAAGGCATTGATGCTATGGACTGGCCAGCCCATTCCCCAGACCTGAATCCAATTGAGCACATCTGGGACATCATGTCTCGCTCCATCCACCAACGCCACGTTGCACCACAGACTGTCCAGGAGTTGGCGGATGCTTTAGTCCAGGTCTGGGAGGAGATCCCTCAGGAGACCATCCGCCACCTCATCAGGAGCATGCCCAGGCGTTGTAGGGAGGTCATACAGGCACATGGAGGCCACACACACTACTGAGCCTCACTTTTACTTGTTTTAAGGACATTACATCAAAGTTGGATCAGCCTGTAGTGTGGTTTTCCACTTTAATTTTGAGTGTGACTCCAAATCCAGACCTCCATGGGTTGATAAATTTGATTTCCATTGATCATTTTTGTGTGATTTCGTTGTCAGCACCTTCAACTATGTAAAGAAAAAAGTAGTTAATAAGAATATTTCATTCATTCGGATCTAGGATGTATTATTTTAGTGTTCCCTTTATTTTTTTGAGCAGTGTAGTTTTGTCAACATACCAACTCTGAACAAAAAGTGTAATATACATGCTGCCAATGGGACGGACCATCATTGAATAGTCATTTCCTATTGTAACATGGCTGATGTCTGTCTACATTTACCAATCTGTAGAAAAATCCCCTGGATGAACATATACGCGGAGGTGAACCAGGAGAAAGAGCAGGAGATGATTGGTTCGGTCAGCCAGAGTGACAGCACGCCTAAGACCACCCTCAGTGAGTTCTCTACACCCAAAGAAGTCATGGAGAAGGAGATGGACGCCAGGGTTAAACGTAAGATACAAACTTAGTCTGATAAATCTTTTTTGAATAGCAAATTGCTAATTTGGTGACTATGAACTTCAAACAATATTTCACATACTTTGTCCAAATGAATTTTATTGGACTAAAACACATATGGGTCATATCTCCATGTATAAAATGTTGACCTTTGACCTGCAGTGTATACACTACATTGTGTTATAAAGTCTACATTGTTTCTTCAAATGGAATTAACTGTTCGGAAAAAGGAGGAGTAGTGAATCTTCAGAAGAAAACAAGGAAACAAACGAACCAATGGGTCAGCTACTAATGTCCCACACATGAAACAACAGCTTAAGAGCATTGATAAGACATTGTAATGAAACCCCAGTAATTAAGAGGCCGTATCAATGTCAAAGTAGGTATTTGTTTCATAGACATCAAAGCCTCTACTACCAGTGGACTAACACACGTTGTTCTTATGTTGTGGTTTTTTTCTCTCTACCCCAGGGCGAATTGGACATGCCTGCGAGAGCACAAGGGAGATCCCTAACTGTACTAGCGTGTAAAGCCAGGGAAGGAATGCAACAAATGTGTACAGACTTAAAGTATTGCCATTTTGAGGGTTCACTCTTTTCTGGTTTCTTTTGTAATTTCTCAAACACAACCCCAATGTTAATAGTTTTCTAAGGACCTCATTTATACTGAAGTGCATGGGTGTCTTGTCTGATAGCATCTATGCGGCAAATTGGAACTCAATCCACTAAATAAGACAAGTTTTAATAACAAGTATAAGCTACATAGGCCTACTGTAACACAATTTGGATTATGAAGAAAGGTTTCATTTTCAGTCGGTAATTGTCTTATTTCATTGACTTTTCTCAAAGCCTTTATCAAAACCTATGAAGAGAGTTATGTACATTTCTTAACATTTTAGTTTTCATGGGGTCTAAGAGTTTTTGTCTGTATGGGCCACTATGTCTAGGTCTCCGATCTAACAGGGAATATTATTGAAATTGTACCATATTATCTTTAGATATCTGTTATCGCTCTGTATATAATATATGTATATTTACTTTTCACACGCTTGTAGTAAACGTACAATGCCGAACACAGGAGATCTAGTTATGGCCTGTTATCAGTTCTTAAAAGTTTGTTAAAAAGAAAGATGTTACTTATAGAAAGAGTCCAACTTTGTTTTTAATGAGGTCCTTGACTTGTGCATGTTATTATTAAGTATGAGATGTATGTGTTGTAGATAAGCAAGTGTTGTAAATAGTTATTTTCTATTAATTAAAAGTGCTCAGCCATTTTTAAATACAGTATATATAAAGACTTGCATATTATTAATTTAGTAAATTTTTGGCTATATAATTTATCTGTCTTGTACAAAGGGTTTAACTGTTAAGATGGGCATAATTTTCTAAATATCAAACCAGGTTTACACAACGCCTCCCCTGCTTGAAATTTAAAAAAAAACAACAACACATAATTGGTGGTAATTTTTACCTGCATCTCAACAGTTAAACTCTTTGTAAAAGACAAAACTTGCCATAAACATTATGAGATTATTTCTAATGTTTGCCCTTTGAATGTAACGAGAAATGTGGAATCGACCATTTATGATCCATGGATATAATTTGTGTCTGACTCATCAAGATGATCCCACATTGTTGTACATGTCAGTTGTTATTACTGATGAGTATATTGTATAAGGCCCATCAGCGTGACCAGGACAAGTAGATTCGGGGTATTTTGCAGCGATATAGTTTGTCTTGTCCTTTGCTGGCATCTAATTCATAGAGTGTTCTGTCTCTGTAAAGCATATCAACTCTCATAGAGTTTCATGGTAATATCCTCAAACATAATCTCTCAAACATTATTTCCATACAAGAAGGGAACAAAACAACTTTGTGTTGACTTTCCACTCATCTGATGAGATGTCTAGAGTAAAAACTACACAAGACAATGATTTTAAACCACCATCCCATCCATATGTCTTATCAAATCATCCCACTATCAACACATTTCATCAGCTTCATTTAGAAGTTAGAAACCAACTGTCGTGTCAAGTTCCACCACTTGAATTCCCTACTGTAATGAAATACTGTACACACAATAGTGTGCATGCTATCTAGTACCTAGTTTCCTCCACTCCACTGCTGTGCAATGCAGTCCTCTGAAAGCTGTCACTAGCAGGAGTAGCAGATAGATCCAGTCACGCACAGGTCCCCTGGCAGCAGGTGTAGCCAGTCTGGCAGTAAGCGGAGATGGGTGGATGATTAAGCAGCGAATTCACCATGCCGAGCTATCCCACACTGCCGTGCCTGGAGTCAGCACGTGATGACACACAGGAGAGTGAGACGAGAGAAGGACGGGAATGTTTAGAGAATGTTGCACAAGCAAAGTGATTCCCATGATCGTGTATATGAGTGTGTTCAGTAGTAAAGGAAAGAGCATGAGCTTCTGTATCTATAGTCCTTTGTTACATTGTAACAAGAGTGGTGTTACATTCTAATAAGAGTGTTATAGCAGTTGTCATAGCAAACTGTTGCTGTAGCGACATGCTAACATTGTTATGATTTATCAAACTCCATCTGCAGAGACATACTTCCTGACAGGACATAACAAAGCTACACATTGTTTTGTGGTACGTACGATAACTGCATCATCCTCACACATCTGACTGTCCCTGTTGTGTTGGTTGTTGACAACTCATTTTAATGTTCTCAATGTCACGCTGGCTTTGTTCAAATGCTTATTAAAAAGAAACACGATTAACGTAGTGACAGATAACGGGAACATTAAAGTGTTTTTTCCTTGTCTCATCTCCGCCACCTCCAGTTCCTACGGCAACTCCTCCACTGCCTCCACTGGCAGACAAAGCTGAACTAGCTGAGCGAAAAGGTCACTCAGAGTTCATCCACATGTATAATTTGTTTTATTTCTCCTGAATTTCTACGGAGAGACTTTCCATTGGCATGTAAGGCCATTAGAACGGTGGATTACAACCATTCATCCCATGAGCCTCGAAGCTCCTTTTACCCTATGAGCGGGAAACATGCGTTGACATTTTAGCCTTGGTCGTCGATCATTCAACAGTGCTGTTCTTCAGACATCCTTCAGAGGCAAGACCTGTTTTGAAAATGTATTTTTCTGTACTGCTGCAGGTTTGTAGGGAAAGTAATAGGGTTTTGTTACATTTGTTACAGTTTGTGTGGTTATTTATTGGTGTAGATATTTTATTCTGCAACATTCGTTTGAATAGTTTTCTCTTGTGTTCGTTGCTTTACATATGATTCTATTGAGCTGGTTTGATTATTTTTTTGCTGCAAATGTTGAATAAGATTATCTATGAAATCTGAAAGGGAAACAAGATTGTGGGAAAGGGAAATTAAGAAATCTTAGTGTACATAGATGCATTAATGAGGTCAGTGGAATTTGTCTACATTTAGGCTATTGTTTGTATGTGTATTTCACACTATGTTGAGGTGGAAATCGGAGTATAATGCTTGTATGGATGTCATCGTGACCCATCAACTGCATAACAGTTAAAAACGACTTTGACTACCACCACCGATTTCTGTATAATAGCAATGCTACAAGCTTATACGAACGGGAGTTAGCATTTAGCAGTCACTTCTTCAAACCTGAAAAGGGAAAACTTCTAAATGTTATGCAGCCAAAACAGCCAAACATACGCAAATCACACTTCAGTAACCACTTAGTGGGCCTGTTACATTATATCAATCATGGCAGGTTTGACTATCTACTTTGTTAGCTCAGATTTGCTGAATGTGCGCTAATCCCCACGGTCTGCGTTCCATTGACCTCTTTACCACATGCATTATGATTCTAAGGGCAGACCATTGTAATACTCTTCATTGCACAAATGCATGCATCATCAGTACTGTTCCGTTTCATCTTTATTTCAATATTTCTACTGTTAAGAAACTGTCATTTTGAAATTGTTTCAAATAAATGTATTTTTCTACATTAAAGCATTTCTCTCTGTGTCATGGAATTCTTAAAACTCTGAGAAGGGTAATAGGAGGTGGTCTGCACTGCACAATCAACTGACTTTCTTATTGCTATATCCCACACGTTACTGTGTGTGTGTGTGTGTGTGTGTGCATGTGTGTTTCGATCCTCTGTTTCTCTCACTCTCTCTCTTTCACGCACTTGCTGTCTCGACCTCTGAACGTTCAGGCTATGAAAAGCCAACTGACATTTACTCCTAAGGTGCTGATCGGTTGCACCCTCTATAACCACTGTTTATATTATTTGACCCTGCTGGTCATCTATGAACATTTGAACAGCTTGAAGAATGATCTAGCCTTTGTGGCCATGTAATGTTATAATCTCCAACCGGCACAGCCAGAGGAGGAGCCACACCTTAGAGCCTAGTTCCTCTCTAGGTTCCTGCCTTTCTATGGAGTTTTTCATAGCCACTGTGCTTCCATATCAGCATTGTTTGCTCTTTGGGGTTTTAGGCTGGCCATCTGTATAAGCACATAGTGATAACTGCTGATGTAAAAAGGGCTTTAAAACATAAATGTGATTGATTGATGCGTGTTAAAATGACGTTTTGCAGGTCATTCCTTCTTCATTACAGTTGTCCAAGTGTTACAGTGCTAAAACAGTGTAATGAAAAATACAGTTTTGGGAAAACAAGTGTTGAAAAAAACATTGTCAACCGTGTTGTGGAAAAAGTGTTTAAAAAGCCAAACTTCAGCACAAACCTTTACTCAAAGTCTAACAACTCCAGTTTCTCCTAGTTCATCAGCACTGAAGTTGTTAAGGAGCCAGCAAACCGCATCACTGTACACTGTCTGACAAACCTTGATACATTACACCTGCTTCAGCCAGCTACAGAAGCTATAGCCAGGAGCTAAAGTGTACACACTGCTCTCCCTAGCACCAACACTGCAGATCAGAATCAGCCATCACTTACTTTCACTGCTGCAGGCATTTAGACAATATACTGCTGTATTCCTGTCTGTCACGATGTTACTGTGTGGAAAATTCATTATCTAAAGCTATTAGGTGGATATGTATGTGTGTCTCTAGTGATGGACATGTCATTAACAAATAGCATCTACAACAGTGTATGTAAAATACTTATGGTAAATGCAAAGGCTGCAAGACAAAGGTCGAGCATGAATAATGTTAATATGATTAATATGGTAGTTTGTGAATTGCTGTCACCGACACTTGTTCAGAAATTATAAAAGCAGTTTTGTGTATTACAAGTTAATCTTACGATACTGCAGTCATGTTATACTGTAAGTCCCTGTTAAAGCTACTGTATCTTGTTACTGTAAATACTATACTGTATCTCATTATTGTAGATACTATACTGTATCTTGTTGTTGTAGATACTATACTGTATCCTGTTTTGTCGATACTACACTGTATGTTGTTGTTATAGATACTATACTGTGTCTTGTTATTTTATTTCTTTGGAATATTTTCCCAATTTCCTCTATGGTAGCGAGGTCACTGAGTGTCTCCTTCCTGAACCCAAACAGGTGTGAGGTATTCTTAAGAGGCACTGATTCAATTGTCACCACGGCGTCAGGATGACTTCACGGTATTATGGGATGCCACCTCCCTTTCTGATCTGTTCTACCGCCATTCTTTTGACACTGACAGGTAAATCGTCTTTAATTTGGCGTCGATGCTATGTGACACCCACTACCACTCGAACATCAGCAATGAGCGTCGTTTAAGAGGCCACGTTTTTTTTCTCTTTATCCTCTAGCCACCTATAGACGGTAAGAGCGGACGAAGCGGTGAAGAATTGATTGGAGGCAGAATATTTGCACTTGATAAAATACCCTTTGTCAAGAAAGATGGCAGCATTGTCCTCTGCGAAGCCACCATCCCGTCAAGGGATTGGGCCTTCACCAGACAGTAAAAGTACTCTGTCACTTAATGGAGAATAAAGGCTCTCCTTCGATTACAGTTTATTTCACTTTCGCAGTTTTCTGTCGTAGTTAGTTAGCAGATGGACCGACTTGGACATGAAATAGTTACCACTGGACGGCAAGCCTGGCATAAACAAGGGCCATTTGTCCCTTGTCCCTTTGAAAGCCTTCAAAGCAGCCTCATTATACCTAGGGTTAGATTAATAGTGGGGCCTTTCTCCCTCTTTCACTTTTGGACCCATCACAATGTCTTACATGTATCTAGTCTGTGTTTACACAGGCAGTCCAAATCTGATATTTTTCCCAGTAATTGGTCTTTTGACCGATCAGATCTAAAAAAGATCTGATGTGATTGATCAAAAGACCAATAAGTGGACCAAAGATCAGAATTTGGCTGCCTGTGTAAACACAGCCTTAGAACCCCAAACACATACTCTAACGATTGGCGAGGGTTGCTGATAGACCTGTGGGTTGGGTAATAGAATCTTGGTTCTAGTCTAAAGTGTATTTACACATTGTTTTAATGTGAGCTTGGCTGCCATGCATGTACAAAGCTCCCACACATAGGTTAACACTGTAATTGGTTAGGATGGCACTCCTGTGAAGAGGTGGTTTGATCATAAAGATGTACATTTTGTCAAGACCACCCAGGTCCCGAGACTGTGTTTTATGGTGCTTAGGATAGATGATTATGAGTAAACATAATTATATTTTCAACAGCTAGTTTTTCTGTAATAAATTGTTTTATGATTACTCCATATCTCCCACAAAAAATTACTTGCGTTTCCGTGTAATCACTCAAACATTGACATCAGAGAAAATGGTGCCGGAAGAAATGGCAGCAGTTTTAACGGCGCCCAACCAATTTTGCAATTCAAATTTTTTTGCGTTATTTGTAACTTATTTTATACATAACGTTTCTGCCACCGTATCTTACAGCAAAAAAAGAGCTTCTAGATATCAGGACAGCGATCACTCACCTCAGATTAGACAAAGAGCTTCTGGATATCAGGACAGGGATCACTCACCTCAGATTAGACAAAGAGCTTCTGGATATCAGGACAGGGATCACTCACCTCGGATTAGACAAAGAGCTTCTGGATATCAGGACAGTGATCACTCACCTCGGATTAGACACAGAGCTTCTGGATATCAGGACAGTGATCACTCACCTCAGATTAGACAAAGAGCTTCTGGATATCAGGACAGTGATCACTCACCTCAGATTAGACAAAGAGCTTCTGGATATCAAGACAGGGATCACTCACCTCAGATTAGACAAAGAGCTTCTGGATATCAGGACAGTGATCACTCACCTCAGATTAGACAAAGAGCTTCTGGATATCAGGACAGGGATCACTCACCTCAGATTAGACAAAGAGCTTCTGGATATCAGGACAGCGATCACTCACCTCAGATTAGACAAAGAGCTTCTGGATATCAGGACAGGGATCACTCACCTCGGATTAGACAAAGAGCTTCTGGATATCAGGACAGTGATCACTCACCTCGGATTAGACACAGAGCTTCTGGATATCAGGACAGTGATCACTCACCTCAGATTAGACAAAGAGCTTCTGGATATCAGGACAGTGATCACTCACCTCAGATTAGACAAAGAGCTTCTGGATATCAGGACAGGGATCACTCACCTCAGATTAGACAAAGAGTTTCTGGATATCAGGACAGTGATCACTCACCTCAGATTAGACAAAGAGCTTCTGGATATCAGGACAGGGATCACTCACCTCAGATTAGATAGATTTTTTTCGTCAACAAGCAAGACACACAGGACATTCTCCAAACACCTGACAGGGCCAACATCCCCGTTATATGCAAGAGGAAGAAACGCAGGTACAGGGGTCACAGAGTGGGATGCCTCGTGTGGACCCGCAGAAGGCGAGTGGGAAAGCTGCCTGTCACGACTCCGACCGAAGGACACTCCTCTTCCAGTTCGGGTGCCGCTCGGCGGTCGTCGTCGCCGGCCTACTAGCTGCTACTGATTATTTCCTCCCCCTCCTTATGTGTTGATTGTGTGCACCTGTTTTGAGTTAGGTAGTAAGGCTTTATTAGTCAGCCAGCCCGCAGGGTTCCTTGTGCGGGATTAATTATTGTGATCCTCTGTTTGGTATACTTGTGTGCACGTCTGTGGGTTTTGTGTTTTCCCATTTTGTGGGTTTTCCCTGGACAGTTTAAGTCCCCCTGTTTGGGGCATTGTAACGGCGTTCGTCTGTTGAAGGAGAGTCGGACCAAAATGCAGCGTGGTGGTTACTCATGTTCTTTAATGAAAAAATAGCGATACATGAAATAACTAAATAAATACAAAAACAACAAACGAAACGTGAAAACCTAATTACAGCCTATCTGGTGAACACTACACAGAGACAGGAACAATCACCCACAAAATACACAGTGAAACCCAGGCTACCTAAATATGGTTCCAAATCATAGACAACGAGAATCACCTGACTCAGATTGAGAACCGCCTCAGGCAGCCAAGCCTATGCTAGACACACCCCTAATCAGCCACAATCCCAATGCCTACAAATAAAACCAATACGACAACACAATAAACCCATGTCACACCCTGGCCTGAAAAAATAATTAAAGAAAACACAAAATACTAAGACCAAGGTGTGACAGAACCCCCCCCCCCCAAGGTGCGGACTCCCGGACGCACCTCAAAACCATAGGGAGGGTCCGGGTGGGCGTCTGTCCATGGTGGTGGCTCCGGCTCGGGACGTGGACCCCACTCCATAAATGTCTTAGTTCCTCCCCCTTGCGTCCTGGGATAGTCCACCCTCGCCGCCGACCATGACCTCGTAGTCCTCACCCAGAACCCCACTGGACTGAGGGGCAGCTCGTGACTGAGGGGCAGCTCGGGACTGAGGGGAAGCTCGGGACTGAGGGGCAGCTCGGGACTGAGGGGCAGCCCGGGACTGAGGGGAAGCCCGGGACTGAGGGGAAGCCCGGGACTGAGGGGAAGCCCAGTACTGAGAGGAAGCCCAGTACTGAGATGAAGCTCAGGCAGGTAGTTGGCTCCGGCAGATCCTGGCTGGCTGGCGGATCTGGAAGAGTCTGGTTGACTGGCAGATCTGGAAGAGTCTGGTTGACTGGCAGATCTGGAAGAGTCTGGTTGACTGGCAGATCTGGAAGATCATGGCTGACTGGCGGATCTAACTGCTCTGGCTGCTCCATGCAGACTGGTAGCTTTGTGCTGACTGACAGCTCTGGCTGCTCCATGCAAACTGGCAGCTCAGGCTGCTCCATGCAGACTGGCAGCTCAGGCTGCTCCATGCAGGCTGACAACTCTGGCTGCTCCATGCAGATTGACAGCTCTGGCCTCTCCATGCAGACTGGCAGCTCTGGCTGCTCCATGCAGACTGGCTGCTCCATGCAGATTGACAGCTCTGGCTTCTCCATGCAGACTGGCAGCTCTGGCTGCTCCATGCAGACTGGTGGCTTTGTGCAGACTGACAGCTCTGGCTGCTCCATGCACACTGGCAGCTCAGGCTGCTCCATGCAGACTGACAGCTCTGGCTGCTCCATGCAGACTGGCAGCTCTGGCTGCTCCATGCAGACTAGCAGCTCTGGCTGCTCCATGCAGACTGGCAGCTCTGGCTGCGTTGAACAGGCAGGTGGCTCCGGCAGCGCTGTAGAGGAGGAAGGCTCTGGAAGCGCTGAACAGACGGGAGACTCCGACAGCGCAGGAGAGGAGGAAAACGCTGGCTGCGCTGAACAGGCGGGAGGCTCCGACAGCGCTAGAGAGAAGGATGGCTCTGGCTTTGCTGAACAGGCGAGGCGCACTGAAGGCCTGGTGCGTGGTGCTGGAACCGGTGGTACTGGATCGAGGACTGTGGTGGCAAATCGGTTCAAAAATGACACATCCAAGAACTTTGTGAAAATCAATATAGACTTTTAATACAACAGTATCATAAGCCGGAGCGGTCCGCGGAACACACACCCTTTTTCAGAGCCCTCGCTCTGAGTTATACACCTACCATATAAGTCCCTCCCATATGCAAATTAAGTTACATCCCAATCCATGCTTCCTGCTTGTTCAGCCCAATAACGCCCCCATCTGCTTTCCATTAGATCCTAATGGTGACAAGATCCTTGCTTTGACCCTTCACTCAGCTTAATGCGTTCTCCTGTTTGTGTGTTATCTAGGGTCAGCAGACTATGTGTCTCTTCTGTTTTTAGCATGCTCAGCTATACTAAAAATACTATACATTCCTCTATGCTATAGGCTTGCTTTATCTCTGTAATTAACTCTGTGTGTCTTTTGTATGTGTCTTTCATCTCCTTTAGCTTTAGGGTGCCCAGCTGTTCTGGTTGCCTTCTCTTCATATGGTTGTCTAAGATCAAACAGACTTGTCTCCTGTGATGTGATTGATGTCTGTAATCCATCAGTTGGTGCTTTGGCTGACCCCCTCCTTAGACAACCTCTGACCTTTGTATGTCCAGCTGCCCTAGGCGTCTATGTGTTGCCCTCTCCCATGGCCCCACTCTGGCTTCCTGTCCTATACAATAGACAATGTATTTTACCAGAACAGGAAATGAACCCATAAGTGTATCTCTCTTGTGTTACTATAATCATGTATATAATCTCTCCCACATAACCAATTTCTCCCACAGGACACGCACAGGAAGCCTGGTGCGGGGAGCTGCTACCGGAGGACTGGTGTGTGGAGGTAGCTCTGGATAGACCGGACCGTGCAGGCGCACTGGAGCTCTTGAGCACCGAGCCTGCCCAACCTTACTTGGCTCGATGCCCACTCTAGCCCGGCTAATACGAAGAGCTCTGGTATGTACCGTATCGGGCTATGCACCCGCACTGGAGACACTGTGCGCTCACTAGCATAACACGGTGCCTGCCCGGTCTCTTTAGCCCCCCGGTAAGCACAAGGAGTTTGCGCAGGTCTCCTACCTGGCATCGCCATACTCCCTGTGAGCCCCCCCCCCCCCAAGACATTTTTGGGGGTGACTCTCAGGCATCCATCCGCGTCGCCGTGCTGCCTCTTCATACCAGCGCCTCTCCGCTCTCGCCGCCTCCAGTTCTTCTTTGGGGCGTCGATATTCACCAGGCTGTGCGCAGGGTCCTTTTCCGTCCAATATCTCTTCCCAAGTCCAGAAGTCCTTTGATCGCTGCTCCTCACGATTAACAGGGAGAGTTGGCTCAGGTCTGACTCCTGACTCTGCCACTCTCTCCCTGAGCCCCCCCAATAAATTTTTGGGGCTGCTTTTCGGGCTTCCTTGCCAACCGTGTTCCCTCGTATCGTCGGCTCTTATCTCCGGCTGCCTCTGCTCTCGTAAGTGCCTCCACCTGTTCCCATGGGAGGCGATCTCTTCCGGCCAGTATCTCCTCCCAAGTGTAACAACCTTTACCATCCAACACGTCTTCCCATGTCCATTCCTCCTTTCGCTTTTCCTGCTATCGCTGCCTGTTACCACGCTGCTTGGTCCGTGTGTGGTGGGTGATTCTGTAACGGCGTTCGTCTGTTGAAGGAGAGTCGGACCAAAATGCAGTGTGGTGGTTACTCATGTTCTTCAATGAAAAAATAGCGATACATGAAATAACTAAATAAATACAAAAACAACAAACGAAACGTGAAAACCTAATTACAGCCTATCTGGTGAACACTACACAGAGACAGGAACAATCACCCACAAAATACACAGTGAAACCCAGGCTACCTAAATATGGTTCCCAATCAGAGACAACGAGAATCACCTGACTCTGATTGAGAACCGCCTCAGGCAGCCAAGCCTATGCTAGACACACCCCTAATCAGCCACAATCCCAATGCCTACAAAAAAAAACAATACGACAACACAATAAACCCATGTCACACCCTGGCCTGAACAAATAATTAAAGAAAACACAAAATACTAAGACCAAGGCGTGACAGGCATTTGTTTGTTCAGTACGCCCTGTGTTTTGTGAGGGTTGGCTTATGTTCAGTGTTTCTCGGTGCATTAAAATAGCACTCCCCTGAACTCTCTGCTTCCTGCGCCTGACTCCTCACCCACTACACTCAGACCGTTACACTGCCGTTATATTTTACTCACCAACGTGCAATTATTGGACGAGGTACGATCATGAATATCCTACCAACGGGACATCAAAACTGTAATATCCTATCTTTCACGCAATAGTGGCTGAATGACGACATGCATATTCAGCTAGCAGGATTTACTCTGCACCGGCAAAATAGAACAGCACACTCCGGTAAGACGAGGGGAGGGGGTCTGTGCATATTTGTAAACAACAGCTTGTGCACGAAATCTGAGGAAGTCTCTAGATTTTGCTGACCTGAAGTAGAGTATATTGTGATAAATTGCAGGCCACACTACTTGCCTAGAGAGTTTTCAGCTATACTTTTTGTGGTTGTTTACGTACCGCCACAGACAGATGCTGGCACTAAGACTGCACTCAGTCAGCTATATAAGGAAATAAGAAAACAGGAAACCACTCACCCCAGAGGCGGTGATCCTAGTGGCCGGAGACTTTAATGCAGGAAAACTTAAATCAGTTCTACCAAATATCTATCAAATTGTTAAATGTGCAACCAAAGGGAAAAAAATCTAGATCCCCTGTACTACACACACAGAGATGCATACAAAGCTCTCCCTCGCCCTTCCTTTGGTAAATCCGACCACAACACTATCCTCCTGACTACTGCTTGCAAGCAAAAATTAAGTCAGGAAGCACCAGTAACTCGGTCTATAAAAGAGTGGTTCAGTGAAGCAGATGCTAAAGTACAGGACTGTTTTGCTATCACAGACTGGAACATGTTCTGGGATTCTTCCAATGGCATTGAGGAGTACACCACGTCAGTCACTGGCTTTATCAATAAGTGCATTGAGGACGTCGTCACCACAATGACTGTACGTACATACCTCAACCAGAAGCCATGGATTACAGGCAACATTCGCACTGAACTAAAGGGCAGAGCTGCCGCTTTTAAGGTGCAGGACTCTAACCCGGAAGCTTACAAGAAATCCTGTTATGCCCTGCGATGAACCATCCAACAGGCAAAGCTTCAATACAGGGCTAAGATTGAATCGTATTACACCGTCTCTGACACTCGTGTTATGTGGCAGGGCTTGCAAACTATTACAGACTACAAAGGGAAGCACAGCCATGAGCTGCCCAGTGACACTAGCCTACCAGACGAGCTAAATCACTTCTAAGCTCGCTTCGAGGCAAGCAACACTGAGGCATGCATGAGAGCACCAGCTGTTCCGGAAGACTCTGTGATCACGCTCTCCATAGCCGATGTGAGTAAGACTTTCAAACAGGTCGACATACACAAAGCTGCAGGGCCAGACAGATTACAAGGACATGATTACCAACAACATGCTCAAGCAGTTATCAAGTGGATTTCCCTCATTTCCGGTCACAACTTGCAGACTTGTTTACGTGTTGCTGTGCGTTTTGTTGCCAACCTTACTTAGTGGTTCCCTCACTCAACTTTTTTTTCTTTCAACTTTTTCACTCCGGACGCTTTATCTGGACATAGTTCGTTAGGATCTCCAATGGACGAAGCTAATTAGTAACATTAAGATGATGCCTTCTAATTGCAGTCAGTCTACTCATAATACACAGGAGAACAATCGCCTTACGGCGAGGATAGCTGTGCTGCAAGCCCAGCTTCAGACGCAATTGTTAGGCAAGGGTAATTTCAGTGTAGGAAATGATGAAACAGCATCTGTGCCACCAGTAAGTACAGATAGTAACATTAGTATTAATCCCCTTGCACGGGCCCCGCAGCCGGACAACTTTCATAGCTGTAAATCAGCTAGAAAGACGTGTCGGCATCGAGTAATTGTCTCTGGCCCCCTCCCAGTTAGGGGGAGTGATGAGCTCTACAGCAGAGTTTCACAACTCAATCGCTTTTGCCCCTCCCAAAAGATAGAATTTGTAGATAATTGGCCCTCTTTCTCGGACTCACCCACAAACAGGACAGCTCAGCTCAGCTATCCCCATTGAGACAGTGTCTGTGCCGCGACCTAGGTTGGGCAAAACTAAACATGGCGGTGTTCGCCTTAGCAATCTCACTAGGATAAAGACCTCCTCCATTCCTGCCATTATTGAAATATATTGTGATACCTCACATCTCAAAATAGTGCTACTTAATGTTAGATCCCTCACTTCAAAGACAGTTATAGTCAATGAACTAATCACTGATTATAATCTTGATGTGATTGGTCTGACTGAAACATGGCTTAAGCCTGATGAATTTACTGTGTTAAATGAGGCCTCACCTGGATACACTAGTGACCATATCCCCCGTAATTCCGCAAAGGAGGAGGTGTTGCTAACATTTACGATAGCAAATTTAAATTTACAAAAAAATATATACGTTTTTGTCTTTTGAGCTTCTAGTCATGCAATCTATGCAGCCTACTCAATCACTTTTTATAGCTACTGTTTACAGGCCTCCTGGGCTATACACAGCGTTCCTCACTGAGTTCCCTGAATTCTTATCGGACCTTGTAGTCATAGCAGATAATATTCTAATTTTTGGTGATTCTAATAGTCACATAGAAAAGTCCATAGACCCACTCCAAAAGGCGTTGGGAGCCATCATCAACTCAGTGGGTTTTGTCCAACATGTCTCTGGACCAACTCACTGTCACAGTCATACTCTGGACCTAGTTTTGTCCCATGGAATAAATGTTGTGGATCTTAATGTTTTTCCTCATAATCCTGGACTATCGGACCACCATTTTATTACGTTTGTAATGGCAACAAATAATCTACTCAGACCCCAACCAAGGGTCATCAAAAGTCATGCTATACATTCTCAGACAACCCAAAGATTCCTTGATGCCCTTCCAGACTCTGTCTGCCTACCCAAGGACATCAGAGGACAAAAATCAGTTAACCACTTAACTGAGGAACTCAATTTGACCTTGCGCAATACCATAGATGCTGTTGCACCCCTAAAAACTAAAAACATTTGTCATAAGAAACTAGCTCCCTGGTATACAGAAAATACCCAAGCTCTGAAGCAAGAAAGACAATACCATGCAGTATCGAAGAGCCTTCAATCCAGCTCGATTATCCTATTTTTCCAACTTAATTGAGGAAAATAAGAAGAATCCAAAATGTATTTTTGACACTGTCGCAAAGCTAACTAAAAAGCAGCATTCCCCAAGAGAGGATGGCTTTCACTTCAGCAGTAATAAATTCATGAACTTCTTTAAGGAAAAGAACATGATCATTAGAAAGCAAATTACAGACTCCTCTTTAAATCTGTGTATTCCTCCAAAGCTCAGTTGTCCTGAGTCTGCACAACTCTGCCAGGACCTAGGATCAAGAGAGACACAAGTATTTTGGTACTATATCTCTTGGCACAATGATGAAAATATTCATGGCCTCTAAACCTTCAAGCTGCATACTGGACCCTATTCCAACTAAACTACTGAAAGAGCTGCTTCCTGTGCTTGCCCCTCCTATGTTGAACATAATAAACGGCTCTCTATCCACATGATGTGTACCAATTTCACTAAAAGTGGCAGTAATAAAGCCTCTCTTGAAAAAGCCAAACCGTGACCCAGAAAATATAAAAAACTATCGGCATAATGTTAACTTTCACTGCTATGCGGATGACACACAGCTGTATATTTCAATGAAACATGGTGAAGCCCCAAAATTTCCCTCGCTAGAAGCCTGTGTTTCAGACATAAGGAAGTGGATTTCTGCCAACTTTCTACTTTTAAACTCGGACAAAATAGAGATGCTTGTTCTTGGTCCCAAGAAACAAAGAGATCTTCCTTTGAATCTGACAATTCATCTCGATGGTTGTACAGTCGTCTCAAATAAAACTGTGAAGGACCTCGGCGTTACTCTGGACCCTGATCTCTCTTTTGACGAACATATCAAGACTGTTTCAAGGACAGCATTTTTCCATCTACGTAACATTGCAAAAATCAGAAACTCTCTGTCCAAAAATGATGCAGAAAAATGTATCCATGCTTTTGTTACTTCTAGGTTAGACTACTGCAATGCTCTACTTTCCGGATACCCAGATAAAGCACTAAATTAACTTCAGTTAGTGCTAAATACAGCTGCTAGAATCCTGACTAGAACCAAAAAATGTGATCATATTACTCCAGTGCTAGCCTCCCTACACTGGCTTCCTGTCAAAGCAAGGTCTGATTTCAAGGTTTTACTGCTAACCTACAAAGCATTACATGAGCTTGCTCCTACCTATCTTTCTGATTTGGTCCTGCCGTACATACCTACACGTACGCAGGCCTCCTAATTGTCCCTAGAATTTCTAAGCAAACAGCTGGAGGCAGGGCTTTCTCCTGTGGAGCTCCAATTTTATGGAATGGTCTGGCTACCCATGTGAGAGACGCAGACTCTGACTCAACCTTTAAGTCTTTACTAAAGACTCATCTCCTCAGTGGGTCCTATGATTGAGTGTAGTCTGGCCCAGGAGTGTGAAGGTGAACAGAAAGGCTCTGGAGCAACGAACCGCCCATGTTGTTTCTGCCTGGCCGGTTCCCCTCTCTCCACGGGGATTCTCTGCCACTAACCCTCTTACAGGGGCTGAGTCACTGGCTTACTGGTGCTCTTCCATGCCGTCACTAGGAGGGGTGCGTCACTTGAGTGGGTTGAGTCACTGACGTGATCTTCCTGTCTGGGTTGGTGCCCCCCCTTGGGTTGTGCCATGGCGGAGATCTTTGTGGGCTACACTCGGCCTTGTCTCAGGATGGTAAGTTGGTGGTTGAAGATATACCTCTACAGGTGTGGGGCCTGTGCTTTGGCAAAGTGGATGGGGTTATATCCTGCGTCTTTGGCCGTGTCCGGGGGTATCATCGGATGGGGCCACAGTGTCTCCTGACCCCTCATGTCTCAGCCTCCAGTAGTTATGCTGCAATAGTTTATGTGTCGGGGGGCTAGGGTCAGTCTGTTATATCTGGAGTACTTCTCCTGTCTTATCCGGTGTCCTGTGTGAATTTAAGTATGCTCTCTAATTCTCTCTTTCTCTCTCTCGGAGGACCTGAGCCCTAGGACCATGCTGTCTCCAGTCCACCTGGCCGTGCTGCTGCTCCAATATCAACTGTTCTGCCTACGGCTATGGAATCCTGACCTGTTCACCGGACGTGCTACCTGTCCCAGACCTGCTGTTTTCAACTCTCTAGAGACAGCAGGAGCGGTAGAGATACGCTTAATGATCGGCTATGAAAAGCCAACTGAAATTTACTCTTGAGGTGCTGACTTGCTGCACCCTCGACAACTTCTGTGATTATTATTATTTGACCATGCTCGTCATTTATGAACATTTGAACATCTTGGCCATGTTCTGTTATAATCTCCACCCGGCACAGCCAGAAGAGGACTGGCCACCCCTCATAGCCTGGTTCCTCTCTAGGTTTCATCCTAGGTTTTGGCCTTTCTAGGGAGTTTTTCCTAGCCACCATGCTTCTACACCTGCATTGCTTGCTGTTTGGGGTTTTAGGCTGGGTTTCTGTACAGCACTTTGAGATATCAGCTGATGTAAGAAGGGCTATATAAATACATTTGATTTGATTTGATTTGATGTGCTTCGGGCATGTGCTGACCAACTGGCAGGTGTCTTCACTGACATTTTCAACATGTCCCTGATTGAGTCTGTAATACCAACATGTTTCAAGCAGACCCCCATAGTCCCTGTGCCCAAGAATACAAAGGCAACCTGCCTAAATGACTACAGACCCGTGGCACTCACGTCCATAGTCATGTCGTGCTTTGAAAGGCTGGTAATGGCTCACATCAACACCATTATCCCAGAAACCCTAGACCCACTCCAATTTGCATAACGCCCAAACAGATCCACAGATGATGCAATCTCTATTGCAATCCACACTGCCCTTCCCCACCTGGACAAAAGGAACACTTATGTGAGAATGCTATTCATTGACTACAGCTCTGCGTTCAACACCACAGTACCCTCAAAGCTCATCACTAAGCTAAGGATCCTGGGACTAAACACCTCCCTCTACAACTGGATCCTGTACTTCCTGACGGGCCGCCCCCAGGTGGTGAGGGTAGGTAGCAACACATCTGCCACGCTGATCCTCAACACTGGATCCCCCCAGGGGTGCGTGCTCAGTCCCTTCCTGTACTCCCTGTTCACCCACGACTGCGTGCCCAGGCACGGTTCCCAAACCATCATCAAGTTTGCAGACGACACAACAGTGGTAGGCCTGATCACCGACAATGACAAGACAGCCTATAGGGAGGTCAGATACCTGGTGCCAGAATAACAACGTTAACAACTCTCCCTCAACGTAACCAAGACTAAGGAGATGATTGTGGACTGCAGGCAAAGGAGGACCGCGTAAGCCCCCATTCTCATCAACAGGGCTGTAGTGGAGCATGTTGAGAGCTTCAAGTTCCTTGGTTTCCACCAACAAACTAGCATGGTCCAACCAGACCAAGACTGTCATGAAGAGGGCACGACAAAGCCAATTCCCCCTAAAGAAACTAAAAGGATTTGTGCATGGGTCCTGAGATCCTCAAAAGGTTCTACAGCTGAGAGCATCCTGACTCTTTGCATCACTGCCTGGTACAACAATTGCTCGGCCTCCGAACGCAAGGCACTACAGAGGGTAGTGCGTACGGCCCAGTACATCACTGGGGCTAAGCTGTCTGCCATCCAGGACCTCTACACCAGGCGGTGTCAGAGGAAAGCCCTAAAAATTGTCAAAGATCCTAGCCACCCCAGTCATAGACTGTTCTATCTACTACTGCATGGCAAGCGGTATGGAGTGCCAAGTCTAGGACAAAAAGGCTTCTCAACTGTTTTTACCCCCAAGCCATAAGATTCCTGAACAGGTAATCAAATGGCTACCCGGACTATTTGCATTGTGAGCCCCCTCCACCCCCCAACCCCTCTTTTACGCTGCTGCTACTCTCTGTTATCATGTGTGCACAGTCACTTTAACTATACATTCATGTACATATGTACATACTACCTCAATTGGCCCAACCAACCAGTGCTCCCGCACTTTGGCTAACCGGGCGATCTGCATTGTGCCCCGCCACTCACCATCACCTCTTTATGCTACTGCTACTCTCTATTCATCATACATGCATAGTCACTTTATCCATGTCTACAGGTACATATTACCTCAATCAGCCTGACTAACCGCTGTCTGTATGTTGCCTCGCTACTTCTATAGCCTCGCTACTGTATATAACCTTGCTAGTGTTTTCTTTACTTACCTATTGTTCACCTAATACCTTTCTTGCACTATTGGTTAGATCCTGTAAGTAAGCATTTTGCTGTAAGGTCTACAGCTGTTGTATTCGGTGCACATGACAAATACTTTGATTTGATTTGATTAATCCAAATACATATCAATATAGGCCCACTGTGGTATTGCAGTGATGTCATGTGATGTGCAATGGTGTGGTCTTGCTTGAAATCTGCAATATCATCATCTTGTGTCTCCCATTGAGCATAACGTAGAGGAAAACAACCTCCATAAGCATCTATTGCCTCTTACTTCGGGTTATTTTCCACTGCTAACAACACACAGGCTAGAGGACAGCTTTCCATTGTCTTACATCCCACAGGGACCGGAAGAGGACAGGAAGCCATTACAGGGGTGGCTTATGCATATTGTAATAATAATCAATTTATTAAATCTACCACCCCTCATAGCCAGCCTGAAGCCTATTACATAAACAGAGGCACTTAGCTAGATGAAAAGCTCAAGAGAATAGACATCAACCTCTGTAGACTATCATAAGAGAATCGGTTTGATATCAAATCCCCTTAAATTAGCTCAGAAACCTTTTGACTCTTCAAGTGGGAGTAAGCTTGTACATTTAACATTAGAGATTATATTAATGAAAAATGTGATATGAGTGTTAGCCCATAACAACAACATACTGTATTTAGTATTCCTTCTAGGGTCCTACTACGGACTGAAGAATCTGAGGAGACGTACTGCTGTCCACAATATTTGAACAATATCTCTCAGAGTTTAGCATAAATAAATTTACAAAATCACGTAAGATGAGTAATGAAACATTAATTGTATAATTTTTTTTTTTAAACAAGGGAATAACTCATTTACTTATTGATGATTTCACACGCCCAGCAGATTATACAAAAACTATGCATTATCTACCTCTCGTCAAATGGGAGCTGTCAGATATTCAGGCATTTTTCATCAGTTAGCACAACAAACCCGGAGGCTATTTGCTGTAATTCAAAGGCTGAAAATGTATCATCGTACCCATATCTAGGTAAACTTTAGTATGAAAAATCATCTGCACTTACGCATTTGGACATGAGCTCCATCTAAAGCAAAAAATGAAATACACTATGTTCTAGTTTAACTTTAATTTATGAAGGTAATACAATTGGCTAAGCCTGATAGCAACTCTATGACCTCATGATACCAGGGTCATGGAGGAGCATGGGTGAGCAGAAGATCCAGCTTCACTGCAGTGATTTAGAAAATAGTTAAATAAGATAGATATGGAGAATCCGTTAGGTAGATAATGAGCTTATTGTCAATGTCATTATATTGATCATACTGTGGATATTTGGATTAGCAATAACCATTAAAAGATAAGGGTATGCAAGGCACATGCATAAACTTTTGTTTGTAATATTCTGTCATGTATGTCTTTGAGAGTGAGAAAGAGAGAGAGAGAGAGGGACAGTGTGAGAGAGAGAGAGAGAGAGAGTTTGAGTTTTAAATACTCTTTATTGGGTCTGGGGGCAATAAATACTCATACAAAACCACAGTTACACATCAATTAAAAACACACCTCCAATTCCTCCTCCACAGTAACTACACACAACAGCCTCTGAATACCCCATATACTCAAAAACAGATCGATATTGTTGACAAGTTTATAATAGGTAAACTCAACCCTTAGTCTCGCTGCCAACATTCCCTCCACATCCACAGACCCCTGTCCCCGAATGCTGTTCTTTCGGGTCTTCCATATCGCTAATTTTGCTGCCCCTAACACAAAATTCAGCAACACAACTACACCCTTTTGACTGAACCTGTACTTTGGCCCAAATATATACAGTTGGGAAGAGAAAACCTCTCCCAACGTTGAGAACCAATCAGTGATCAGTTCAATCATTCCAACCAACCTGGGACACAGTAAAAACAGATGTGCCAGAGATTCAGAGTCAGCACAGAATGGACACCCCTCTCCAACAGCAGGATCCAGGTGTACCAGATGCATGTTGGTGGCTATAGCTCCATGTATTATCCTCCATTGGAGGTCAGCTGTCCTCTTATCAATAGGCAGTTTATATAATGATCGCCAACATCCTTTTGGAGAGGCACCTGGACCAAGCACATCCTCCCACCTCGTCAATTATACCCCTTCCAGGGAAGAGGCACGGGACACCTTTACACATATTCTGTACATGGCCTTCTTTCCCACCTCCTTGAACTCCCCCAGCTCCGGGTATCGAAGGAAAGCAGCATCCCCACGTCCCCTTCAAATCGCAGCATTTGAAATCGCAGCACCCCATCGCAGCACTAACAATCAGTGCAGGGAACACATAATCCAGACCCTCCTTCCACCAATCAGAATTGGAAGTGTCAGTCACATACTGCAGATGAAGCACTGGCAAGGAGTCGCAGACCTCATCGACGACCTTCCTCAGTAGGCGAGATGATCGGATCCCCGCTCTTTCTCCCAGCTCCTTCAACGATCTGCTCCTGCTCCGCATCAGATGACCCAGCTTGGTACACCCCACGCCTAACAGGCATGAACATAGGCTAGCTGAACCCAGAACACGGGACTGGATGGCAGTGTTGTGAAAAAGAGGCTCTTCAAAAAGCCACATCCCTGGTGGCGTGCAGGCCTTACGGGACTTGACAAAGACTCTCCAAGCCTGCATAACAGACTCATAAAATGGAGTCAGGCCAGTCAAATCACCCCCCTCCAGCTTTAAGAGGAAAAGATGCCTGTCTAAGCCCAAACAACCCGCTCTCCTCATCAATATGTAGGCTGTTTCAACCCAGTCTCTGTACAACAATCTCTGGGCTGCTTGGAACCGGAAAGCCGTGATCCTAGAGGAAATGTCCACCAGGCCTTGCCCACCCTCGTGCAGTGGCAGGTACAAGGCTGCAGCTTTAATCCAGTGTTGTCCAGACCAGAATAAATTGACAAGGGTCCTCTGAAGCTCCTATATCAGACCCTTTGGTGGCTGTAAAATCATTAGTCTGTGCCACAGGGTAGAAGCAGCAAGATTATTAGCTACCAGGACCCGTCCCCTATAAGACAGCTGGGGCAACACCCATTTCCACCTTGACAGTCTAGCACACACTTTCTCCGCTACACCCTCCCAGTTCTTTTTCTGAAAGACATCGGAGCCTAGAAAAACCCCCAAAGTCTTCATCCCATCTCTGCCCCACTGAAGCCCCCCTGGTAACCTTGGAGTGGACCCCATCTGAAGCTGACCTGCCCACAGCGCTTCACTCTTTCCCCAATTGACTCTAGCTGAGGAGGCCCCCTCATACTCCTTTAAAGAATTTGAGAGAACCTTAACATCCTCAACCCTGTAATAAAAACTATCACGTCATCTGCATACGCTGACAGTGCTATCGTGGGACCCTTCATTACACCTGGCACAGAGAAACCAGTAAGCTTCGCTCTTAAAAAACAAAGCATTGGTTCAATTGCCAGACTATATAACTGCCCTGAAATTGGGCATCCCTGCCTGATGCCCCTTTGGACAGGGATGGGGCAACTTAAACCACCACCCACCTTCACCATACACGAGGCTCCAGCATACAGTAAATTCACCCAAGGCAGAAAAACATCCCCAAACCCAAAGGCTTTCATTGTTTTAAACAAGTACTGATGGTCCACACGATCAAAAGCCTTCTCCTGATCCAAAACCTACATTTACATCAGACAGTTTACAAATGTCTAAAACATCTCATCATAAACAAGTTGTCAACAATAGAGCGATCAGGTACACAGTAGGACTGGTCCTTGTGGATCAACACTCCCAGATACTCTTTCAACCTGTTTGAGAGACATTTAGAAACAATTTTGTATTCTGCGCACAGCAAAGCAACAGGTCTCCAATTTTTTATGAGGGCCAAATCCCCCTTTTTTGGCAACAGTGAAAGCACCGCACGTTGACAGGATACAGGAAGAGAACCCTCATGAAAAGATTCACACGGCACTTCATAAAAATCCTCCCCAACAGACCCCCAAAAGTGCTTATAAAACTCAGATGGTGAACCATCGATGCCAGGGGCTCGGCCTGTTGAGAGCTGCATAACTGCTGTGGACAGCTCCTGCAGTGTAATGTCAGCGTCCAATGCGACTCTCTGCTCAGGTCCCAATTGAGGAAGACCATGTAACAGCTGTTCAGTACACAGAGAGTCACAATCCTCCGCCTTATAAAGGGATGAGTAGAAATCCATGGCATGTTGACGCATTTCAATATCATTCATGGTCACCTTCCCATCAGGGAGACGGAGGCAGACCATCTGTTTACGTTGAAATGTCGACTGTCCTAGGTTAAAAAAAAAGCACTAGGAGCATCCATATCCTTGAGGGAAGCGAAACGAGACCTAATCAAGGCACCCTTCACTCTTTCATGCAGAAACGACCTCAGTTCATGTCTCTTGTCCTGTAAATTCATGACTAGTCCAGGGTCGTTCTGAGTGAGCAGCTTCAATTCAATAGACTTGATGTCCTGTTCAAGGGCCTTGATAGTCTCTTTAACTTCAATTTGAGACAAAGCAGTATACTGTTGACAAAATACTCTTATTTGGGTTTTCCCAACCTCCCACCATTGTCTCAAGGACTCGAAATTCCCCTTTATAACCCTCCGTTTTTCCCAAAATAACAAAAACCTGTCAGAAAACATGACATCATGTAACAATTTAACATTAAAATACCAGTAAGGTGATGACCTTCGTGGACAGGACAAGTGAATATCAACAGTAACAATATGATGATCAGAGAATCCCACAGGAGTAATGGCACACTTTCCAACCCTACTACAGTATTGCTCAGATACATACAACCTGTCTAACCTTGCTGCACTGACACAACCTTTATTAATTTTTAGCCATGTGTACTGCCTAACGTTTGCATTCCTTACTCTCCACACATCCGAAAGCTCAAACTCAGTTAATAGGCCAGACAGGCAAGTGGCTGACCGCAGGTGAGGTTCTTCAGCGGTGCGATCGACAGTAAAATCCACAATTCTAGTCACCCCCTAAAACCATACACCCCTCTTGATCACACTGTCTTAAGGTTTCCTTTATTTGATCAAAAACAGCAATACGCTCTGTACCCTCATTAGGAGCATAAACATTAAAAAAAAAAAACATAACATCCACCTTGACCAATAAAACCCGACCCTTGACAATCTCTGTTGTAGATACCACAGTCACCCCTAAGCCTGAGGAAAACAAGATTGCCACCCCAGCACTGAAATTAGTACCATGACTGAGTACATGCTGCCCCTCCCACCACATACCCCAGTCAACCTCATTAGCCTCATCACTATGTGTCTCCTGTAGGAAAACTACATTAAGCCTTTTCTGTTTTATTACTTCTAATACCCACCTTCCCCCATTAATATTAAGAGAACCTACCCTTAGTACTTCCATATAGAAAAGAGAAAAGAAAAGCAGAAGAGCCCACAGAGAAACCAATGAGAAAAAAGACACCATATGAAGCATGATCATCTTCATTATTTTTTTTCTTCTCTTAACCTGACTACGTTTCCCACCACCTTTTGCTGCTGCATAAATTTCCTCAAGCGAAACCGCTTCTTCTCACTCAATTGGTCTAACCCCACCGTCTTCTGTAACATCACAGCTGACCTCACAAACTTATCAACATCAAAATAATCTGCCAATTTGACAGATTTCCCAAAAGTCTGATCCAGAAACTCATTTACCTCCTCTAGATCATAAACTGAGTCATCACCAGCAGCTGTCATATCTAAAGAGATATCCATATCATTCTCCTGATCCTCAGCTGAGACCACAGACAACTGACTCCCCTCTACCACATCCCTTTCAACACTCCCCACTTGCACCTCATCACTCGTACCAAGCATCTCCTCCACTACCTGGGAGACTAGCCCCACTTGAACATCACTACTCATAGTGGGCATCTCCTCCACTAACTGGGAGCCTAGCTCCACATGAACCGCAGCACTCATAGTGGGCATCTCCTCCACTACCTGGGAGCTTAGCTCCACATGAAAACCCTCCTGTACCTCATTACTCGTAGTGGGCATCTCCTCCACTACCTGGGAGCCTAGCTCTACATGAACCCCAGCAGTCGTAGTGGGCATCTCCTCCACTCCCTGGGAGCCTAGCTCCACATGAACCCCCTCCTTTACCCCAGCACTCATACTGGGCACCTGCTCACCAGTCTGAGGAACTGGCTCTTCAGATACATCCTTACCTTCTACAACAATACTTTTATGTAGCATAACATTTCCTTCTAATACAAGTTGCAACCCCGTGCCCTCAACACGGATAACTTGTTCCTCAGCAACAGGTGCTTGTGGCTGCTCTACCGCTGTCGGCTCACCTCTCCCTACATCAGCGGGCCCAGGCGTTACGATGACCACCTGTGCCCCTCCCTCTGCCGTCTCCCTTTTCGGGCAAGCATGTCGCTTATGACCAACATCCCCACACTCAAAACACTGTTGACTACCCGTACTAGCATAAGCCATATACATTCTATTGTCATACTTGATTTTAAACGATAACTCTAAAGTCTGCTCCGGTGAGTCCAAAAACATAAACACCTGTCGCCGAAATGACATTACCTGTTTCAACGCCGGGTGTTTGCAACCCAACGGGACAACCTTAATTGAACTGGCGAACTTCCCAAAGCGCAATAACTCGCGCTCCAATAGCTCATTTGGAATAAACGGTGGTACATTTGAAATCGTTACCCTTGTTGACAGGGAAAAAAGCGGCGTAACTTGAATAAACATTCCTTTAAAAAGTACGCCATGCTCAACCATACGATCAACCAGACACTCATCTTTAAGAAATACCACCACAGCTTTATTCATCCGGGATGCATAAGCAATATTCTCATAGCCTACCTTCTCTCCTACGGCGACCAGAAATTCCTCCACCGTGACAGCAGCTTCAGTAACACACCTAAAGCCGTGCCGAAGTGACAGGGACGGCATCCCCATTCGGGCTGCCATCCCCGCCAAAATCAGGGTCATTAAGATACGAAAAACAAAATACTTAATTCTACCACAACAAAAATAATAACCTTAATCATGCACCAAAAAAAATGCCACCAAGAAATAGCAAAACAAAAAAAAAAGTTGTGAATATCTAACTCTCCACAACACACGCACTCCTTCACTCAAACAATTCCCAGCATGCACCAATCACTCCCAGCATGCAGAGGAGAGTGAGAGAGAGAGAGTGAGAGAGAGAGAGTGAGAGAGAGAGTGTGAGAGAGAGAGAGTGAGAGAGAGAGAGAGAGAGTGAGAGACAATCAACTCGCTCGGGGGCCCTCCGTTATCACGCATTGTGGACAAAACTCTGAGGGTGACTTCCAAAGATTGGCAATGGGATCAATAAACCCATCAACTTCGGGACACACTCCTGACTTGAATAATGAAATTCCTGTTCCACTTTTAAATAATAAAACTAGCATGAAATTCTAACGAACAAATCCCCCCCTGTCGTTTAATATTTCATTTGGGAAGAATTTCATCTGTTACATGTCAAGTCTCAAAATCAATATTTGTATGATATTGCACAAACTTCAAACATGGCATTGTCTGCTGGGATAGCACTGAGTCCGGCAGCCTTTCTGGTTTGGTTGAGGTGGCTATATGAGGGTCTAGTTAACCCCTACACCCTCTATAATTTAACATGGAATAGCTACTTTTCATTATTGGGCCAACTAGATAGTTGGTTCATTGCTAGTTCAAGGACAAATCCCTGTACATTTGTGTGAAAGAACCAGCACACACTAATGCTGCACATTACACTGTCTAACATTGGACTGTGGAGACAAGATAACATAACCTGCTTTCTATTGCTTTCCCTCAATGATATGAATTGACTCACCTTAGAGAGAAAACATAACTGATACCTTATGTAAGTGGGGTTGTCAGCCCTCGCCTGCACTGAACAACATACACACAATGGTTTGGTATTTCGTGACACTTTTTAAAATATTTGAGGAAGAGTGATCCCCGAACGTACTAAGACAGCATCTGTGCTTTCATTTTCAATTTCGCCGCCACCAAAGGACCATACTGAATGTGTCTAAAGCTATTGTGTCTGAAGCTATTGTGTATTCAGATCATCGATCTTCTTACACAATGCCGCAAGGTTTCACCTCTGAGTTTTAGCATGGCACCTTCTTAGTGCGCCAGACACATAACCAATTCAGCGAGGCTCATAAATACAAATGAATATCAGTTGAGCTTTTGTTTTTGCTTTGTATCTGTGAGTCTCAAGAGTGGAGGCAATTTTAGTGGAGGAGAATACAGGTAACTGACAAAATAAGGAAACACCAACATGGAGTGTCTTAATAGGGCGTTGGGTCACCACAAACTAGAACAGGTTCAATGCACCTTGGCATAGATCCTACAAGTGTCTGAAAATGTATTGGAGGGATGCATTACCATTCTTTCACAAGAAATTCCATCATTTGGTATTTTATTGATGGTAGAAAACGCTATTTCAACCGCCACTCCAGAATCTACCATAGGTGTTCAATTAGACTGAGATCTGTTGACTGAGATGGCATATGGTTTACATTGGTGTTGTGCACCTCAAACAATTCAGTGACCACTTATGTCCTGTGGATGTGGGCAATGTCATCCTTTGGGGGCATAGCCATGGTAGCCAAAATAGTGGCATGCCCAGCAATTGCTTCATTAAGTCAGGTACCACACCTGAACCCATCCACCTGTGCTGCTGAAAATATACACTCAAAGGGCTCTATTCAACCTGTAGTGCTGAAGAGACTCTTTAAAGGACGATTGACAATTAAAGATCCCCCTGTGTGCTGGTGTCTATAATTGATGTGATGCCACAAATGCCATCACATCTCCCCAATTGACACACATCTCCGTTTTTGGTTTGAAATGACAAAACTTCTGTGGGTGGAACACTTTTAATACCCTTTGATATACATCTGAACATACTCATGTATTCTTTTGACCTATTGCTACTGATTCAAATTTCAAATATGGCCTGCTGGCCTGTTGATTATTTTACATTATCTGTCGATTTCAGATGTCATAATAAAAAGTGTTTATTTATTTAAAATTATGCGAAAGTCATTAACATCAAACATCAGGGATCAGGGAAATGAATTACAATTCCAGCATCTTTGGTCTTTTTTTTCATTTCATAAATGAGATCATAGTCCTCTTTCCCCATCCATTGTTGATGGAAAAGTAATATGTTTAAAAGCTTGTTTGTTCGTAAAGATCAAAGCCGCATCAAGATGACAACATCTTGAGACCAAGTGACGTTCAGTGGAGAGACTCTACTCAGCGCCTCAAGTACACAGGTGAACTGTGCTTGACAGGTGACTTAAAATGCTCAGGGACTCAGAAAGGGAGACCTAAAAAAGCCACACTCATTGTTATGCCGACTGGCTCATCCCATTCAATAGGGCTCCTTTCTTACTAATTGTGTATCGTGCCACACAATACCTACTCACTTTTATGGATCTATTGCTTTTGGGGAAGGGGATAGCCAGTTTTAAAAACAAAACCTATACTCCATTTTTTCTCTGAATGTATTTTTGTTGACACAGCTAAGCTTAAACTTTGTTGGTAACTAAACTTTAAGACGAGTCTTTGGTTGTCTATCTTCAACGGCACAGGTGGATGGGTTTATAATGTATTTCACATATATTCCAACACTAAAATTGTCGCCACTCCTGAGACAGAGATACAACATAATGACAGGTTACAGACCTGTTATAGAACCATCCACTGTTATAGAACCATCCACTATTGTAGACCCATCCACTGTTATGGACTCATCCACTGTTATGGACTCATCCACTGTTATAGACCCATCCACTGTTATAGAACCATCCACTGTTATGGACTCATCCACTGTTGTAGACCCTTCCACTGTTATAGATCCATCCACTGTTGTAGACCCTTCCACTGTTATAGATCCATCCACTGTTGTAGACCCATCCACTGTTGTAGAACCATCCACTGTTATGGACTCATCCACTGTTGTAGACCCATCCACTGTTGTAGACCCATCCACTGTTGTAGACCCATCCACTGTTAAAAACAGTGGATAATCCTAGAGTCAGGCTTCTAAAAACATACGCGAGCTTTGACTTGGTAAATATACCTTAAGGCGAGTCTTTGGGCTGGATTCAATTCGTATTGCTGAAGTATCGCGGAAGATCTGCGTAAGAATGTCAAGGACATATGCAGCGTTTAGGTCTACCGTGAATGCAGTCCCCGCAATAGTGGGAACATCGCCTTTAATGCAGGTATAACTGTGTTTAACGGTGTGTGCGCAAGCACATGAATGTGTGTGTTGAGAGGGTGGACAGTTATTTCAACCTTCTTCCCTTATTTATGCCTGTAAGTAAATTGACACAAAACAACAGGACAAGGCTAGGACAGCTTACCCCACAAGGTTCAAATATCTGTTTAAAGGTGAATTAACTTTGATTTCCTCTCTGACTCGTCACAAAATGATGTATCGCGGGAGCTTACCGGGTGGTTGAATTAATTACAAAAAAGGGTTCACAGATGGAACTGTTCTTGGGATTGACCGGAAATGGACTATAAAACTCTGGCCACTTAAAGGGGCACTTTGGAGTTCATTGGATAAAATACTACTTGTATTTGGCAAATAAAAATATTTGGACAAACAATTGCTGTGAGACAGTGATTATTATGATTATTTTTCAGAAGCCTGGATGTTGGTTTTATTAATTTAATATTTCACCTCAAAATGGCGATAACTGGAATGAAAGTAAATGCAGAGGTAGTAATGTAAATGGTCAATTTCTTCAATGGCAAACCCCAATGTCCACACTGACACTGGGGTTTGGGGTTTGGGATATTTACTTATTAAACAGTTCTATTGAGTATGGCAGTGCTTACCAACCCTGATCCTCAAGTAACACCAACAGTACACAGTTTTGTTGTAGCTCTTGATAAACACACCTCATTGAGGGCTTTATGATTAGTTGACAAGTGGAATCAGGTGTGCTTGTCCAGGGTTCTGTTGGGGGTACGTATTGGCAGACTCAACAGCCTTGGTTATTCTAATGACTGCCTCGCCTGGTTCACTAACTACTTCTCAGAATGAGTTCAGTATGTCAAATCGGAGGGCCTGTTGTCCGGACCTCTGGCCGTCTCTATGGGGGTGCTACAGGGTTCAATTCTCGGGCTGACTCTTTTCTCTGTATATATCAATGATGAAGCTCTTGCTGCGGGTGATTCTTTGATCCACCTCTATGCAGACGACACCATTCTGTATACGTCTGGCCTTTCTTTGGACACTGTGTTAACAAACATCCAAATGAGCTTCAATGCAATACAACACTCCTTCTGTGGCCTCCAACTGCTCTTAAATGCTAGTAAAACTAAATGCATGCTCTTCAACCGATCGCTGCCCGCACCCTCCCGCCCGACTAGCATCACTACTCTGGACGGTTCTGACCATATGGACAACTACAAATACCTAGGTGGCTAGACTGTAAACTCTCCTTCCAGACTCATATTATGCATCTCCAATCCAAAATTAAATCTAGAATCGGCTTCCTATTTTGCATCAAAGCCTCCTACAGTCATGCTGCCAAACATACCCTCGTAAAACTGACCATCCTACCGATCCTTGGCTTCGGCGATGTCATTTACAAAATAGCCCCCAACACTCTACTCAGCAAATTGGATGCAGTCTATCACATTGCCATCCGTTCTTTCACCAAAGCCCCATATACCACTCACCACTGCGACCTGAATGCTCTCGTTGTTGACTGGTCCTCGCTACATATTTGTTGCCAAACCCACTGGGAATGCATTACATATTTTACAGAAATATAGGAAAGGAGTTTAGTATGTCATTGGCCACAGTCTCACAGTTCCATTTTCAGAGTCTCTGTGGAAGTGCCTGAACATGTATAGCCTGAAATACCAACCTCCTGACTCATAATAACTACATCATGATATAGGATCAAATGAGAGGGTGCTCTGTTCCATACTGTTTGTTTAGTCACTGCAGTATTGTAGGGCCCTCTGTTATTTGCAATCATATGAATAGCTATAAAAACAAATCTATCTTCACTCCTCAAATTTTGTCAGGCTCAATCAGAATCTCTGGAATGGATACTCCACAAACTGTTGCATTTCCTATTTCTCTAGAATGTCCCTCTTAGCTAGACGACAGGAGCTATTTCCGATACGGCAACTGTCAAATCTGAGAAAAAATAATGAGTCCCTCTCAACCGCCACTTCACCCTCACCTACCTCGACACACAATCCTCCAATGAGAAGCATTTAATAGTTTAGCATTAGCCTTTGTCTGTGTACTAATACTACCTCTTGTATCCTCCAAGTCCAGAGTTCTCCATGCAACAGCGGGGACAGCGGCCCTCGTTCACAGCTCATTTGCTTCTGCTTGTCTGTGTATGAATAATAACTCCGCTGAGACCTACTGTTTTTGTCCTTCTACATCGTGCCATCGTTATCAGCTGTCAGGTATTTCTGTCAATAGCCTCGTGAAAGGAACACCGTAATTTGCGAAGTCACACAGTTGGACATATTTGTAGACATTTGAGAGTTTATTAACCTCTATCAATTTACTGAAGTCAGTATTGATTTTATTGAACCACTATCAAACAAATGTTTTCCCTATTGCGTTATCATATTTTGTTGAATTACTAGACCAATGTATTCAGAAATTATTCACACCCCTTGACTTTTTCCACATTTGGTTGTGTTACAGCCTAAAACAAATGTCCCTACACAAAATACAACCATAATGTCAAAATGTAATTATGTTCCCCTCCCCCCCAAAAAATCCAAATGAATTACTAATTACTAATGAAAAGCTGAAATGTGTTGAGTCAATAAGTATTCAACCCCTTTGTTATGGCAAGTTCAGGAGTACAAAATAGCTTAACAAGTCACATTAAAATGTGCATGGAATAATAGTATTTAACATGATTTTTTAATGACTACCTCATCTCTGTACCCCACATATACAACTACATGTAAGGTCCATAATGAATTTCAAACACAGATTCAACAATAATGACAGGGGAGGTTTTCAAATGCCTCGCAAAGAAGAGCACCTATTGGTAGATGGGTAACAAATAAAAAAGCAGACATTGAATATCCCTTTGAGCATGGTGAAGTTATTAATTACACTTTGGATGGTCTATCAATACACCCAGTCACTAAAAAATGCAGGTGTCTTTCCTAACTCAGTTGCTGGAGAGGAAGGAAACCGCTCAGGAATTTCACCATGAAGCCAATGGGGACTTTGACACAGTATAATGGTTGTGGTAGGAGAAAACTGAGGATGGATCAACAACATTGTAGTTACTCCACAATAGTAGCCTAATTGAGAGAGTGAAAAGAAGGAAGCCTGTACGGAATAAAAATATTATAAAACATTCATCCTTTTTGCAACAAGGCACTAAAGTAATACTGCAAAAATGTTACTTTTCTTCCAGAATACTAAGTGTTATGTTTCAGGTAAATTCACTCAAATATATTATTGAGTACTACTCTCCATACTTTCAAGCATAGTGGTGGGTGCATCATGTTATGGTTATGCTTTCAACTGGTGAGTTTCTCAGGATAAAAAATAAAAGGAATGGAGCTAATCACAGGCAAAGGACAACCTGGTTCAGTCTGCTTTTTTACCAGACTCTGGGAGATGAACTCACATTTCAGAAGGACAATAACCCAAAGCACAAGGCCAAATATACACTGCAGTTGCTTACCAAGAAGACAGTGAATGTTCCTGAGCGGCCGGGTTACAGATTTGACTTAAATCTTCTTGACAATCTATGGCAAGACCTGAAAATGGTTTTCAAGCAATGATCAACAAGCAATTTGACAGAGCTTGAAAAATGTTGAAAAGAATAATGAGCAAATGTTTCACAATTCAGCTGTGGAGTGCATGTTGAGAACTCTTTGATCACTTACCCAGAAAGACAGTTGATCAGCTGTAATCACTGCCAAAGGTGTATTGACATGCTCAGGGGGTTGAATACTTATCTAATCAAGACATATTAGTGTTTTATTTTTCACTTTATTTTTAAAAAACATTTTAGCATTTTTCTTTCACATTTCAAGTATTTTGTGTAGATCATTGACAAACAATTACAGTTAATTCAATCTTTATCCAACTTTGTAACACAACAATACTTGGAAGAAGTCAAGCGTTGTGAATACTTTCTGAAGGCACTGTATCAATAATCAATCATATATAATATAAAATATCCCACTGCTGCATGATGTCTTGATAAATATATTCATCCTATAAATATCTTCATCTTTTGACCATCTACTTCACAGCACATTGTTTTGACGATTAAGTTATTTTTCACCTCAACCACATCTCCAATAAACTTCATTGGTGAGAAAAAGAAAAGAAAAACTGTCATCAGTGATAATTCTCTGTGTTTAAAAAGTATTTTAATTTAAATTGATTATATAATCAAGGAAAGACTGATAAGGGGGACACGGGGGCTCAAATTGGTAATTATTCTCAGAGGTGATTGATGCTTGCTGGGTCAGCATTCCAATTTCCATCTTGTCAATAGTGTGCCTCCCAAATTTCATTCATTAAGATGGAGAACGAGCGACCGAGCCTTTTAAAGGTAAGTACCGACTTCAAAAAGAGTCAGGAGACTTAAATGACCATGCAGGGAAGATAAACATAAAATGTCTATGGATATTTTAAATGTGTGTGAGGGAAAATGAGAGGCAACATGTTTGCAGTGAGTGGTAGGGTCTTCTCACTGGTGCTCTGAGAGGTTTGTCAGATAGAACTACACCACATGTGTTTGGTATGTATGTTTGCAACCTGTAACATTTGTGGGAAGAGGGAATAGCATTCAATGGCATCCTACTTACTTACCATATTCACAGGGGTATCCTCCTGGATAACTGGGGATGTAAGAATTTGTGCCACACCCTTGCAGTTCTTTGTTAAAAGAATTTGTCAGACATATTGTCAGCAACTTTGTATACATTGTGCAACATCAATACGACACTATTTCCATATTTTTGCAACATTCACAAATCTTGATAATCTTGTCTTGCCCTCTGCTCTACACTGCTGACTGAATAATTGTTTATTGAGTAAATAATCAACTTCTAACGAGTAGACAGCAGATTTCAAAATGGGGGCTGAAATGAGTCTGAACGGCACGCTTAAAAATGCACTATTACTCGACGTTCGGGACACTGCAATCTCCTCCAATGACTCTGGGTTGTGTCCTTGCGAAGAAGAAAAAAACTACGCAATATCTAAAAGGAAACTTGCCTTTCTTCTTATTTACAACAAAAACATTAATACAACTATGATGACATGGCAAAACTTACTCTAGTGTATGTCCAGCATCAATTGGAGAGATAAACATAATTAGCTGAGAGAAAAGGGCACATAAAACGTGCCGTTTTTTTGGCTTCAACCACTGGTCGTCCACATCTGAACATAGAAATATAATTACTGGCATGGGTACACTCAATATGGCCGCCGGCCTATCTATCACAGAACATTGACTTCTAGTAATCACATTTCTATGGATGTGATTTCACAAGGTGGGCCAGACATGGCCGCCCCCTGTGGGGCTTCGACAATGCAGCTGTGGAGTGTGACAGTTGGCAGTGTCATTGGAACACTGGTTTCCCGCTTGGAAGCCGTTTGAATAGAGAAACAACTGATGCTTTCGTTCCAGTGTGGTACAAAATGTGTTGGTACAAAATTGTTATTGGGTTTTCACTTCTACCATTTATGACCTTCAACTTCAGCTTTGTCTTGTTCATTTCAGAGAGAGTATTAATTGGGTGCAGCCAAATGTGTGTTTTGGTTTACAATGTCATGAATGACTGTATTTAGCAGGTTGTTGGACAAGGGATGTTCTGACATAAGTGGTGGAGCACAGTGTGCATTCACAGATGAGACCTTGGCATCCCATACGTATGGTACTCAGGCTGAACTACCTGGTGACAAAGTACCATAAAGGTATTAAACCCTTACTTTACCAGGTAAGTTGATATACCAGCAAAGCTAGAGATACTGTACAAGTCAGACTCAGAAATCAGAATTCTAAGATGTTTATTCAAGTCAGCTTCCCATCCATATAGATCGATAGACCAGGGGGTATGGACTCATTCCTGTTAGGATGAACTTAATAAGGGATCAAGCTGTAACCCCCTATACGTGGCAGCAAACCCACCCATAGTGTGTTGTTCTCTGTCTGCAACCTCCATGCCCCTGATTCATCTCAACACTAAGGCCCACTCTGCCCTAGTCCTCTTCCCTGTTCACACCTTCTGGGCATGGGTGTGAAACTGAGGAAAGGGTGAGGTCAGGGAACATAGTCCAATGCTGTCAACAAACACAACAAGCATGGCGTGCTGACCACCATGGGTGTAAAAGAGAGAAAAGGGAAAACAGGTGAGAGGGCAGAATAAGTTATTTTGTCGTGGCAGCAGACTACGATTAATTCCTTTCTATTCTATTTCTTTCAAGATTTGTTAATACCTTTCACAAAGCTGTTTTATACTGCAATAAACAATTGAATTATCTTTAAATGCAAATCTAACTAAATTAATGATGATTGCGTTTAATATTTACTTCAAAAATGGCATTAAATCTAACAAATTAAATGAAGTGTTACAAAATGAATCTATTTTGAAGAGGAAACACGGTGAGACGTCTAAGAGCATCATGTCATGCAGTATCTATCCTGTAATTAGACTGAGGGTTCCAACAAGATATTTTAGATCATCCTATTGAGCTCCATTTCACTTTATGGATGTTGATGCTGAGAATAAACAGTACATACTGTAATCATACATGAATCCCCATGATTCCTACAGCTACCATTTCGCAATGGCCTACGATCTGAGAATATGGTCAGTTTATAACCTCTCAGTAATAATAATATTAACACTACATACTGTTAATACTTCTCTTCCTATAGCCTGTACATGATAAATTACTCTCCACAATTATAGTAAATTGGCTCCTGAGACAATGCGTCTTCTCACAGCCATTGTACCTATTTCTGTAATTCATGCAATCAGGTAGCTATACCGAGGCCATTTTTAGCTGGTGAGTGTGGAGTATCAAGGCTGATGCTTGAGACTTTGTTTTCCATACACATTTTAGATATACATAATCACACATTACACATTTCACACTGAGTCGCTAGTCAAGAGCTCCTAACCGCATTAATCATTGGAGATAAAACAATGCTACAATATTAGACATGACTTGGTTTATTTCCATTGACACGCATGAAACAATAGTCTAATTCAGCCCCATTTCTACAATGATTCTAAGAAAGGACAGCATGCAACCTTCAAAATAGTCAACTGGGATACAACGTAAATGACTATAAGAAGTCACAGCTCGTTCCTGGTGACAATAACGCATTGTCTTCCACCACCTCCAGCTGTTATGGTCCACAAACACATCCACATTTCATGTTTCAATGTAAATAACATCTCATGCGGATTTCCTTTTTTCTGTGCCTTTCCATACATCAACATCATGCGTCTCTATTCAGTTAATGCAAGTGTAAAAGGCAACAACCTCCACGGCAATGTGATTGTGATTAAGAGGAGTAGGACGGTTTGTTTCTACAAAGATTAAATCAGAGTAATTAATGTGGCTTTCAAATTCAAACATTAGAACCATTTTTAAAACTGAGACACTGAATCCATGATTTCCCCTGGGCTGGGCCACGGACTCTGATCACTGAGCTCAAGGTGAAAGAAAAAATAAGAAAAACAAAAGGCCTTATGAAAATCCCCTTATAGCTTGATACTATTCTTTTCTGTTCAAGTCTGTGAAATCTAACAAATGATGAATGGTAATTATGTGGTAATACAACATAAAAGGGAGTCTGGGGTGTGCTGTTGTTGTGAGAATGGCTTTACCTTGAGATGACCTTGTTGAGTTCTCTCTTTGATTCTCAACCCCTTGCTTCATATTGGAGAGTATGTATATTAGCTATATATATTAAATATCCAAAGTAATTGAATTATTTACAAGGGAATAGTTGGTCTCATAATGCAAATGAAACAGTGATGTAGCATAGTTACAAAGTAAAAAGCAGTCACCACAAGCAGTCATACAGGTCACACAACAACAAGCTTTTTTATAAGCTTTTTTATAAGTATTCACCCACCTTGGTATTTTACCTATTTTGTTGCATTACAAAATGTAATTTAAATTGATTTTTATTTGGATTTCATGTAATGGACATACACAAAATAGCCCAAATTGGTAAAGTGAAATGAAAAAAATAACTTGTTTAAAAAAATTGAAAAAAATAAAAACCGGAAAAGTGGTGTGTGCATTTGTCTTCGCCCCCTTTGCTATGAAGGCCCTAAATAAGATCTGGTGCAACCAATTACCTTCAGAAGTCACATCATTAATTAAATAAAGTCCACCTGTGTGCAATCTAAGTGTCACATGTTCTGTCACACGATCTCAATATATTTACACCTGTTCTGAAAGGCCCCAGAGTCTGCAACACCACGCAGCAAGGGGCACCACCAAGCAAGCGGCACCATGAAGACCAAGGAGCTCTCCAAACAGGTCAGGGACAAAGTTGTGGAGAAGTACAGATCAGGGTTGGGTTATAAGAAAATATAAGAAACTTTGAACATCCCACGGAGCACGATTAAATCCATCATTAAAAAATGGAAAGAATATGGCACCACAACAAACCTGCCAAGAGAGGGCTGCAAACCAAATCTCACGGACCAGACAAGGAAGGTATTAATCAGAGAGGCAACAAAGAGACCAAGATAACCCTGAAGGAGCTGCAAAACTCCACAGCAGCGATTAGAGTATATGTCCATAGGACCACTTTAAGCAGTACACGCCACAGAGCTGGGCTTTACAGAAGACTGGCCAGAAAAAAGCCATTGCTTAGCCTCTTGAAACTAGGGGGCACTATTTTTATTTTTGGAAAAATAATGTTCCCAAAGTAAACGGGCTATTTCTCAGGACCAGATGATAGAATATGCATATAATTGACAGCTTAGGATAGAAAACAGGGGTTTCAAAATAAGAGTCACTTCCTGGTTAGATTTTTCTCAGGATTTCGCCTGCAATATCAGTTGTGTTATACTCACAGACAATATTTTTACAGTTTGGGAAACTTTAGAGTGTTTTCTATGCTAAGCTGTCAATATATGCATATTATATGCATATTCTAACATCTGATCCTGAGAAATAGGCAGTTTACTTTGGGAACATTATTTCCCCCCCATCAAAAAAATTGTGCCCCCTAGCTTCAAGAGGTTACTACTACTTAAGTCGTTTTTGGACTATCTGTACTTTACTTTACTGTTTATATTTTTGATGAGTTTTACTTTTACTTCACTACATTCCAGAAAAGAATATTTTTTTACTCCATACATTTTCCCTGACACCCAAAAGTACTCGTTACACTTTGATTGCTTAGCAGGAAATGAAAATGTTTGAATTCACGCACTTAACGAGAAAATCCCTGTTCATCCTTAATAATGCATCTGATCTGGCAGACTCACTAAACACAACTGATTTTTTGCTTGTAAACCAGATGGCACAATTTTCTTATTTTTGAAATGTACTCATAGCCACACTCAGACATAACAATTATGGCTATCTGTAAATTTTAAAAACAAGAAAATCATGCCATCTGGTTTGCTTAATAAAATGAATTTGAAATGATTTATACTTTTACTTTTGATACTTATGTACATTTTAGCAATTACATTTACTTTTGATGCTTAAGTATATTTAAAACCAAATACTTTTTTTACTTTTACTCAACTAGGATTTTACTGGGGGACTTTCACTTTTACTTGAGTAATTTTCTATTAATTAAGGTATCTATACGTCTACTTTTTCCACCACTCCACCTTTAAAAAAATGTCCACTTGTACACTTTGATTGAGGGGATTGTCCGGATGTACTCTCTCATTTGTTGTGATTGCCGGTTCAAAGGCAAATGATCTAGAATTGGTCAGTTCTGGGTACTCTGACCAATTGGAAAGAAATAACATTTTTAGAATGATTCCAATGCAAGGACCTACAACTGTCACTGTCTATTGTACAATACCATCCTCACATCTGCCTTACTCCACTAATGTGGGTAGTGAAGTTCAACTTGCATATTCTTAATTGCAAGAGATATATTTGTATTTGTACAACATTACGTAGCACATGAAGAAGGTAATCGTGAAAGACGTGTCATCTCAACATTTGAAAACCCTATCTTTGGATCTGTAACGGTTCTCTTTTGGTGAAGGAGAGTCGGACCAAAATGCGGCGTGTAGATTGCGATCCATGTTTAATCAACAAACGTAAAACACGAATCAATACAAAAACTACAAAAACAACAAACGTGGAAACGTAACGAAAACCGAAACAGCCCTATCTGGTGGAAACACAGAGACAGGAACAATCACCCACAAACACACAGTGAAACCCAGGCTACCTAAATATGGTTCCCAATCAGAGACAATGACTAACACCTGCCTCTGATTGAGAACCATATCAGGCCAGACATAGAAATAGACAAACTAGACATGAAACATAGAATGCCCACTCAGCTCACACCCTGACCAACCAAAACATATAAATATACAAAGTAAACTATGGTCGGGGTGTGACAGTGTCCCCCCCCCCCCAAGGTGCGGACTCCGGCCACAAAACCTGAACCTATAGGGGAGGGTCTGGGTGGGCATCTGTCCGCGGTGGCGGCTCTGGTGCTGGATGTGGCCCCCACCTCACCGTAGTCTTCCTCCACCTTGTCCGCTTCCGTGACCTCCTAGCCACGGCAACCCTACTTAATAACACGGGACAGAGGGACAGCTCGGGACAGAGGGGCAGCTCGGGACAGAGGGGCAGCTCGGGAGTGAGAGGAAGCTCGGGAGTGAGAGGAGTGCTCAGGCAGATTGATGGATCTACCAGATCCTGGCTGGCTGGTGGTTTCGGCAGATCCTGGCTGACTGGCAGATCCTGGCTGACTGGCAGATCCTGGCTGACTGGCGGATCTGGCAGGTCCTGGCTGACTGGCGGATCCTGACCGACTGGCGGATCCTGACCGACTGGCGGATCCTGACCGACTGGCGGATCCTGAACGACTGGCGGATCCTGGCCGACTGGCAGATCCTGGCCGACTGGCAGATCCTGGCCGACTGGCAGTTCTGGCAGATCCCGGATAACTGGCGGATCTGGAAGAGTCTGGTTGACATGCAGATCTGGAAGAGTCTGGTTGACTGGCAGATTTGGAAGAGTCTGGTTGACTGGCGGATCTGGAAGAGTCTGGCAGATCTGGAAGAGTCTGGCTGACTGGCAGATTTGGAAGAGTCTGGTTGACTGGCAGATCTGGAAGAGTCTGGCTGACTGGCAGATCTGGAAGAGTCTGGTTGACTGGCAGATCTGGAAGAGTCTGGTTGACTGGCAGATCTGGAAGAGTCTGGTTGACTGGCAGATCTGGAAGAGTCTGGTTGACTGGCAGATCTGGAAGATTCTGGCTGACTGGCAGATCTGGAAGAGTCTGGCTGACTGGCAGATCTGGAAGAGTCTGGCTTACTGGCAGATCTGGAAGAGTCTGGTTGACTGGCGGATCTGGAAGAGTCTGGTTGACTGGCGGATCTGGAAGAGTCTGGTTGACTGGCAGATCTGGAAGAGTCTGGTTGACTGGCAGATCTGGAAGAGTCTGGTTGACTGGCAGATCTGGAAGAGGCTGGTTGACTGGCAGATCTGGAAGAGTCTGGTTGACTGGCAGATCTCGAAGAGGCTGGCTGACTGGCAGATCTGGAAGAGTCTGGCTGACTGGCAGATCTGGAAGAGTCTGGCTGACTGGCGGAACCTGGCAGACTGAAAGATCTGGCTGCTCCATGCTGACTGGCAGCTCTGGCTGCTCCACGCTGACTGGCGGCTCTGGCTGCTCCATGTAGGCTGACAGCTCTGGCGGCTTCTTACAGACTGACAGCTCTGGCGGCTCCGTGCAGACTGGCAGCTCCTTGCAGACTGACAGGTCCTTACAGACTGACAGCTCCTTGCAGACTGGCAGCTCCTTGCAGACTGGCAGCTCCTTGCAGACTGACAGCTCCTTACAGACTGGCAGCTCCTTGCAGACTGGCAGACTGACAGCTCCTTGCAGACTGGCAGCTCCTTGCAGACTGGCAGCTCCTTGCAGACTGACAGCTCCTTACAGACTGGCAGCTCCTTGCAGACTGGCAGACTGACAGCTCCTTGCAGACTGGCAGTTCCTTGCAGACTGGCAGCTCCTTGCAGACTGGCAGCTCCTTGCAGACTGGCAGCTCTGGCTGCTCCATGCAGACTGACATTTCTGGCTGCTTCATGCAGACTGACATCTCTGGCTGCTCCATGCAGACTGACATCTCTGGCTGCTCCATGCAGACTGACATCTCTGGCTGCTTCATGCAGACTGACAGCTCTGGCTGCTTCATGCAGACCGACAGCTCTGGCTGCTCCATGTAGGCTGGCAGCTCTGGCTGCGCTGAACAGGCAGGAGACTCCAGCAGCGCTGTAGAGGAAGAAGGCTCTAGCTGCGCTGAACAGGCGGGAGACTCCGGCAGCGCAGGAGAGGAGAAAGGCTCCGACAGCGTTGGAGAGGCGGGAGACTCCGACAGCGTAGGAGAGGCGAGGCGCACTGTAGGCCTGATGCGTGGTGCTGGTACTGGTGGTACTGGACCGAGGACACGCACAGGAAGCCTGGTGCGGGGAGCTGCTACCGGAGGGCTGGGGTGTGGAGGTGGTCCTGGATAGACCGGACCGTGCAGGCGCACTGGAGCTCTTGAGCACCGAGCCTGCCCAACCTTACCTGGCTCGATGCCCACTCTAGCCCGGCCGATACGAGGAGCTGGAATATACCGTACCGGGCTATGCCCCAGCACCACTGCATAACACGGTGCCTGCCCGGTCTCTCTAGCCCCCCGGTAAGCACAGGGAGTTTGCGCAGGTCTCCTAACTGGCGTAGCCCTACTCCCTGTGAGCCCCCCCCAATACATTTTTGGGGCTGACTCTCGGGCTTCCTTGCCAACCGTGTTCCCTCATATCGCCGGCTCCTCTCTCCGGCTGCCTCTGCTCTCCTCGCTGCCTCCACCTGTTCCCAGGGAAGGCGATCCCTTCCCGCCAGGGTCTCCTCCCATGTATAGCAACCCTTGCCATCCAATATATCGTCCCATGTCCAATCCTCATTGCGCCGCTGTTGCTGACTTTGTTGCTTCTCCTGTGGCTCCTGCCTGTTGACACGCCACTTGGTCCCGTTGCAGTGGGTGATTCTGTAACGGTTCTCTTTTGGTGAAGGAGAGTCGGACCAAAATGCGGCGTGTAGATTGCGATCCATGTTTAATCAACAAACGTAAAACACGAATCAATACAAAAACTACAAACGTGGAAACGTAACGAAAACCGAAACAGACCTATCTGGTGAAAACACAGAGACAGGAACAATCACCCACATACACACAGTGAAACCCAGGCTACCTAAATATGGTTCCCAATCAGAGACAATGACTAACACCTGCCTCTGATTGAGAACCATATCAGGCCAGACATAGAAATAGACAAACTAGACATGAAACATAGAATGCCCACTCAGCTCACACCCTGACCAACCAAAACATAGAAATATACAAAGTAAACTATGGTCAGGGTGTGACAGGATCACTCACCCATCGATCTTGCCATCCCATCAATGAGATGGGTAGCAACTTTGTGGCAGTAAATAAAGCTCAGTATTTGGTGCACTGTTTTTGTCATCTCATGCATTAAACATGAGTCTTTACTCTTCTGTTGCATCTTTAAATTCCTCATCTGGTACCTCATCATAAATGGTCCAAGGAGAGATTTATCATTTCACCTCCTGTCAGATGAGGAACATATTAGAAGTGGACCATACATGGAGGTTCAGCTTCACGATAAATACCATATTTATAATGCCTGGGGAAAGATGATGGCGGCTGATAATTTGCTCTCTTGATGTCTGACCCGATGTTGACTCCTGGTTGGGGGAAGTGATGGACGTTTGCAAAATCCACGAGGGAGAATGTAGTGATTATTAATGTGTGAAATACTATGGAGACGAGTAGTGTTACTGCGATAGCTAAAATAAGGTTGGATTTGGAATAGCTTTCCTTTTTTCTGCTGATGTGGAACAGGTCTTTGGCTTACCTCATACAAAATTTATTAATTGTCTAGTCTATGATTGATGACTTCAGCTTTAGCTTCCTCGCTCCCATTCATCACCAGCAATGTAGGAGGATGGGATTCAAAATATTTTATTTATTTTTTCCACTCCCTTCCTCTTTCCTCTGTGACATGATCAAAGTCAGAGTGACGTAATGTGCCAGAGCTTTGTGAGGTAGTCACAAAAACACTTGTTGATGCTTTTGTTGATTTGATAGAGTCGGGCTTGTTGGTTAACATACTGTTGTTGTCCTGCAGAGGCAGTGTATAAATCACCGTCAATGAATCATGTGCTGTCATATTATTTATGGTATGAATTATGTAGAATTAATGTATCTGCTGTAGTAGTATTTTTTTGGGCTGACAGAGGAATGCAGGGATACACTTGTCACATTATACGCACTTTAATAGGTATAATACAAGTGTTTACAAATGATTAATAACAGTTGCAGAATCAAATCATACCAAGTCGTGATATTACTGAAGTTATTCAATTGTGTGGATTGGCAGTTCAGTATATATTAACCTGGACTCAGCGATAGACGTAACATAGTATATCTAAATCTGCCTCTCTCCATTTTGTTTGATACGTATGGTATGTATTCATTTGTAGATGTCCATCATACACTTTGTATAATATGTTACGAATTACAGTATGTATGATATATTATGAATTACAATTTGCTTTTGCAAATGTTAGCTAGATGGCTAGGTGGCTAACATTAAGCTAGGCTAGGGGATAGGAGTTCGGGTTAAGGTTAGGGTTAGGAGAAGGGTTAGCAAACATGCTAAGTAGTTGAAAAGTAGATAAAATAGAGTATGTAGTTGTGAATTTGCGAATTAGACTAAATGTCTGTGATGAGATTCAAACATGCAACCTTTGGGTTACTAGACATTTACATTATATGTCTACCCATACACCCTAACCCACCACCCTCCTTCTGTTTTATGTAACCGTACAGAATTTAACCTATTATTCTCATTTGAGCGTTCTGGATATATAGGTTTACTATGTTACGTCTAGTCTACAAGATCAGGCTGCATATACAGACCAATAGGGAGGTAGTTAGCCCAGTGACCTTTAGTCAAAAGGTGGCCGGTTCGATTCCCGGGCCGAGTGCTGGAAAAAGGCTGGAATTGATCTGGCAACTGGAGTTCTGCTGGGATCACATCCTCAAGACATTACCCTACTGTTGGGAACCTTGAGAGAGGCCCTTAACCCCACAATATGCTCTCATTCAGGGGCAGTGCAGCTTGACCCTGTGCTCGTCTCAACTGTATGTGTTCTGTCTGGGGATGGAGGGTTGAGAACGGTGCAGACGATTTCCGTTGTTCGCTGTAACATATGGACAATAAAGTTGTATTGTGTTGTATTCCACATGAAACTGTTAAACTGTTCCATACAACCATCCATGGTGTAATTGTAATGGTGTTAAGTTTCGAATGCCATCTGCTACCAATCTCTGAGAGTAGAATAACCATAGTGATGGATTCTGTTCAAAAAGACCCCCTACCAGCTCAGTGTTACTCACTCAAATGCTTGACTGACGCACTATCATTCCTATTTGGCATAAACCCCAGGGCGCCGCATTGATCATATTTTTTTGAGAACAAAGAAACGTGGTGTTACAATTATTAATTCCCATAAAAAACAACTTAATCCAGTCTGTTTATTATTCCAACAGGTAATCTGGATTTCTTGTAGCCAAAATACTGCACTCTTCAGATTAATGTTAATTACTAGTACATGATCTCCTTTGATCATCTCTTCTGTTTTCTATACTGACTTTAGTTTAGACTGGTAAATCAAAGTTGGTGAAAACTCATCCTGACTGTTCAATTGAGGTCAATGAGGATTTAAAACATTCAATGTTTACTTCACAATTCCACTCCCTTCAGATATGGTGATTTACGAATAGCTAAAACGAGAGAGATGCAGCTACTTAAGTTATGGCAAGGCCTTAAGTTATGGCAACCCCCTCCCCCAATCAGCTGAACAGGTGGCACGGGGAATTAAAAAATATTCTTTAGAAATATTTAACTTTCACACATTAACAAGTCCAATACAGCAAATGAAAGATAAACATCTTGTTCATCTACCCATCATGTCCGATTTTTAAATGTTTTACAGCGAAAACACAACATATATTTATGTTAGGCCACCACCAAATAAAAATAAAAAACACAGCCATTTTACCCAGCCAAAGATAGTCACAAGTGCAGATTTAGAGATAAAATGAATCACTAACCTTTTGATAATCTTCATTAGATGACACTCATATGACATTTATGTTTTGTTCGATAATATGCATATTTATATCCACAAATCTCGGTTTACATTGACGCATGTTCAGAAATGCCTCCAAAATATCCGGAGGAATTACAAAGAGCTTCGCCAGATAACAGAAATACTCATCATAAACTTTGACGAAAGATACATGTTCTACATATAATTAAAGATACACTGGTTCTTAATGCAAACGCTGTGTCAGATTTGTTTTAAAAGTTACGAAAAAAGCCTACCATGCAATAATCTGAGACAGCGCTCAGACGTAAATATATTTCTCCGCCATGTTGGAGTCAACAGAAATACGAAATTACATCATTAATATTCCCTTACCTTTGATGATCTTTCATCAGAATGCAGTGCAAGGAGTCCTAGTTCCACAATAAATCATTGTTTTGTTCCATAATGTCCAATTAGCTGCGTTTGCTAGCACTTTCAGCTCACATGCCCAAGGAGAACTCGGATGAAAACTTAAAAAAGATATATTCCAGGTAGAATAAACTGCTCAAACTAAGTAGAGAATCAATCTACAGGATGTTATTTTCATATATATCCAATAACGTTCCAACCGGAGCATACGTTTTCATCTGCAGCCAAATGGAACGATGGTGACATTCATAGACAAATGCGCCACAGGGAAATTGCATTCTGCCAGGACAATGACTATTTTCCCTCCCATTCGGTCAAAGTTCACACCAGAGGCTCCATTCCACGTTTTACTGAATGAGGACATCTAGTGGAAGGCGTAGGAAGTGCCACCAGATCCATATCTTATTTGGAAGTGAATAGGCGATGACTTGAAATTAGACACGCATTCAGAATTTCACTTCCTGTTTGGAAGATTGCCTGCCCTATGAGTTCTGTTCTACTCACAGACATAATTCAAACAGTTTCAGTGTTTTCTATCCAATAGTAATAATAATATGCATATATTAGCAATCTAGGACAGAGTAGGATGCAGTTCACTATGGGCACGCAATTCATCCAAAGTGAAAATACTGCCCCTATCCCCAACAAGTTTTAAGAGTGACTGTCCAATGGGTGTCAAGGTGGATTTAAAATGTTTTTTACCCCCTGCTTCCACTACCTCAGATCTGTCCACTTACCGTAGCAGTCCCTCCAGGATTTCACAACATTCTTTGGTGATTTCTGCGGCCAAAAATGCTTGATATTGCGTCAGCTTTTCTGAAATTCTGCGATACATTCTGAGAAAACAAATTGACGTTAATTTCTTATAAAGCAATAAAAAGTCATATGTACTCCGTTTTAGGACGATTTTAAGCAGAATACATTATTCAAAAAAAATTGAAACGACTAAAGTACTCAATTTTGTTTATTTTCCTGAACAAACAGCTGTGTCCTAATCCACTCACACATTCACTCACACAAACCTCTCCTCCCCATCAGGCTTAGGGCGTGTTATCAACATGAGATGCACCTCCCATTCTCACTCCCAGTCTCTCTCTCAAAAAACAAATAGATTCAAAGCTGATCAATCGCTTTCAATTTGAGGACTGATATTCCTTTCGCATAAATTGTCTTCAAAATACTTGAGATTGTGATTTTTTTCTGAAAGGGTCGTAAGGGAGATAAAGAACAGAAAACAAAAAGAGTATTTTGGTTGATATGCACTTTTAAAACAATATTACCATTTCTAAAAACAATGTGTTTTCGTGATCCGTATTAAGCTTTACAGAGAGTTTAAAACAGCAAAGCTAACAAATTGCACTCGGTGCTTTGAGTAGTGCTCTCCATAGACAGACTGGGGAGAGCAGAGTGCCGACCACCCTGCTGAAGCCAAGATTAGCAGAGTAAAAGTTTGAATAAAACGCCACTCACCTTGATTCTTTCAGCGCTTGCCACAGTCTTCTCTGCTACCACTTCAGTCACGGTGATCTGCCGCTGCTGTGGGAACTGTTCTGACATTCCCATATGCTTTGCTGATTCTAAGTGACTGTTGATTGTGGACTTTGTCTTGTTTCCAAAAACATTTGGAAATTGTTTTGCACAGTCTTTAGCTGTTATTTTTGTTGTTATTTGTTGTTATTGATTTCTGTTCATTTTACTACCTGTCAGCCATCAACAATCCCCCATCATCTTCGCATGTGAATAAGCTGACAGCCAGGGGGAAATAACTTTCTTCACTTGTGATTGGATTGGGCCATTTTCCACGAGAACAGTGCAGTAATTGGTCATAATTATGAACCAACTTTTGATTGGATCCTTTTATGCACTAAAAGTGTGGGGATTGGTCAAAATGGCAAGCTCTCGCATAATATGCGATGATTTGTTGATTTTGCATTGAATTATGCAATCGCAGAATCGCAGAATCCTGGAGGGACTGACTTAGGAAAAGCTAAAAAGGGAAATAGAATGAGATGCAGCTATTTAAGAGTATTGGGGCATAGCTCCTCTAGTTCAATGACAACTAGCGTGAACTCCATAGTAAAATTCAGTTAGGCCTTTTAATTACAGTGTTGGATGACACGGCTAATGATCATCTGTTAGCGCTGCCAATGTGATATAGATTGAGTTAACCCCAGAGACACAGGGTGATAATACATCTGTCTGATGACTGTGTAGATGTGGAGAGGGCTAGCGGCCACCTCGGTAGCAACGGCGGGAACAGAAAAACACATACAACTGATACGATTAAGATGCAAAGATGTGTCATTGCAGACAATCTTGTCTTGGCTTCTGTGGATGTCAGTTGTTGATGTGAATCAGATGTGGGATAAAACTAGAAGGAGTTGAATGATATGAAGATGTTGGTAGGGTTGGGAATTAGTAAAAAAAATATGAACTAAACATGAAAGCTGACTTCATTGCGTGGTTCACGTCGTTTTACAGTGACAACAAAACAATACACCTGGGTCGCTAGCGTGAAAGGCAAACGCTCTGCACATCATCCCAATAGTGTTAACCCAATTGGTGTGAATTCTAACTTGGCTCATATAGCAAGTATCAATACAATACGTTAGATGACAGGTATTCTTTTTATTATTATTTGCATTAAATTAATTGAATAATGCTTAAAAATAAGTTATGGTATGATTTTAAATCATCTTTAAGAAAGCTGTTCTATGATGGAATATGACAGAAGCACGTTTGTTTTTCGAGCTGTGCAATCCAAGACCTGTTGACTTTAGCCACTTTCAGTCTGAGTTTTGACCGCTTGTATAGAATATTCTGACATTTTCTTCTCTGGGTGTCAAAACAAGATTCATAACTTTTCTCTAATCTTTGCTTTCCGGCAGCCCACCAAATTGACTTCACCCTACTTGGGGATGTATGCTCAAAGTGAAACTTATGATGGTGCATTTTTATTGATAGTAATTATCTAATAGTAATTATCTAATAGTAAATATCTAATAGTAATTATCTAATCCAAAGCACTGTAGGCAATTTGGTCTACTGCTACACCAATTAGGTTTTCCTTTTAATAAATGGGGAAGCCAAAACGACTGCAGATTAGCTGGCCAACCCTCTTTGTACATACCACTGCCAAATTCATGTGTAAAGGTGACTAACTCGAATTACAACAATTACTTCATAGAGTGTTAGAAAATGTGTACCATTGAACATTTCTAAAGGAAACCCTGAGTAGACGGTAGCTAGATACAATTCCTTCCTTTTGTCTTGTTGCAAAGGGAGTGCAAGGAAGGTGGATAGCTAGCTACACTCATTACTTCCCTCCTTTAGTCTTAGACAATGTGTACCATTCAAAAGGAGGAAACACGGTATCCCACTCCTGGTCAGTTTCCATGTTGAAAGGGAAAGTCCATGCAGCTAAAAGATCATGAGGCGGTGAGTCTTTAATGGTGGTACAGCGGTGGATAATACAACCTATCATAGCCTGCGCTTTCATTTGACATGTATATGTAATGATGCCGGGTTTTACACAGAACAAAAGACTCCCCACCAAAGCGAGTTCGATTTGGGACGTGATAGGCTACATGGGAACTTCCACCAATTAGGCTCCCTCATTCTTCTCTCTGACCTTCTGTCCTCTGTGCCAATTAACATATCTCCATCTGCCTTCACCTGCCTTACTGGGGCCTTAATTAGAACTTGGCAATGGGAGAAAACGCCTGGTCCATTATTTCTCTCCACACTGGTAAAAGAGATGACACCTCGACTTCACATCTTTCATTAGATTAGATGTCAATCATGTATAGTAGTTTCTGTCCTCATATATTTGGGGTGTACAGTATGTTATAATGATCTAGTGCCAGCTACTGGGACGATATGTTCAGGTTAATGGTAGACATGGTTCTGTATTCTGAATGTGAGGGTGTTAATTGAGGACCTTGTAGCTGAGGACTGTAAATATTTTGTATTTGTATTGTGTTTTGTATTAATTGCTGTTTTGTTTTACATTGTATTGGTTGTTTTATTGCTGTGACTAAGGACCCCTTGGGAATGAGACCATGGTCTCATTGGGTTTTCTCTGAATAATTCAATAAAAATAAATAAAACTAGCAATATTGTTTTCTGAAATTATTATATTTTTCAGTACTGCTGCCTGTGACACAAAAGACATTGAAACTAATGGTTACATGCTGAAGTCATAATGACATGCTTTGGTGCCGGGTGGTAAAGATGTACAAAGCCTTTATTTAGCTCGGTCTCTGTTGTCTGTGATGGACCCTGTACCATCAGCCATCAATAACCTTAAAGACAGATGAGGGAAAAAGGAAGAATAATGATCCATATCTAAAAGATGGTCACATTTGTAGAAGAATGTTGCCATTATAGTGCTCAGCGTTTGACTCCCGGTGAGAGAGATAATTACTCTAGACTGCACGGTGCAAGGACATGTGCAAATAGCCTGTTAGTCGCCTCTCCTGTGGCAGCATCTCACCTTGCTACTGTCATTGTAGCCTCGCTAATGCAAATAAGGAGACGTTTGAAGTTATCACCGCTTCTCAGAGTAAGATCAAATAGCTAATATCCAATCACAGAAGACACCGGTAGAATAGCTTTAGAAAGGGAAATAGACAGAAAGTGTGTGAAGGATGAAGAGAGAAAGGGGGGAGGGAGAGAGAGAGAGAGGGACAGAGGGAGAAAGAGAGAGAAAAGGAGAGAGTGAGAAAGAGAGAGAGAGAAAGAGAGAGAGAGGCAGAGAGAGAGGCAGAGAGAGAGGCAGAGAGAGAGAGAGGGGCAGAGAGAGAGAGGGGCAGAGAGAGAAAGAGGGGCAGAGAGAGAAAGAGGGGCAGAGAGAGAAAAAGAGAGTGAGAGAAAGAGAGAGCGAGAGAGAGAGAAAGAGAGAGCGAGAGAAAGAGAGTGCGAGAGAGAGAGAGGGGGCAGAGAGAGAGAGAGAGGGGGCAGAGAGAGAGAGAGAGAGAGAGAGAGGGGGGGGAGAAAGAGAAAGAGAGGGAGGGGGCAGAAAGAGAAAGAGAGGGAGAGAGAGAGAGAGGGGGGGGGGCAGAGAGAGAGAGAGAGGGGGCAGAGAGAGAGAGAGAGAGAGAGAGAGAGAGAGAGAGAGAGAGAGGGGGGGGAGAAAGAGAAAGAGAGGGAGGGGGCAGAAAGAGAAAGAGAGGGAGAGAGAGAGGGAGAGAGAGAGGGGGCAGAGAGAGAGAGAGAGAGAGAGGGGGCAGAGAGAGAGAGAGAGAGAGAGAGAGAGATTTTCAACTCCTGGTATACACTGCAATGTAAAACACCCTCACATAGTTGCTGTCACAAACTACAAACACCACACAGTTGCCACTGACTAGTTGGATATTAATTTCACTCTGAGCAAACAATTTCTGTACTTACAGCATTCATAGAAATTCTTTGGCTGATCATGTTTTTTTATTGACATTTGTCAATAGTACTTATGAATGCAACCATTTGTGTCAAATTGTTTGGTGTTGTACTTGTCCTGAAAAGAATGGTAAATCCCCTAACATTGTAAGGCTACACATAAGTCAGATAAATGAAAACCAGATTTTTGCTGGAGTCACGGGACTAACAGTGTTAAAGGGAGAAGTTTTTTCATCCCCTAATCAGCCTTGTTCATAATAATGAATAGTCATTACAAGTGTTGCCTGTGGGTGCCTTTATCTACATTTCCAAAAACAACCCTTCATGTTTCCAGGCTACGTAGTGTGTGTAATGTGTGGATGTACACATTAAAATGCTATCTAATTGGGACAGAGAAACCCTGAGTTGAAGCTATAACTGAGTCAACATTTAGTTGTGTGTCTATGTGTGGAATGAATTTGACATGTTCTCTGAACTTTTGATGGGAGTCATTTTGTAATTGATTGCCCCAGTTTGGTTAGCACATGATTTTCTACCTTGCTGTCTGTTTATGGGCAAAACCCATATTAAAGTACAGATGTAGGATCTTAATTTGAGCCAGTTTTCCGCAGCAGAAATATAATCTTATTATTTAGATTATAATTCATGGACATTTTTGTAGGGGGTGATGCATCATATTTCTAAATTTCTAAACTCAAATAAACTACAAGTTTTACATTTCCTGCATTACAGGAAAGTTCTCCTGTGACAGGGTGATCAAATTAAGATCCCACATCTGTATTAGCCTTATCAAAGTATAGGTCAGAAAACATACTGTACTGTATTGCATCCATTCTGAGGGATTCTAGTGAAATATTTTCTTTATAGATAGTCAGCAAACCTGGGTTTAAATACAATTTGAAATCAAATAGCTGGGCTTAATTGAGCTTGTCTGTTGCAGTGGAACTATTAAAGTAATTGCAAAGGTGTAAATCCCACCCATCTTGCACTGCTGGTAGGCTAAAATAAACAATATATGTAATTGAAAGCTTTCAAATAGTATTTGAACCCAGATCTGACAGTCAGGAAGCATTGGGCCAATGACAACACCCTAGACTAGGACCACACGAGAGAGAGAGAGGGAGAGAGATCTGGGATTCCCTTTGCGTCTCTAAATTATCTGAACACATGATACTTTCCCTGTTGACGTTTGTCCTGATTCAAGCTTATGGAGTCGGCCTAGCTAATCATGGGTGTTGAGCTAAGGTTTGCATTTGTTTCACTGCTACCAGACTGTACTATGTAACTTCAATGGGGTTGTCATAATCGAATACAAATTCACTGTTATTAAGGATCCGCCCCTTTCTTCAATTTTCACCTAAAATGACATACCCAAATCTAACTGCCTGTAGCTCAGGACCTGAAGCAAGGATATGCATATTCTTGATACCATTTGAAATTAAACACTTTGAAGTTTGTGGAAATGTGAAATTAATGTAGGACAATATAACACATTAGATCTGGTAAAAGATGATACAAAGAAAATACATGTGTTTTTTTGTATTTTTTTGTACCATCCATTTTGAAATGCAAGAGAAAGGCAATAGTGTATTATTCCAGCCCAGGCCGAATTTATATTTTGGCCACTAGATGGCAACAGTGTATGTGCAAAGTTTTAGACTGATCCAATGAACCATTCCTTTTCTGTTCAAACTTTTGTGTCAAGATTGCTCAAATGTGCCTAATTGGTTTATGAATACATTTTCAAGTTCATAACTGTGCACTCTCCTCAAACAGTAGCATGGTGTTCTTTCACTGTACTAGCTACTGTAAATTGGACAGTGGAGTTAGATTAACAAGAATTCAAGCTTTCTGACAATATCAGATATGTCTTTGTCCTGGGAAATTGTCTTGTTACTTACAACCTCATGCTAATCTCATCAGCCTACATTAGGTAAACCGTCCCGCGGGGGGCCCACCGATCCTGTAGCTGCCAGAACTTCTGATTGTATGAGAATGTTGAATGTATGAATAACCCAAATGGGGAATGGTGATACAGAATTCTTGATGACCACTCATTTTGAGCATATACATTTCAGGGGTATATTACAGATGTATTTACTGCGTATCAGTCACAGCTTTTGTTATTCAGAAGGGGGCAATAATTCAATGGCGTCCATTGAACCTAAACCACCTGTTTTAAATAATTTGGAATGTCTATTAATTATATTCTGGAAGGGCTACAGAATGAAAAAAACCTGCATAGCTAGATCAACACTTATAGTCAGGTCCATAATTATTGGCACCCTTGATGAAGATGACCAAAAAATAATATATAAAATAAATAATACAAATACTGAGCTATATTCTATGCTAAAATACAATTGGGAAATTATATTATTTTAGACTAATACAATTTCTATAAAAATAAATAAGGACAGTCACTCAATATATATATCCAAGCTACCAATAATTCATTGGGTATACCTCCAACGTTTCAGCATCACTGTGCCTTCTTCAGGGTAATGTCATGAATATGGTTCGTCTTCATCTTCCTCAGCGTTATAGCTGCCTGTAAATTAATTATCACAGCAATATTGGGTTTATTTGTCACGTGCGCCGAATACAACAGTGAAATGCAAACTCTGACCAACAATGCCATTTTTAAGTAAAAAAAGGTATAATGGTGAAGATTAGATAAGTATAGAAATAAAAACAGCAGTAGAAAATACAGTGAAAAATAACAGTAGAGAGGCTATATACAGGAACTGGTTAGTCGGCCTGATTGAGGTAGTATTTACAAGTAGGTATGGTTAAATTGACTATTCATATACAGTGGGGCAAAAACGTATTTAGTCAGCCACCAATTGTGCAAGTTCTCCCACTTAAAAAGATGAGAGAGGCCTGTAATTTTCATCATAGGTACCCTTCAACTATGACAGACAAAATGAGAAAAAATGATAATGAATTATGAATTATGAATTTATTTGCAAATTATGGTGGAAAATAAGTATTTGGTCAATAACAAAAGTTTATCTCAATACTTTGTTATATACCCTTTGTTGGCAATGACAGAGGTCAAACGTTTTCTGTAAGTCTTCACAAGGTTTTCACACACTGTTGCTGGTATTTTGGCCCATTCCTCCATGCAGATCTCCTCTAGAGCAGTGATGTTTTGGAGCTGTTGCTGGGCAACACAGACTTTCAACTCCCTCCAAATATTTTCTATGGGGTTGAGATCTGGAGACTGGCTAGGCCACTCCAGGACCTTAAAATTACGAAGCCACTCCTTCGTTGCCCGGGCGGTGTGTTTGGGATCATTGTCATGCTGAAAGACCCAGCTACGTTTCATCTTCAATGCCCTTGCTGAAGGAAGGAGGTTTTCACTCAAAATCTCACGATACATGGCCCCATTCATTCTTTCCTTTACACGGATCAGTCGTCCTGGTCCCTTTGCAGAAAAACAGCCCCAAAGCATGATGTTTCCACCCCCATGCTTCACAGTAGGTATGGTGTTCTTTGGATGCAACTCAGCATTCTTTGTCCTCCAAACACGACGAGTTGAGTTTTTACCAAAAAATTATATTTTGGTTTCATCTGACCATATGACATTCTCCCAATCTTCTTCTGGATCATCCAAATGTTCTCTAGCAAACTTCAGACAGGCCTGGACATGTACTGGCTTAAGCAGGGGGGCACGTCAAGCACTGCAGGATTTGAGTCCCTTGCGGCGTAGTGTGTTACTGATGGTAGGCTTTGTTACTTTGGTCCCAGCTCTCTGCAGGTCATTCACTAGGTCCCCCCATGTGGTTCTGGGATTTTTGCTCACCGTTCTTGTGATCATTTTGACCCCCAGGTGTGAGATCTTGCGTGGAGCCCCAGATCGAGGGAGATTATCAGTGGTCTTGTGTGTCTTCCATTTCCTAATAACAGGGTTGCGGGACACATGCAGATATTGTGGGTAGCCAATGTGAGAGGGCATCGGTTAGTCGGGCTAATTGAGGTATTATGTACATGAATGTATAGTTAAAGTGACATTGCATATATGATAAACAGAGAGTAGCAGCAACGTTGGGGGGAGCACACATTGCAAATAGTTCGGGTAGCCATTTGATTACCTGTTTGGGAGTCTTTTGGTCCTAGACTTTGCACTCCGATACCGCTTGCTATGCGGTAGTAGAAAGAACAGTTTATGACTTGGGTGGTTGGGGTCTTTGACAATATGTATGGCCTTCCTCTATAGAGGTCCTGGATGGCGGGCAGCTTAGCCCTAGTGATGTACTGGGCCATACGCACTACCCTCTGTAGTGCCTTGTGGTCGGAGGCCGAGCAGTAGCTGTACCAGGCAGTGATGCAACCATGTTCTCGGCGTTGCAGCTGTATAACATTTTGAGGATCTGAGGACCCATGCACAAATCTTTTTAGTTTCCTGAGGGGGAATAGGCTTTGTCGTGCCCTCTTCACAACTGCCTTGGTGTGTTTGGACGATTCTAGTTTGTTGGTGATGTGGACACCAAGGAACTTGAAGCTCTCAACGTGCTCCACTACAGCCACGTCAATAGGAATGGGGGCATGCCCGGTCCTTCTTTTCCAGTAGTCCAAATTCATCTCCTTAGTCTTGGTTAGGCTGTTATTCTGGCACTACCCGGCCAGGTCTCTGACCTCCTCCCTATAGGCTGTCTCATCGTTGTCTGTGATCAGTCCTACCACTGTTGTGTCATCTGCAAACTTAATGATGGTGTTGGAGTCGTGCCTGGGCACGCAGTCGTGGGTGAAAAGGGAGTACAGGAAGGGACTGAGCATGCACCCCTGTGGGGCTCCAGTGTTGAGGATCAGCATGCCAGATGTGTTGCTACCTACCCTCACCACCTGGGTGTCCAGGATCTAGTTGCAGAGGGAGGTGTTTGGTCCAGGATTAGCTTAGTGATGAGCTGTGATGTAACTATGTTGTTGAACGCTGAGCTGTAGTCAATGAATAGCATTCTCACATAGGTGTTCCTTTTGTCCAGGTGAGAAAGGGCAGTGTGGAGTGCAATAGAGATTGTGTCATCTGTGGATCTGTTTGTGTTGATGTGAGCCATTACCAGCCTTTCAAATCACTTCATGGCTACGGATGTGAGTGCTACGGGTCTGTAGTAATTTAGACAGCTTGCCTTCGTGTTCTTAGGCACAGGGACTATGGTGGCCTGCTGAAAAATTTTCTATGACAGACTCAATCAGGGACATGTCAAAATGTCAGTAAAGACACCTGCCAGTTGGTCAGTACATGCCCAGAGCACAATTCCTGGTAATCCGTCTGGCCCCGCAGCCTTGTGAATGTTGACCTGTTTAAAGGTCTTACTCACGTCGGATACGCCTCAGTGTTGCTTGCATCGAAGTGAGCATAGAAGTGATTTAGCTCATCTGGTAGGCTCGTGTCACTGGGCAGCCCGCAGCTGTGCTACCCTTTGTAGTCTGTAATAGTTTGCAAGCCCTGCCACATAAGACGAGCGTCAGAGCCGGTGTAGTACGATTCGATCTTAGCCCTGTATTGATGCTTTGCCTGTTTGATGGTTTGTCGGAGGGCATAGCATGATTTCTTAGAAGCTTCTGGATTAGAATCCTGCACCTTAAAAGCAGCAGGTCTGCCCTTTAGTTCAGTGCGAATATTGCCTGTAATCCATGGCTTCTGGTTGAGGTATGTACGTACAGTCATTGTGGGGACGACGTCCTTGATGCACTTATGGATAAAGCCAGTGTACTCCTCAATGCCTTCACGATTCTGTGAAACATAAGATGTTACAGTTTTGATGTCCCGTTGGTAGGATATTCGTGATCGTACCTTGTCTAATTTATTGTCCAATGATTGCACGTTGGCGAGTAATATTGACGGTAACGGCAGCTTTCCCACTCGCCTTCTGCGGATCCTTACGAGGCACCCCGCTCTGTGTCCTCTGAACCTGCGTCTCTTCCTCTTGCAAATAACTGGGATGGTGGCCTTTTCGGGTGTCCGAAGTATGTCCTCTGTGTCCTGCTTGTTGAAGAAAAAATTTATCTAATCTGAGGTGAGTGATCGCTGTACTGATATCCAGAAGCTCTTTTGTCTGTGGAACAAACAGTGTGTACAATGACAACCACTACTCAACCTTATCATCAATTGACTAATTTACTTGTGGAACAGGGCATGCAATCAGTGCAATGGGAAATAGATGCATAATAAACACTATCAAGTCACAAGACCAATTTGAAATGCCGCCACTGAACGTGCTCACAGTCTCAAGTCAGAATTAGACTTTCATCTATGTTTCTCAAATGTCAAATGTAGTATTTTTAAGGATACGGTTAGGGTTAAGTCCATGCTTTAACTCCGATATCTTAAGGTAAGGCATTAACTCTGAATGGTTAAGGTAAGGGTTAAGGTTTGGGACAGGCCAAAAACAAAAATTCTAAAGACAACTTTCGATCGCTGGATTCAAACATGCAACCTTCAGCACCAGAAACAGAAACCAACTTGAAGGTAACAACGTTCACTATTGCCCCCTAGTGGACAGTTTCTACATCATTTCCCGAAGTCATCGGACATGGATAGACATCTAATACTGACTTGTATCATGGGTGACCTGGCTGGACATCCATAGGCATAGCATGAGTTCTACGTTTGGGGAACCTATTTTTTTCACCACCAAATTGCAACTTGATAAAAAAGGATTGCATGCATCTATCATCTCATTTGCAGGCTACTAAAATATGCTACTAATCCCAATGTAATGACTGGATTGCGTAGTCATATTTGACTCTAATAATATAACTGCATCACTGTTAGCAAAACAGACCATTCTGAACAATGAATGCCTAAGCATGTAGTGACATACAGTGCATTGGAAAGTATTCAAAGCCCTTGACTTTTTTCACATTTTATTACGTTTCAGCCTTATTCTAAAATTGATTAAATGGTTTTTTCCCCTCAACATTCTACACACACAATACTCCACAATGACAAAGCATAAAGAAATGTTTATTCTATTATTTTGCAAATTTATAAAAGAAAAAAATGATATATCACATTTACATAAGTATTCAGACCCTTTACTCAGTACTTTATTAAATGATCTTTGGCAGCAATTACAGCCTCAAGTCTTCTTGGGTATGCCACTGCAAGCTCCTCTTTCCCTCAATCCTGACTAGTCTCCCAGTCCCTACCACTGAAAAACATCCCCAGAGTAAGATGCTGCCACCACCATGCTACACCGTAGGGATGGTGCCAGGTTTCCTTCAGGCGTGACGCTTGGCATTCAGGCCAAAAAGGTTCATCTTGGTTTCATCAGACCAGAGAATCTTGTTTCTCATGGCCTGAGCGTCCTTTAGGTGTCTTTTGGCAAACTCCAAGTGGGCTGTCATGTGCCTTTTGCTGAGGAGTGGCTTTTGTCTGGCCACTCTACCATAAAGGCCTGATTCGTGGAGTGCTGCAGAGATGGTTGTCCTTCTGGAAGGTTCTCCCATCTCCACAGAGGAACTCTGGAGCTCTGTCAGAGTGACCATCGGGTTATTGGTCACCTCCCTGACCAAGGCCCTTCTCCCCCGATTGCTCACTTTGGCCAGGCAGACAGCTCTAGGAAGAGTCTTGGTGGTTCAAAACTTCTTCCATTTAAGAATGATGGAGGCCACTGTGTTCTTCGGGACCTTCAATACTGCAGACATTTTTTTGTCCCCCTCCCCAAATCTGTGCCTCGACACAATTCCTTTGACCTCATGACTTGGTTTTTGCTCTGACATGAACTGTTAACTGTGGGACGTTCGATAGACAGGGGTGTGCCTTTCCAAATCACGTCCAATCAATTGAATTGACCACAGGTGGACTCCATTCAAGTTGTAGAAACATCTCAACGATGATCAATGGAAACAGGATGCACCTGAGCTCAATTTCAAGTCTCATAGCAAAGGGTCTGAATACTTATGTAAATAAGGCATTTCTGTTTTGATTTTTTTATACATTTGCAAAACAATTCAGTCTACACACAATATGTGGTATTGTGTGTAGATTGATAATGAACTTTTTTTTATTTAATCCATTTTAGAATAAGGCTGTAACGTAACAAAATGTGGAAAAAGTCAATGGGTCTGATTAGAGCAATTTCTTCTCCTTTCTTTGCACAGGTAAAATGTGGCATTTTAGAAATACATTTCATGCAATTTTACTACACTTTATGTGACTGGAAAAAAAAGCAATATATTTTTTCAGAAGATACAAATTAGTAGCCTACTATGCTGATACTGACAAACAGATCAGTAAAAGCGACCTTGTCTTGAATGCAACCATCTAATCTAGTCCTCGAAAAGGGGAGACACGAAATGTGCTATATGATCACCATCTAGACAGGAATAGGACATTATTGTCATTCAAAAGGTTTTTCAGTGGTACTGGTCTAATGATAAGGACTGTGATTATGTGCGCACTCAAAAGAGATATGGCCTGCGGGCATTTACCAGGAATATGGCCTGCTGGCACTCACCAGGGATATGGCTGCAGGTGCCAATAAAATAGGCTACTGTTCCCTAAGTTTAGAGACAGATTAGAGTTATTTCTTTGTCTTTTCTTTGCTTTCTAAACTATGTTTTTCCTACGATCGTATTTTGAAATATTGCAATAGGCCTGGGGCTATTTAACTGAGAGCTATGACTTAACAATCAGTTATTTGGTAGGCTATTTGCCAGGCATGCTGGTCAAATTGCACTCATAAAACAATCCACAACTAATTTTTAAAAACCTAATGATCCTCTGTGGCCAAATCATGCTCTCTGGTGTAGTATTTTGAAGGATTTTATTTATTTCTGTAAAGGCACCAGTAATTACAATTGAAGTCGGAAGTTTACGTACAGCTTAGCCAAATTCATTTAAACTCAGTTTTCACAATTCCTGACATTTAATCCTAGTAAAAATTCCCTGTCTTAGGTCAGTTAGCATCACCACTTTATTTTAAGAATGTGAAATGTCAGAATAATAGTAGAGAGAATGATTTATTTCAGCTTTTATTTCTTTCATCACATTCCCAGTGGGTCAGAAGATGACATACCCACAATTAATGTTTCGGTAGCCTTCCACAACCTTCCCACAATAAATTTGGTGAATTTTGGCCCATTCCTCCTGACAGAGCTGGTGTAACTGATTCAGGTTGTAGGCCTCCTTGCTCGCACACACTTTTTCAGTTCTGCCCACAATTTTTCGATGGGATTGAGGTCAGGGCTTTGTGATGGCCACTCCAATACCTTGATTTTGCAATTTTTCCACAACATCGGAAATATGCTTGTGGTCATTGTCCATTTGGAAGACCCATTTGCGACCAAGCTTCAACTTCCTGACTGATGTCTTGAGATGTTGCTTCAATATATCCACATAATTTCCCACCTCATGATGCCATCTATTTTGTGAAGTGCACCAGTCCCTCCTGCAGCAAAGCACCCCCACAACATGATACTGCCACCCCCTTGCTTCACGGTTGGGATGGTGTTCTTCAGCTTGCAAGCATCCCCCTTTCTCCTCCAAATATAACGATGGTGATTATGGGCAAACAGCTATATTTTTGTTTCGTCAGACCAGAGGACATTTCTCCAAAAAGTACGATCTTTTTCCCATGTGCAGTTGCAAACCATAGTCTGGCTTTTTTTATGGCGGTTTTGGAGCAGTGGCTTCATCCTTGCTGAGTGGCCTTTCAGGTTATGTCGATACAGGATTAGTTTTACTGTGGATATAGATAGCAGATGTAGATAGTAGATGTAGATATTTTTGTACCTGTTTCCTCCAGCGTCTTCACAAGGTGCTTTGCTGTTGTTCTGGAATTGATTTGCACTTTTCGCACCAAAGTACGTTCATCTCTAGGAGACAGAACGCGTCTCCTTCCTGAGCAGTATGACGGCTGCTTGGTCCCATAGTGTTTATACTTGCGTACTATTGTTTGTACAGTTGAACGTGGTACCTTCAGGCGTTTGGAAATGGCTCCCAAGGACTCGTGAAGGTCTACAATATTTTTCTGAAGTCTTGGCTGGTTTCTTTTGATTTTCCCATGATGTCAAGCAAGAGGCACTGGGTTTGAAGTTAGGCCTTGAAATGCATCCACAGGTAACCTCCAATTGACTAAAAATATATTAATTAGCCTATCAGAAGCTTCTAAAGCCATGACATCATTTTCTGGATTTTTTTCAAGCTGTTTAAAGGCACAGTCAATTTAGTGTATGTTAACTTCTGACCCACTGGAATTGTGATACAGTGAGTTTTAAGTGAAGTAATCCCTCTGTAAACAATTGTTGGAAAAATTACTTATGTCATGCACAAAGTAGAAGGAATTAAACCCTAAACAGCGGTGGCATTTTATTAGAGATTGAAATGAAAGTAAATTATTACTTTTTGTAGATAACTTTTACAATGTTGGTCTTGATCTGAGATTGGCATGGCCTACTGACGCCCCTGCTTGCACTTAACTCTGTGTACCTGGCTTCCGATCTCCGCTCATACCCAGATAATTTGCGCATTGTGTCCGTCACCAGTCCAGCTACACCTGGAGGAATTGCAACTGGATACCGGTACGCGGTACGCGGAACACGTCCGGCTGGAGTACTAACCAAATACTGAAGTACTAAGCGACACCCAACATGTAGGTGTTTACGATGATGAACCGATGTTCCGACGTTTAGCGAGTCTGAGGACCGGTGGCCACGATTTGGAAAGAGAGACCTTGGATGAGAGAAGGAGTCCTGGTCCCTTACTGGATGAAAAGATTGGGCTGATCCGAATTCAAGTGGAACACGGAAGAGAGGAGAGGGACTTCCAGAGGAGAAGCCTAAGCCAGCAGAGGAGATGATCCCAAACTAACCAGCACTATTTTCGTCTTGACAGGGGACACAACCATGCAGTAGTTTGCTGTTTGGGACAAATCAGCAGCGTAAGTGATGATTATTCACCAAGTTTGTGTGGTTTTATATGATGACTAAAGCACTACGTTTCGTGAAGCAATGTAAAGGCTTATCATATCCTGATGTGTTACGCATAGAAATCCTGCCTGTTTTAGCTAGTTCTTTGTCCACTGTAACAGGTACATTTGTTCAGTTGGGCACAGCAGGGCACCTACCCCAAATACTGGGTTTCACCACCTCCAGAATAAAGCATTCGGGACTACGTTGGACTGACATTGCTATTGCGCACGAAGGGATGCTTGCTTGCTGCAGACTCCGTGCCCGTGCCATACCGATAGCAGCATTGCTTCGCATAGCGGTTGAAAAACACTCACTATAGGTTGCGCGTAGGCTAGTCTACTCTGACAGGTGAATTCCAATATTAGTTTCAGTGTATTTATATTTAATGAAAACGACTGCAATAAATGTTCATAATTAACTTGTCTTATGTTTAGCAATATATATTTTTGGCAATAGACTACATCAAGTAAACCTCGCTTCCTACCCGAAACCATTCATCCAATTTAATTGACTGGGCAGAGTTGTACATTTATTTGTCGGGGCTATACATTCTTCGAACGCTTTACTTGTAATGACATTTCATTGAGAAGGAAAGCCTATATGGTCATCTGAATTTCTGGCTAGTTCTTGCCACTTTTACCTTCACAATTCCTTTACAAAAGCTATAGATTAGGCCTAATTGAATTATTCGATTCTATGCCAATGAATAATGTGGACTTTGTATGAGAGTGTCATTAGGTTTCCTTAATGCAGCATCTGCCATGGTGTATTATTGTAGGGATACAGGGCTTGAGACAATGGTCTCTAATGGAATCAGAGGCAATGAAATCCTCTAGTGAAAGATCCAGTCTTAACTTGATTAGCAAAACATCAACAGCACTTATAACACTGTTGTACCTATGCTTTCATAGGCCTAAATGATCGATATCTGATGGTCAAGAGTGCAATTAAGTTGATTTGCAGGCTATAAGTCTGTAGTAGTATGCTTACACATTCAAACGGAAGCATTGTTAGGTTATATTTGATTCTGGTCCGTAACTGTTCTGACACCAAAGTCTGTCCGTCTACATAAGTGTATTCATTGGTGATGCAATACAACCTGTCTCATCCTCTGTGAGTGAAGACAGCTTGTACTTTAACTTAGGTCACAATTTGACGTGTAGGTCATGTTAATGATAAGACATGTCCTTGTTCTGGCTAACACCTCAGGCTACTAATACATGAATGGCTGTTATGACGCAGATGAATCATTTTCATGTAGCAGCCAGATCATCCCATCCCAATTTTATTCTGAATACTGAAATGATACTGAAATGATTTCATCCCCCAAAATGGGATAGAGGGCTTAGTTTAAAAAGAGAGTAATGAGGCAAAATGACTAAAAGTCATTTCCACATCCATGTAAAGCCACTAGACCCTTTTATCATTCTTACATGTTAATTTGTTGTTGTGGCTGCCTCTTTTTGCTTGATTTCATTTGGATGAAGGAGGAAAAAAGCGAATCCAGCAGTTTAAATCCTCTTTTCTGAAATGATGACATGCTGCATGAACTTGTTTTTTTTACTGTCTACCTCAGTCTACCTCCCGGCCTCTGTTTCCCCTTAGCTGTAAATCTTGAAAAATGATCTTAAAGACGGAAACTGGCATCCATTTTGAGATATGTTCTTATTGCCAGGTGAGAGGGACTGACTGCCTACTCAAGCATGTTTTCTCCAGCTCTCAGACACTAGTACTAGGCTACTTTATCTTCATTGGGCTTTAGATCCTGATTGTATGGGTGATGAATTAAGCCCTCAAGGACGGCCTGATGGAGCCTGAAGTGATCTAACTCTAACTTAACCACAGCAGTTGGTGCTGGTGTGTGTGTGGCTGAACGGGAGACTGAGTCTACTCTGGCCTCACAGATGCATTCACTCACTTGTCGTTTTGCCATCATTGCTTTTCACTCCTTTTCTCTTCTATTCCCTACTTTTCCCAGAATGCCCTGCTGTGCTTGTGCTGGCCGATCTGTGTTTTACCACTATTCCCCCTAGGATGACCTGGGTAGTAGTGGTGTTACGTTCCCTAAGGCAGGTCGTGTCCTCTGAGGCATGAAGGCAAGGCTAATGTGGTCTCTTCTTTGTCTGTCTGTCTGTGTACCTGAGCCCTGGGTGGATACTAGTCCTGCCTAGACTCCCTATGGGGAGAGAGATGGGCTGAGTGTTGAGTCTCTCATTCTCAGTGGTGTTTATGAATTTAATGGCAAGGTTCCTTCTTCCTGCCAGTGTGGATCCAAAATGGCCACCATGATTGTGCCTCATGCTGATTGTTATTATCATAAAATTCACTTTCCTAAGTGATTTTCAACCTTGATCATTTATTTCATCCATCAACTCGCTTTTTAAGTTGATGCTTTCAGTAATACACTTCGCTGGTAGTGAATATCTACATATCAACAATATTGCATGAAAATCTGCCAGCCTTGGTGTGATCAATGTCAATTATTTTCTCTTGGTGTAATTTTTTCTCTTTGTTCTTCATACATCCAGTGGGGAAAATCTAAATATGTATTTGCATGAGATGCAGAGTGAGAGTCTGTGAGTGGTCTTTAATGTGAGGGACGTCACAGAGTTCATTATATATCAGGCAGGTTATCATTGTAGTGAGCTGGTCTTTTGAAATACCTACATCTCTTTCAGAGAGATTTTTTCATTTTTCATTTTTTTTTATTTCACCTTTATTTAACCAGGTAGGCTAGTTGAGAACAAGTTCTCATTTGCAACTGCGACCTGGCCAAGATAAAGCATAGCAGTGTGAACAGACAACACAGAGTTACACATGGAGTAAACAATTAACAAGTCAATAACACAGTAGAAAAAAAGGGGAGTCGATATACATTGTGTGCAAAAGGCATGAGGAGGTAGGCGAATAATTACAATTTTGCAGATTAACACTGGAGTGATAAATGATCAGATGGTCATGTACAGGTAGAGATATTGGTGTGCAAAAGAGCAGAAAAGTAAATAAATAAAAACAGTATGGGGATGAGGTAGGTAAAAATGGGTGGGCTATTTACCGATAGACTATGTACAGCTGCAGCGATCGGTTAGCTGCTCAGATAGCAGATGTTTGAAGTTGGTGAGGGAGATGAAAGTCTCCAACTTCAGCGATTTTTGCAATTCGTTCCAGTCACAGGCAGCAGAGAACTGGAACGAAAGGCGGCCAAATGAGGTGTTGGCTTTAGGGATGATCAGTGAGATACACCTGCTGGAGCGCGTGCTACGGATGGGTGTTGCCATCGTGACCAGTGAACTGAGATAAGGCGGAGCTTTACCTAGCATGGACTTGTAGATGACCTGGAGCCAGTGGGTCTGGCGACGAATATGTAGCGAGGGCCAGCCGACTAGAGCATACAAGTCGCAGTGGTGGGTGGTATAAGGTACTTTAGTGACAAAGCGGATGGCACTGTGATAAACTGCATCCAGTTTGCTGAGTAGAGTGTTGGAAGCAATTTTGTAGATGACATCGCCGAAGTCGAGGATCGGTAGGATAGTCAGTTTTACTAGGGTAAGTTTGGCCGCGTGAGTGAAGGAGGCTTTGTTGCGGAATAGGTAGCCGACTCTTGATTTGATTTTCGATTGGAGATGTTTGATATGAGTCTGGAAGGAGAGTTTACAGTCTAGCCAGACACCTAGGTACTTATAGATGTCCACATATTCAAGGTCGGAACCATCCAGGGTGGTGATGCTGGTCAGGCGTGCGGGTGCAGGCAGTGAACGGTTGAAAAGCATGCATTTGGTTTTACTAGCGTTTAAGAGCAGTTGGAGGCCACGGAAGGAGTGTTGTATGGCATTGAAGCTCGTTTGGAGGTTAGATAGCACAGTGTCCAAGGACAGGCCGGAAGTATATAGAATGGTGTTGTCTGCGTAGAGGTGGATCAGGGAATCGCCCGCAGCAAGAGCAACATCATTGATATATACAGAGAAAAGAGTCGGCCCGAGGATTGAACCCTGTGGCACCCCCATAGAGACTGCCAGAGGACCGGACAGCATGCTCTCCGATTTGACACACTGAACTGTGTCTGCACAGTAATTGGTGAACCAGGCAAGGCAGTCAAAACCGAGTCTACTGAGTCTGTCGATAAGAATATGGTGATTGACAGAGTCGAAAGCCTTGGCAAGGTCGATGAAGACGGCTGCACAGTACTGTCTTTTATCGATGGCGGTTATGATATCGTTTAGTACCTTGAGCGTGGCTGCGGTGCACCCGTGACCGGCTCGGAAACCAGATTGCACAGTGGAGAAGGTACGGTGGGATTCGAGATGGTCATTGACCTTTTTGTTGACTTGGCTTTCGAAGACCTTAGATAGGCTGGGCAGGATGGATATAGGTCTGTAACAGTTTGGGTCCAGGGTGTCTCCCCCTTTGAAGAGGGGGATGACTGCGGCAGCTTTCCAATCCTTGGGGATCTCAGACGATATGAAAGAGAGGTTGAACAGGCTGGTAATAGGGGTTGCGACAATGGCGGCGGATAGTTTCAGAAATAGAGGGTCCAGATTGTCAAGCCCAGCTGATTTGTACGGGTCCAGGTTTTGCAGCTCTTTCAGAACATCTGCTATCTGGATTTGGGTAAAGGAGAACCTGGAGAGGCTTGGGCGAGTAGCTGCGGGGGGGCGGAGCGGTTGGCCGAGGTTGGAGTAGGCAGGCGGAAGGCATGGCCAGCTGTTGAGAAATGCTTGTTGAAGTTTTCGATAATCATGGATTTATCGGTGGTGACCGTGTTACCTAGCCTCAGTTTAGTGGGCAGGTGTGAGGAGGTGCTCTTGTTCTCCATGGACTTCACAGTGTCCCAGAACTTTTTGGAGTTTGAGCTACAGGATGCAAACTTCTGCCTGAAGAAGCTGGCCTTAGCTTTCCTGACTGACTGCGTGTATTGGTTCCTGACTTCCCTGAACAGTTGCATATCGCGTGGACTATTCAATGCTAATGCAGTCCGCCACAGGATATTTTTGTGCTGGTCGAGGGCAGTCAGGTCTGGAGTGAACCAAGGGCTATATCTGTTCTTAGTTCTGCATTTTTGAACGGAGCATGCTTATCTCAAATGGTGAGGAAGTTACTTTTAAAGAATGACCAGGCATCCTCAACTGACGGGATAAGGTCAATGTCCTTCCAGGATACCCGGGCCAGGTCGATTAGAAAGGCCTGCTCACAGAAGTGTTTTAGGGAGCGTTTGACAGTGATGAGGGGTGGTCGTTTGACTACGGCTCCGTAGCGGATACAGGCAATGAGGCAGTGATCGCTGAGATCCTGGTTGAAGACAGCGGAGGTGTATTTGGAGGGCCAGTTGGTCAGGATGACGTCTATGAGGGTGCCCTTGTTTACAGATTTAGGGTTGTACCTGGTGGGTTCCTTGATGATTTGTGTGAGATTGAGGGCATCTAGCTTAGATTGTAGGACTGCCGGGGTGTTAAGCATATCCCAGTTTAGGTCACCTAACAGAACAAACTCTGAAGCTAGATGGGGGACGATCAATCCACAAATGGTGTCCAGGGCACAGCTGGGAGCTGAGGGGTGTCGGTAGCAGGCGGCAACAGTGAGAGACTTATTTCTGGAGAGAGTAATTTTCAAAATTAGTAGTTCGAACTGTTTGGGTATGGACCTGGAAAGTATGACATTACTTTGCAGGCTATCTCTGCAGTAAACTGCAACTCCTCCCCCTTTGGCAGTTCTATCTTGACGGAAAATGTTATAGTTGGGTATGGAAATCTCAGAATTTTTGGTGGCCTTCCTGAGCCAGGATTCGGACACGGCAAGGACATCAGGGTCAGCAGAGTGTGCTAAAGCAGTGAGTAAAACAAACTTAGGGAGGAGGCTTCTGATGTTGACATGCATGAAACCAAGGCTTTTTCGATCACAGAAGTCAACAAATGAGGGTGCCTGGGGACATGCAGGGCCTGGGTTTACCTCCACATCACCCGCGGAACAGAGGAGGAGTAGAATGAGGGTGCGGCTAAAGGCTATCAAAACTGGTCGCCTAGAGCGTTGGGGACAGAGAATAAAAGGAGCAGATTTCTGGGCATGGTAGAATATATTCAGGGCATAATGCGCAGACAGGGGTATGGTGGGGTGCGGGTACAGCGGAGGTAAGCCCAGGCACTGGGTGATGATGAGAGAGGTTGTATCACTGGACATGCTGGTTGTAATGGGTGAGGTCACCGCATGTGTGGGAGGTGGGACAAAGGAGGTATCAGGGGTATGAAGAGTGGAACTAGGGGCTCCATTGTAAACTAAAACAATGATAACTAACCTGAACAACAGTATACAAGGCATATTGACATTTGAGAGAGACATACAGCGAGGCATACAGTAATCACAGGTGTTGAATTGGGAGAGCTAGCTAAAACAGTAGCTAAAACAGTAGGTGAGACAACAACAGCTAATCAGCTAGCACAACAACAGCAGGGAAAATGGCATTGACTAGGCAGGGAGGTTCGGATTAACTACACACAGAGCCTGAGTGCGGCTGGGGCCGACAGATAAAACATAAACAAGCAGAATGGAGTACCGTGATTAATGGACAGTCCAGCATGCATCAGCTATATAGCCAAGTGACAGTATACAAGGCATATTGACATTTGAGAGAGACATACAGCGAGGCATACAGTAATCACAGGTGTTGAATTGGGAGAGCTAGCTAAAACAGTAGCTAAAACAGTAGGTGAGACAACAACAGCTAATCAGGGGGCAGCGGTGGGGGGCAGCGGTGGATGGGGGCAGCGGTGGGGGCAGCGGTGGATGGGGCAGGGAAGCTGGACTGGCGAGTATTATCCAGGTTAAAAAACTGGCTGGCTGTGCAGAAGGTAAAAGGTAAAAGCCGCTAGCAGTGGCTAACAATTACTAAATAGCTTGTAGCTAGTTAGCTGGTTAGCTTCTGGAGGTTCTTGAGTGTGTTCTAAAAATTAAAAATAATAGCGATTCCGTATCACATTGGGTGAGGCAGGTTACCGGAAGGTATAAACAAATAAAAAATCGAAGAGAGATTGAAAGTAAACATGGGTCCAGTGAGTGTTTGGGACGCGGCGATTCAGACGGTTAGCAGGCCTGTGCTAACAAGCTAACAGTTAGTAGGCCGGGGCTAAACAAGGTAGCAGTTAGCGGACCGGGGCTAAACAAGGTAGCAGCTAGCGGACCGGGGCTAAACAAGCTAGCAGTTAGCAGGCCGAATTAGCAAGCAGGGAGATAGCAAGGGCTAGAAAGTTAGCCTTTGGGGGGCGTCGCGATGGGGTGAGTCTGTTTATGCCTCTTCATTCGGTGACATCGATAGACCGGTCGTGGGTCCGGATATTGTAGCCCAGGAGTATGCTTTGGTGGTAGCACAGGAGCTCTGGCCGGGCTAGCTTCAAGCTAAGTGGGTGGAAACGCGAGCCAGGATTAATCATCCGGGGTTGCGGTTAGCTAGTTAGCTAGTTGTGAAGATCCAGCTGAAAATGTTCCGTTTGCGGTGGGAATCCGGGGATATTTTTTTTTACAAAATTTAAAATAAAATAAAAAAGATATATATATATATATATATATATATATATATATATATAGGTCCGTTATGCTCTGGTTAGAGTCGCGTTGTTCGAACTGGCGAGAGCTTTCCGAGCTAAAGGTTAGCTGATGACCGGTTAGCTGAAGACCGCTAGCAATGGTTTGCTGACTGATACCTGGTAGTTAGCTGGCTAGCTTCAGTTGAGGGGATCCGGATCCAAATATAAATAAGTACTTTAGAAAACATAGCTACATTGGGTGAGGCGGGTTGCAGGAGAGTATTTAGAAGTTGAGGTTTAGCAAAATTTTTTAAAAGATATGCAAAGAAAAAAATGTTTAAAAAAACGATATATACGATATATACAAGGGACACGACACGACAAGACGTCCGACTGCTACGCCATCTTGGTTTAATAGGCAAACACGCGCACCCACACAAGCACACACATGCCCGTGTGCTCACACACACACACAAAGTGGAATAAGAGGCCAACTTTGTAAGGCTACAGTAATGTATGAGTCTACTAAATGTACTTGATAGACCATAATTAAAGACATTTTATTTCTTCAATAATTTCAGTACATTTAGTAGACTCATGCAGTTGGCTCCTCAACCTGAACAAAGGAATTTCCTGGTTCAAATAGATTCTTTCCCTTAAAATAAACTGAACTTTATTTATTACGAACTGAAATTAAATTAAATGAACTGAACTGAATTGAACTGAAATAACTGAACTAATGTAACGACTTCCGCCAAAGTCGGTTCCTCTCCTTGGAGCGTAATTATAGCCTCAAGCTCATTACCATAACGCAACGTTAACTATTCATGAAAATCGCAAATGAAATGAAATAAATATATTGGCTCACAAGCTTAGCCTTTTGTTACCAACACTGTCATCTCAGATTTTCAAAAAATGCTTTTCAACCATAGCTACACAAGCATTTGTGTAAGAGTATTGATAGCTAGCATAGCATTAAGCCTAGCATTCAGCAGGCAACATTTTCACAAAAACAAGAAAAGCATTCAAATAAAATCATTTACCTTTGAAGAACTTCGGATGTTTTCAATGAGGAGACTCTCAGTTAGATAGCAAATGTTCAGTTTTTCCAAAAATATTATTTGTGTAGGAGAAATCGCTCCGTTTTGTTCATCACGATTGGCTGAGAAAAACCCCCGAAAATTCAGTCATTACAACGCAAACCTTTTTCCAAATTAACTCCATAATATCAACAGAAACATGGCAAACGTTGTTTAGAATCAATCCTCAAGGTGTTTTTCACATATCTATTCGATGATAAGTCACTCGTGGCAGTTTGGTTTCTCCTCTGTTCAAAATGGAAAAATGACGGAGGACACCGAGCGGACACCTGGTAAATGTAGTCTCTTATGGTCAATTTTCCAATGATATGCCTACAAATACATCACAATGCTGCAAACACCTTGGGGAAACGACAGAAAGTGTAGGCTCTCTCCTTGCGCATTCACAGCCACATAAGGAGACATTGGAACACAGCGCCTCAAAAATCTGGCTCACTTCCTGTATGAAATTTCATCTTGGTTTTGCCTGTAGCATTAGTTCTGTGGCACTCACAGACAATATCTTTGCAGTTTTGGAAACGTCAGAGTGTTTTCTTTCCAAAGCTGTCAATTATATGCATAGTCGAGCATCTTTTCGTGACAAAATATCTTGTTTAAAATGGGAACGTTTTTCATCCAAAACTGATATACTGCCCCCAGAGGTTCAAGAGGTTAAAGGCCTACTTTCAAACTCAGTGCCTCTTTGCTTGACATCATGGGAAAATCAAAAGAAATCAGCCAAGACCTCAGAATTCTTTTAGACCTCCACAAGTCTGGTTCATCCTTGGGAGCAATTTACAAATGCCTGAAGGTACCATGTTCATCTGTACAAACAATAGTACCCAAATATAAACATCATGGGACCACTCAACCGTCATACCTCTCAGGAAGGAGATGCGTTCTGTCTCCTAGAGATAAACGTACTTTGGTGCGAAAAGTGCAAATCAATCCCAAAACAACTGCAAAGGACCATGTGGAGATTCTGGAGGGAACAGGTACAAAAGTATCTATATCTACAGTAAAAATGAGTCCTACATCGACATAACCTGAAAGGTCATTCAGCAAGGAAGAAGTCACTACTCCAAAACCGCCATAAAAAAGCCAGACTACGATTTGCAACTGCACATGGGGACAAAGATCAAACTTTTGGGAGAAATGTCCTCTGGTCTGATGAAACAAAAATATGACTGTTTGGCCATAATGACCATCGTTATGTTCGGAGGAAAAAGGGGGAGGCTTGCAAGCCGAAGAACATCATCCCAGTCATGAAGCACGGGAATGGCAGCATCATGTTGTGGGGGTGCTTTGCTGCAGGAGGGACTGGTGCACTTCACAAAATAGATGGCATCACGAGGGAGGAAAATTATGTGGATATATTGAAGCAACATCTTAAAACATCAGTCAGGAAGTTCAAGCTTGGTCTCAAATGGGTCTTCCAAAGGGACAATGACCCCAAGCTCACTTCCAAAGTTGTGGCAAAATTGCTTAAGGACAACAAAATCAAGGTATTGGAGTGGCCATCACAAATCCCTGACCTCAATCCCATAGAACATTTGTGGGCAGAACTGAAAAAGTGTGTGCGAGCAAATAGGCCTACAACCCTGACTCAGTTACACCAGTTCTGTCAGGAGGAATGGGCCAAAATGCACCCAACTTATTGTGGGAAGCTTGTGGAAGGCTACCCAAAACATTAGACCTGTTAAACAATGTAAAGGCAATGCTAACAAATACTAATTGAGGGTATGTAAACTTCTGACCCACTGACCCATTTTGGATGAAACGTGTGCCCAAAGTAAACTGCCTGCTCCTCAGGCCCAGAAGGCAGGATATGCAAGTAATTGGTAGATTTGGATGGGAAACACTCTAAAGTTTCCAAAGCTGTTAAAATAATGTCTGTGAGTATAACAGAACAGATATGGCAGGCGAAAACCTGGGAAAAATCCATCCAGGAAGTACTATTATTCTGAAAGGCTGTTTTTCCATTGAAAGCCTATCCACCATACAAAGACATAGGACCCATTTCACAATCTCTATGGCTTCCTCAACATGTGGCCAGTCTTTCGGCATTGTTTCATGCTTTTACTCAGAAAAAGTAGGGAGATACACCACTTTCAATGAGAGGACAGTGGAAATTTCCAGACATGAGTCCAGTGCGCGATCGGGGGCGCGCCTTTCTTGTTTTTCCTTTTCTATTGACAAAGCTTTTGTCTGGTTGAAATATTATTGATTATTTATGACAAAACAACCTGAGGATTGATTTTAAACATCGTTTGACAAGTTTCTAAGAACTTTTATGGTACTTTTTTGATTTTCAGTTGTGACCACGCTTTGTTCCAATGGATTGCTGAACAAAACGCACACAAAAAACTGAGGTTTTTTGGACATAAAGAAGGACATTATTGAACAAAACAAACATTTATTGTGTAACATGGAGTCTTTGGAGTGCAACCATATGAAGATCATCAAAGGTAAGTGATACATTTTATCGCTATTTCTGACTTTTGTTACTCATCTTGGCTGCTAACTGTTTGTAATGATTTGTCTGCTGGGTGCTGTTCTCAGATAATCGCATGGTATGCTTTCACAGTATAGCCTTTTTGAAATCTGACACCGTGGTAGGATTAACAAAAAGTCCATCTTTAACCCATGTATAACACTTGTATGTTTCATGAATTGAGTATTTCTGTTTTTGAATTTGGCGCTCTGAAATTTCACTGGATGTTGGCCAGGTGGGTACCGTCCCACACCCCCTAGTGAGGTTAAAGGCAATGCTACCAAATACTAATTGAGTGTATGTAAACTTCTGACCCACTGGGATAGTGATGAAAGAAATAAAAGCTGAAATAAATAATTCTCTCTACTATTATTCTGACATTTCACATTCTTAAAATAATGTGGTGATCCTAACTGACCTAAGACAGTGAATTCTTACTAGGATTAAATGTCAGGAATTGTGAAAAACTGAGTTTAAATGTATTTGGCTAAGGTGTATGTAAACTTTAGACTTCAACTGTAACTACAGTTGGCTTATCAGCATTTGATAGCCACACATTTACCCAGTATGCCAGCATTGATGCTTCATTACAACAATTACAATCACATTACCTGCTGTTGGAACAGAGCAACATCTTAAGACGACAGAAGTCACTAACAACCTTGAGACTCACGTCTCTTGCATGGCTCGGAGGTTACCCATTTTAAGGCAGCCAATCATCAAGCTAATGGTCTCATTACGTTTCCAGCACCATCACCACGGTAGCAGTACTAGACTAGGCCTTGGTGGAAGGATACGTTAAGACTGTTTGACTTGAGTGTAATAATACTCTTGGCCAATGATCCCTTTCTGCAGTGTGTGTGTGTGTGTGTGTGTGTGTGTGTGTGTGTGTGTGACAAAAGTCTCTGTGTGAGTGTGTGTGTGTGTGACAAAAGTCTGTGTGTGAGTGTGTGTGTATTAAAGAGTGAGTGTCAGTGTTTCGGTGTGTGGGTGTTAATTACATTGATATAACAGAGTGTCAAATGTGATTTGGTTTCATCTTCATTCTATTAAATCTCTTTTCCCCACGAGGTATCTCAGGATAAAGTAGCGGCTGACAGTGACATTGTCTCTGGCTCTCAAACAGATGATCCCAGTAAAGTTTGGATGGTAATAGTTGGACTGACGAGGTTTGACTGTCTCTAATTCTCTAACAGCTGATCTCAGACCAGTTTTGCATGGTAGTGGTTGGACTGCATGGTCCAGTGTAGTAGGTAGATCAATGTAGGTGGTATATGCAGCATGCTCTTGACCTTTACCACCTGCTTCTTGAGGCAAAGTGGGATACAGTGCCTTGTGAAAGTATTCACCCTCCCATTTTTCCTATTTTGTTGCCTTACAATCTGGAATTAGTAGATTTTTGGGGGGGGGTTGTATCATTTGATTTACACAACATGCTTACCACTTTGAAGATGCAAAATATTTTTTATCATGAAACAAACAAGAAATAAGCCCAAAAAACTGAAAACATGAACGTGCATAGCTATTTGTTACCCCCCCCCCAAAGTCAATACTTTGTAGAGCCCCCTTTTGCAGCAATTACAGCTGTAAGTATTTTGGGATTTGTCTCTATAAGCTTGGCACATCTAGCCACTGGGATTTTTGCCCATTCCTCAAGGAAAAACTGCTCCAGCTCCATCAAGTTGGATGTGTTCCTCCTGGTATACAGCAATATTTAAGTCATACTACAGATTCTCAATTGGATTGAGGTCTGGGCTTTGACTAGACCATTCCAAGACATTTAAATGTTTCCCGTCACTTGAGTGTTGCTTTAGCGGTTATTGTCCTGCTGGAAGGTGAACCTCCGTCCCAGTCTCAAATCTCTGGAAGACTGAAACAGGTTTCCCTCAAGAATATCACTGTATTTAGCGCCATCCATAATTATTTCAATTCTGACCAGTTTCCAAGTCCCTGCCAATGAAAAACACAAAGCATGATGGTGCCACCACCATGCTTCACTGTGGGGATGATGTTCTCCGGTGATGAGAGGTGTTGGATTTGTGCCAGACATAGCATTTTCCTTGATGGCCAAAAAGCTCAAATTTAGTCTCATCTGACCAGAGTACCTTCTTCCATATGTTTGGGGAGTCTCCCACATGCCGTTTGGCGAACACCAAACGTGTTTGCTTATCTCTTTCTATAAGCAATGGCCACTCTTCCGTAAAGCCCAGCTCTGTGGAGTGTATGGCTTAATGTGGTCCTATGGACAGATACTCCAATCTCCACTGTGGAGCTTTTGCATCTCCTTCAGGGTTATCTTTGGTCTCTTTGTTGCCTCTCTGATTAATGCACTCCTTGCCTGGTCCGTACATTTTGGTGGGTGGCCCTCTCTTGGCAGGTTTGTTGCAGTGTCATATTCTTTCCAGTTTTTAATGATGGATTTATTGGTGCTCTGTGGCATGTTCAACATTTCTGATATTTGTCTAGAACCCAACCCTGATCTGTACTTCTCCACAACTTTGTCCCTGACCTGTTTGGAGAGCTCCCTGGTCTCCATGGTATTGCCTACTTGGTGGTGCCCCTTGCTTAGTGGTGTTGCAGACTCTGGGGCCTTTCAGAACAGGTGTATATATACTGAGATCATGTGACAGATCATGTGACACTTAGATTGCACACAAGTGGACTTTAATGAATTATGTGACTTCTGAAGGTAATTGGATGCACTAGATCTTATTTAGGGCCTTCAGAGCAAAGGGGGTGAATACACATGCACGCTCCACTTTTCCTTTTTTGATTTTTGTGAATGTTTTGAAACAAGTCATTTTTTTCATTTCACTTTACCAATTTGGACTATTTTGTGTATGTCCATTACATGAAATCCAAATAAAAATCTATTTAAATTACAGGTTGTAATGCAACAAAGTGGGGTGAATACTTTAGCAAGGCACTGTACCTTGTAACGTCGATCTCTCTTGGCATTTCCTGAACATTAGCACACTAGGTAGAACGCGATGAGTAAGTAATGATGTCAGAGAGGATGTTGAGGGGGGAGATCACCTGCCTCTCTCTCTCTCTCTCTCCTACTCTCTCTCTCTCTCGTGCTTTCTCTATCGCTCTCTCACTCCCCCCGCTCTCTTTCTCTCTCACACATGCAAATACTCTTTCCCTCCCCCTTCCTCTTTCTGTCACTCTCTCCCTCTCTTTCTCACTTGGTCGGGGTGAATGGTGTCACCCTCGTGAGGGGTTGTCGCTGATGAAGACTAATAATGACATACTGTATTATACCCCAGGACCCATACTCAATTAACACACTGTCAAATTAAAATAATCTAGCGGTATATCTATGAAAAAGACTGCGAATGGTTGTAAAACGGGGCCACGCCACATTAACTTCACTATCCCCTTCTTCTTCCCTTTTTATTCCCATTTTGATTTGAATGATAATAACCTGTTTAAACATCAGCCATTACCAAACATATTGCATAAGCATCTTTCATTTAGTGGAGGGAAATATATGTGTCTGGATGTTAGGAGATTTGCTAACAGAGTCAGTTTGGGGAAGCAAGCAGTACGTGACTTTGAACTCCTGTCTCTCCATTGTATTTCGAAAAAGAAGACTCTCTCTCTCTCCTGACTATCCTCATGAAAGTAGCCTCTAAATTAAATTAATGGTAGTCAAACAACCTTGTTTTTCTCCTTCTCTCGAGCCTGCTTTAAACTCATGGAAATAGATCACTCTGTATTTATATAGTTTATTTTACACTAGTATTATATCTTTATTTTCTCCACCCCCTCTTTGCATTCATACATTTCCATTTGTAATAACTCTTTAAGAGAAGTAAAGACGAGCTTGGTTTGAAACCTAATAATACAACTGTGCTCAGTAAAACGGAGAGAGTGGGTGTTCATAGATATCAATGCATTATTCATTTGCCTTCTCTTTAAAGGAATTTTGCTGAGTGGGAGGGGCATCAGAACATGAGCCAGCTAGGTTTACTGTTTTGGTGTTGTTTCTACACAGTGTGTGATTGTTATGAATGAAAAGGGCCTGGAGTTATCTCTGACTGCGTTTCCCAATAAGGAGATACTCTGGGCCTATGTGATAGCCAATACGTAGGGCCTGATGTAAAACTCTCGACACTCTATACTTGAAAAATACCTTAAGGACCTTAAGTTTATCCCTGAACACATGACCGACCAGGACATACTCTGGGCCCTTGTGATAGCCTATACTCAGCACCTGCGGTAAAAGTCTGGGCCCTAATATACATCTATCTATCTATCTATCTAAGTATTGTTTTTTTGTTTATTTTTTTGTTGTTTATTTTTGACACTCTTGAATCATGCATCTCTAAATCATGCATCTCAAGAGATTTCAACCCACAAAATGTCAAATAAATACATTGCTCTATCTTGCTATAGCTTTTATTGTTTCCCTCTCTTTATGTCTCTACTATATCCATTTTATCACCCTCCCTTTGGAATGGTTGTAACAGTCTGCTTTTTTCATTGTTATCCTGTGTCCCAACTATGATACTCTTGATACCTGTATAACAGAAAATAATGAAATACTGAAGTCTGCAGGTATTGTCTGTAGCTACCACTCCAGGGCAGTACAAATAAAAACCACACAACATATGTTGTCTGCCACTAAAGCCTCTCTGTGTCTTTTCCCAACTGGGGTATAGCTAGCTAGGGTTATGAGTACAATTGTCTGCTAGGGATCCAGGCTAATGCTATTTTAAGCCTCAAACAACAGGGGAACCATACTTCATGTTTCTGAATGCCTTTGTGTAACATTGTATAATTTCAATTTGGACCTCACTGTACATTAACTCATTACGTCTCCAAATGTGAGATGACAGCTAAGGTCCTAGTGTGTTCAGGGATTCCCCTGCACTCTGTTTAACAGTGAATACATTGTTATGTATTGCCACTACACTGAAAGTAAGTTGATTACATTAAACATATGAATTATAAATACAGTGTCTCCTTTTCCTGCTGAGAGTTCCTCTGTACAGTGTCTGTGTTCTTTTGCCCATCTTAATCTTTTCTTTTTATTGGCCAGTCTGAGATATGGCTTTTTCTACCTAGAAGGCCAGCATCCTGGAGTCGCCTCTTCACTGTTGACGTTGAGACTGGTGTTTTGTATGTATATTTAATGAAGCTGCCAGTTGAGGACTTGTGAGGCGTCTGTTTCTCAAACTAGACACTCTATTGTACTTGTTCTCTTGCTCAGTTGTGCACCGGGGCATCCCACTCCTCTTTCTATTATGGTTAGAGCCAGTTTGCACTGTTCTGTGAGAAGTACACAGCGTTGTACGAGATCTTCCGTTTCTTGGCAATTTCTCACATGGAATAGCCTTCATTTCTCAGAACAAGAATAGACTGATGTGTTTCAGAAGAAAAGTCTTTGTTTTTAGACATTTTCAGACTGTAATCGAACCCACAAATGCTGATGCTCCAGATACACAACTAGTCAAAAGAAGGCCAGTTGTATTGCTTCTTTAATCAGAACAACAGGTTTCAGCTGTGCTAACATCTTTGCAAAAGGATTTTCTAATGATCAATTCCAAGACATTTAAATGATTCCCCTTCTTATGGATAGGGGGCAGTATTTGGAAGTTTGGATGACTGAGGTGCCCAAAGTAAACTGCCTGTTACTAAGGCATAGACGCTAGGATATGCATGTAATTGGTGGTATTGGATAGAAAACACTCCAAGGTTTCTAAAACTGTTAATATAATGTCTGTGAGTATAACAGAACTGATATGGCAGGCGAAACCCCGAGATCACCACTCATTGAAATGGCTGTCTATGGGACAATCAAAGGAATACCTTCCAGATTGCAGTTCCTAGGGCTTCCAATAGATGTCAATAGTCTTTAGAAAGAGATTCAGGCTTGTTTTTTTAAAAATGAGCTAGAATTTGTTGTTTTCTAGGTGGCTCCCATTTTGGCTGTAATATTGTGGTGAGCATACATGAGGGCGCGCACTTCGTTATTTATCTCCGGGAATAAACATACTATTCTCCGTCTTAAATTTGATTGTTTATTTAATATTAGGGTACTTGAGGATATAAATGTTGTTTGACTTGTTTGGACGAAGTTTATTGGTAACTTTTGGGATTTGTATGTATTTTAAATGAGGGAAACCGGTGGATTAGTGAATCAACTGTGCCAACTAAACTGACTTTTTTTAGGATATAAAGAAGGACTTTATAAAGCCTTTATGAAATCTGACAAAGCGGCTGGTTTAACAAGAAATTAAGCTTTTAACCGATGTAGGACAATTGTATTTTAACTTCTTGGCGCTACCCATCCCGTTAGCGGGATCATTTTCGTCAGCAACCCCTGAATAGCATAGCGCCACAGTCAAATAATATTACAAAAAAATATTAATATTCATGAAATCACAAGTGCAATATTGCAAAACACAGTTTAGCATTTTCTTAATCCACCTGTCATCTCAGATTTTGAAATTATGCTTTACAGCGAAAGCAAACCAAGCGTTTGTGTAAATTAATCGACAGCATAACATAACATTATGTACACTTAGCATCAGGAACGATGCTCAGATACATCAGATACGTACTTCCGGCGCCGACAGAGATGGCCGCCTCGCTTCGCGTTCCTAGGAAACTATGCAGTTTTTTGTTTTTTTACGTGTTATTTCTTACACTAGTACCCCAGGTCATCTTAGGTTTCTTTACATACAGCCGACAAGAACTACTGAATATAAGATCAGCGTCAACTCACCATCAGTACGACCAAGAATATGTTTTTCGCGACGCGGATCCTGTGTTCTGCCTTACAACCAGTGTAACCGAGTGGATCACATGCAGCGACCAAAAAAAAAAAACGACTCAGAAAAAGAGGGAAACGAAGCGGTCTTCTGGTCAGACTCCGGAGACGGGCACATCGTGCACCACTCCCTAGCATTCTTCTTGCCAATGTCCAGTCTCTTGACAACAAGGTTGATGAAATCCGAGCAAGGGTAGCATTCCAGAGGGACATCAGAGACTGTAACGTTCTCTGCTTCACGGAAACATGGCTAACTGGAGAGACGCAATCCGAAGCGGTGCAGCCAGCGGGTTTCTCCACGCATCGCGCCGACAGAAACAAACATCTTTCTGGTAAGAAGAGGGGCGGGGGCGTATGTCTTATGGCCAACGTGACATGGTGTGATGAAAGAAACATACAGGAACTCAAATCCTTCTGTTCACCTGATTTAGAATTCCTCACAATCAAATGTAGACCGCATTATCTACCAAGAGAATTCTCTTCGATTATAATCACAGCCGTATATATCCCCCAAGCAGACACATCGATGGCTCTGAACGAACTTTATTTAACTCTCTGCAAACTGGAAACGATTTATCCGGAGGCTGCATTCATTGTAGCTGGGGATTTTAACAAGGCTAATCTGAAAACAAGACTCCCTAAATTTTATCAGCATATCGATTGCGCAACCAGGGGTGGAAAGACCCTGGATCATTGTTACTCTAACTTCCGCGACGCATATAAGGCCCTGCCCCGCCCCCTTTCGGAAAAGCTGACCACGACTCCATTTTGTTGATCCCTGCCTACAGACAGAAACTAAAACAAGAAGCTCCCACGCTGAGGTCTGTCCAACGCTGGTCCGACCAAGCTGACTCCACACTCCAAGACTGCTTCCATCACATGGACTGGGAGATGTTTCGTATTGCGTCAGACAACAACATTGACGAATACGCTGATACGGTGTGCGAGTTCATTAGAACTTGCGTTGAAGATGTCGTTCCCATAGCAACGATTAAAACATTCCCTAACCAGAAACCGTGGATTGATGGCAGCATTCGTGTGAAACTGAAGGCACGAACCACTGCTTTTAATCAGGGCAAGGTGTCTGGTAACATGGCTGAATACAAACAGTGCAGCTATTCCCTCCGCAAGGCTATCAAACAAGCTAAGCGCCAGTACAGAGACAAAGTAGAATCTCAATTCAACGGCTCAGACACAAGAGGTATGTGGCAGGGTCTACAGTCAATCACGGACTACAGGAAGAAACCCAGCCCAGTCACGGACCAGGATGTCTTGCTCCCAGGCAGACTAAATAACTTTTTTGCCCGCTTTGAGGACAATACAGTGCCACTGACACGGCCTGCAACGGAAACATGCGGTCTCTCCTTCACTGCAGCCGAAGTGAGTAAGACATTTAAACGTGTTAACCCTCGCAAGTCTGCAGGCCCAGACGGCATCCCCAGCCGCGCCCTCAGAGCATGCGCAGACCAGCTGGCCGGTGTGTTTACGGACATATTCAATCAATCCCTATACCAGTCTGCTGTTCCCACATGCTTCAAGAGGGCCACCATTGTTCCTGTTCCCAAGAAAGCTAAGGTAACTAGAGACTAGTTAAGGACCATATCACCTCCACCCTACCTGACACCCTTGACCCACTCCAATTTGCTTACCGCCCAAATAGGTCCACAGACGATGCAATCTCAACCACACTGCACACTGCCCTAACCCATCTGGACAAGAGGAATACCTATGTGAGAATGCTGTTCATCGACTACAGCTCGGCATTCAAAACCATAGTACCCTCCAAGCTCGTCATCAAGCTCGAGACCCTGGGTCTCGACCCCGCCCTGTGCAACTGGGTACTGGACTTCCTGACGGGCCGCCCCCAGGTGGTGAGGGTAGGCAACAACATCTCCTCCCCGCTGATCCTCAACACTGGGGCCCCACAAGGGTGCGTTCTGAGCCCTCTCCTGTACTCCCTGTTCACCCACGACTGCGTGGCCATGCACGCCTCCAACTCAATCATCAAGTTTGCGGACGACACAACAGTGGTAGGCTTGATTACCAACAACGACGAGACGGCCTACAGGGAGGAGGTGAGGGCCCTCGGAGTGTGGTGTCAGGAAAATAACCTCACACTCAACGTCAACAAAACTAAGGAGATGATTGTGGACTTCAGGAAACAGCAGAGGAAACACCCCCCATCCACATCGATGGAACAGTAGTGGAGAGGGTAGCAAGTTTTAAGTTCCTCGGCATACACATCACAGACAAACTGAATTGGTCCACTCACACAGACAGCATCGTGAGGAAGGCGCAGCAGCGCCTCTTCAACCTCAGGAGGCTGAAGAAATTCGGCTTGTCACCAAAAGCACTCACAAACTTCTACAGATGCACAATCGAGAGCATCCTGGCGGGCTGTATCACCGCCTGGTATGGCAACTGCACCGCCCTCAACCGTAAGGCTCTCCAGAGGGTAGTGAGGTCTGCACAATGCATCACCGGGGGCAAACTACCTGCCCTCCAGGACACCTACACCACCCGATGCTACAGGAAGGCCATAAAGATCATCAAGGACATCAATCACCCGAGCCACTGCCTGTTCACCCCGCTGCCATCCAGAAGGCGAGGTCAGTACAGGTGCATCAAAGCTGGGACCGAGTGACTGAAAAACAGCTTCTGTCTCAAGGCCATCAGACTGTTAAACAGCCACCACTAACATTGAGTGGCTACTGCCAACACACTGTCAATGACACTGACTCTACTCCAGCCACTTTAATCATGGGAATCGATGGGAAATGATGTAAATATATCACTAGCCACTTTAAACAATGCTACCTTATATAATGTTACTTACCCTACATTGTTCATCTCATATGCATACGTTGATACTGTACTCTATATCATCGACTGCATCCTTATGTAATACATGTATCACTAGCCACTTTAACTATGCCACTTGGTTTACATACTTATCTCATATGTATATACTGTACTCGATATCATCTACTGTATCTTGCCTATGCTGCTCTGTACCATCACTCATTCATATATCCTTATGTACATATTCTTTATCCCCTTACACTGTGTATAAGACAGTAGTTTTTTTGGAATTGTTAGTTAGATTACTTGCTCGTTATTACTGCATTGTCGGAACTAGAAGCACAAGCATTTCGCTACACTCGCATTAACATCTGCTAACCATGTGTATGTGACAAATAATAAAATTTGATTTGATTTGAAAAAGGAAGATTGGTCACGAAAATCAGAAAAGCAATCAAATTAACCACTTACCTTTGATGATCTTCGGATGTTTTCACTCACGAGACTCCCAGTTACACAACAAATGTTCCTTTTGTTCCATAAAGTTTATTTTTATACCCAAAATACCTCCGTTTGTTTGTCGCGTTATGTTCAGAAATCCACAGGGATGAGCGGTCATGACAACGCAGATGAAAATTCCAAATTATATCCATAATGTCCACAGAAACATGTCAAATGTTTTTTATAATCAATCCTCAGGTTGTTTTTAAAATATATATTCAATAATATATCAACCGGGTGTGTAGGTTTTTCAATAACACCGGGAGAAACAATGGCCACTTTACTCTGTAGCGCAAAACTCACTCTGAGAGCCCCCACCTATCCACTTACGCAATGTGATCTTTCACACTCATTTTTCAAAATAAAAGCCTGAAACTATGTCTAAAGACTATTGACACCTTAGGGAAGTCATAGAAAGGGGAATCTGGTTGATATCCCTTTAAATGGCGGATAGGCATGCATAGGAACAGAGAGGTTTCAAAATAAGAGGCACTTCCTGATTGGATTCATCAGGTTTTTGCCTGCAATATCAGTTCTATAATACTCACAGACAATATTTTTACAGTTTTGGAAACTTTAGAGTGTTTTCTATGCGAATCTGACAATTATATGCATATTCTAGTTTCTGGGGCTGAGAAAAAGGCTGTTTCAAATGGGTAAGTTTTTTAGCCCAAAACAAAAATACTGCCCCCTACACGCAAAAGGTTAATGAATGTGAACCTCTGTCCCAGTCTCAAATCTCTGAAAAAGGTTTCCATCAAGATTTTCCCTGTATTTAGCGCCATCCCTCATTCCTTAAATTCTGACCAGTTTCCCAATCTCTGCCGATGAAAAACATCCCCGCCGATGAAAAACATCCCCACAGCATGATGCTTCCACCACCGTGCTTCACTGTGGGGGTGATGTTCTTGGGGTGATGAGAGGTGTTGGGTTTGCGCCAGACATAGCGTTGTCCTTGATGGCCAAAAAGCAAAATTTTAGTCTCATCTGACCAGAGTGCCTTCTCCCATATGTTTGGGGAGTCTCCGATATGCCGTTGGCAAACACCAAACCTGTTTGCTAATTTTTTTCTGTAAGCAATAACTTTTTTTCTGGCCAATCTTCTTTAATGCCCAGCTTTGTGGAGTGTACGGCTTAAAGTGGTCCTATGGACTGATACTCAAATCTCCACTGTGGAGCTTTGCAGCACCTTCAGGGTTATCTTTGGTCTCTTTGTCGCCTCTCTGATTATTGCCCTCCTTGCCTGGTCTGTGAGTTTTGGTGGGTGGCCCTCTCTTGGCAGGTTTGTTGTGGTGCCATATTCTTTCATTTTTTTAATAATGGATTTAAGGGTGCTCCGTGGCATGTTCAAAGTTTCTGATATTTTTATAACCCAACCCTGATCTGTACTTCTCCACAAGTTTGTTCTTGACCCGTTTGGTGAGCTCCTTGTTCTTCATGGTGCCCCTTGCATGCCTTAAGGGAACATTTTGACATTTGCCATATGGTTAGTGAGAAAGTCCACATTGCAAATGTACAGTCCCTTACTAGACGTCCGACAACGTTTCGCGGACGGCGTCGGGCCATGCAGCAGGGCCGGATCTTCCAGGAAGTCATCAAACAAACTCTCTCGGACATTTCAATTCGGTTTCTGTTTTATACAATTTTCAAATGTTGGTCATTTTTCCGCTCTCCCGGTAGCTCTGCTAGATTTCTGTGATTTTCTGAAATAACACACACTCACTAAACCCTCAGTAAATAAGTCCGTTCTTAACGTAAAGACTTAAAACTCAAAATTCTATAAATGCCTACCCCTTCTTGTGTAAACCGGAAGTGCCTTAAAATGGTGTCATAGTTGCTGTTTCGAAGGGGTAAAAAGGTCAGATCTTTTCAAAACTTCATATGTGTGATCCCCTCATGAACTGTAAGTCAGTCATTTCTCCCAACAGATGTCAAAGAAAAGCTCTCTCACACACATAGACACATAGTGACAAAATGTGGTGCTTAAAGACACACAGAGCCTGCAATGGCATTTCCATATTCTCAAGGCTGTGCCGAGTTCAACAAGATGCCCCGCGTGACTGTAGCTCGCTCTGAGTGCAGCGACCGTGAAAACAGGAGGCCCAAATTGAAGCCTGGCCCTAAATTTCAGGGGCTTTTGGGGGACAGCGGCGGAACCGTTAGGTTTACAAGGACAATGCAACCACAGGAATATTCCTAACATCCTCCCGATTTGTGCAAGCCTAACCTTGACCATGTGGCATTAACCCTTAACTGTAAAACAGGGTTTTTTGATCTCACAGATTACAATGACATCTCTCCCCATAGGAATACATTGCCTGCTCCCCTAAATTCAACCTAGAGCCTATGTGGGTTAATAATGCCTTATGAACCCGTCTTCAATGACAATCCATCAGGCCACTATGAGGTCTACCAGTGTCGATTCTAAGCTTCCTGGAGCAGCCGGAAGTGTTTCAATTCACCCAAAAGGTATTTTGATGTACATAACCTGCAAATGTGAAAATGACTGCATTCAACCCTGTGTAGATCAGTCAATTCTTAACATAAAGACTTTAAACTCAGGATTCTGTAAAAGCATACCCCAAGTAAGATATGTGTTTGGTTATAGCTTCCTGTGCCAACCGGAAGTACCTTTAGTTGGGGTCACAGTGTCTGTTTCGAAGGGTTAAAACCTCTTAAGTCGACCCTCTACTTTTTCGAACATTCTGTTAAAAATCGCGCAACATTTCGGCGTCCTGCTACCCATGCCAGGAATATAGTATATGCATATGATTAGTAGGTGTGGATAGAAAACACTCTCACGTTTCTTAAACTGGTTAAATCACCGCTGTGACTATAACAGAGCGTCTGTTTCATCGAAAAGCGCAAGAAAAACTGGTCACTGAAAACTGAAAAAAATATCCATGCGCCACTTGCATGTATTGTTCAAGGGGCACGAAATTAAATGGGGCCGAGATTGCAAGTCCTACAGCTTCCACACGATGTCACCACTCTTATCAATTGCCTTCTCGTTGTTTCTTGGTCCAACGAGGAAGAGAGACCACTTTCCATCCGGTCTCCGACAGGAAGTTTTGGAAGAGAGATTTCGGAAGATGATTTGAAAGCGTGGAGCTATTGAATACACATCGCCTCGTGATCAATTTGATAGATTACGTTTACTAATACGTTTACTAATACCTAAAGTTGGATTACAAAAGTATTTCGAAGTGTTTTGTGAAAGTTTATTGTCGACTTTTTTAATTTAAAAAAATGACGTAGCGTTTTGAAACTGTGTTTTTTTCTGAATCACACAGTTTCCATAGATGGATATTTTGGGTATATATGGACCGATTTAATCGAAAAAAAGACCCAATAGTGATGTTTATGGGACATATAGGAGTGCCAACAAAGAAGCTCGTCCAAGGTAATGAAAGTTTTATATTTTATTTCTGCCATTTGTGTAGCGCCGGCTACGCTAATTCTTTTGTTTACGTCGCCTTCAGGTATTTCGGGGTGTTGCATGCTATCAGATAATAGCTTCTCATGCTTCTCATGCTTTCGCCGAAAAGCATTTTAATAATCTGACTTTTGTTGGCTAGATTCACATCGAGTGTAGCTTTAATTCAGTGCCCTGCATGTGTGTTTTGATGAAGGTTTGAGTTTTAACGAGTGCTATTAGCAGTTGGCGTAGCGCATTTGCATTTCCAGATGCCTAGATGGGACGTCTGCATCTCAGGTCGATGACTTCTCTCACCATAGGAATACATTGCCTGCTCCCCTAAAGTCAACCTGCATCCTATGTGGGTTATGAATGCCTTATGAACCTGTCTTCGATGACAGTCCATCAAGCCACTATGAGGTCTACCTGTGTCGATTCTAAGCTTCCTGAAGCAACCGGAAGTGGTTAAAATCACCTTAAAAGTGTTTTTCCATACCCAACTTGATTTTTGATAGAAATAGTGAATTCAACCCTGTGTAAATCAGCCAGTTCTTAACGTATAGACTTAAAACTCAGGATTCTGTAAAAGCATACCCCATTCATACCCCATTGAGGATATGTGTTTACTTTTAGCTTCCTGTGCCAACCGGAAGTAACACAATTGGTGTCATAGGGGCTGTTTTGAAGTGTTAAAAAAGTCAGATCTTTCCAAAACTTGATATGTGTGATTAGGCAACCCTTATGAATTGTAAGTCGGTCATTTGTACCAAAACAATTCCAAGAAAAACTCACACACACACACAGCTTGGACGGAGGGACACAGTGTGGTGCATAGAGACAGACAGAGCCTGCAATAGTTACCTTTGTTCGAACTAAAAAAGCACCGTCAGACCTAGAGTTCTGAAACTTTAAAAACCTGTTCTGGAGCTCAGGTCGATAGTGCGTGGTGAGTTATGTGGCTCTAGAAAGTTCTCGGGCCAAGAAACAGCCTCGTACATTTGCAATGACTTCAATTCATTTTGACCATTACGAAAATGACGACATTTAGAAATGTCCCAGAGTCACAAGACTATGTGCATTGAAACCGGCTCGGCCCATAGAGACGGACCCCAACATTTCTGTCTGATAGCTCATTCAAGGACCCCGTAGCAAGGCATGGAAACAAGTGGATTTTCAGCACCAATTAAGGTCTTGCTCGGGCTCCAAATGACCTGTTGAGCCGAAACTTGGGATTCGGGGTCGCCTCAGCTAGGCCTACACATAATGCCAGAACTGGACCCGCAGCTAGAACATAACTATGTGTTATATGTGTTTATTATGGTTTGAACAGAAGGCGCTGTGAATTTTGGGAAACTCTGAAATATGTGATAGTTGGCTTCTAAACGAGTTGGAAAAAGTGGATGTGGTGTCAGTTTGTAATAGACTGGTGTCAAAATGATATCTAATTGACTGCTGGACGGTGACTTGCTGGCTGACTTTTGTACATTTGCAATATGTTTAAACAGTGAGGTACCATCACCAAAATGACATTCTGAAATCAACACCAACGAGTGATGGAGAGGAACCAGAAACACTGCCCGGCCATCCCGAGTTCATCGGGCCAGTCAATTTCGCATTTCTGCAGTATTTTTGAGCATGACAAATTCGTGATGGTAAATGCCCATTGAAACATATTGCAAATACACAGTGCATTTGCAAAATGATTCAACAGTGGAAAAACATCACCAAATGGACATGATGAAATCAACACAACGAGCGATGGAGAGGAACCACTATCACTGCCCGGCCATGCCGAGTTCATCAGGCCAGTCAATTTAAAATTTCTGCAGTATTTTTGAGCATGACAAATTTGTGATGGTAAATGCCCATTGAAACATATTGCAAATGCACAGTGCATTTGCAAAATGATTTAACAGTGAAAAACATCACCAAATGGACATGATGAAATCAACACAACGAGCGATAGAGAGGAACCACTATCACTGCCCGGCCATCCAGAGTTCATCAGGCCAGTCAATTTAAAATTTCTGCAGTATTTTTGAGCATGACAAATTTGTGATGGTAAATGCCCATTGAAACATATTGCAAATGCACAGTGCATTTGCAAAATGATTTAACAGTGAAAAACATCACCAAATGGACATGATGAAATCAACACAACGAGCGATAGAGAGGAACCACTATCACTGCCCGGCCATCCAGAGTTCATCAGGCCAGTCAATTTAGCATTTCTGCAGTATTTTTGAGCATGCCAAATTCGTGATGGTAAATGCCCATTGAAACATACTGCAAATGCACAGCCGTGCACCTGGTGATTGGAACGGGTTACCAGGACAACATTTTTCAAATGGGTTTTAATGCCATTACGGGGTAGCAAGGGGTCTACGGTTGGGAAGGGAGCACCCCCCCACCCGTGCCCATCCAATAAGGGGTGCCCCTTGTCCTTTTGGACGTTTTTCAAAAACAGTCCCACTTCTCCCTCATCATACATGACAAAGATACCATCTAGGTTAATTCATGGCTTAACATAGTGCTTAAAACCTCTTGAAACTAGGGGGCACTATTTTTATGTTTGGAAAAATAACGGTCCCAAATAAACGGCCTATTTCTCAGGACCAGATGCTAGAATATGCATATATTTAACAGATTAGGATAGAAAACACTCTAAAGTTTCCAAAAACTGTCAAAATATTGTCTGTGAGTATAACAGAACTGATATTGCAGGCGAAACCCTGAGATAAATCAAATCAGGAAGTGGCTTCTTTTTTGAAAACTGCATGTTCCATAGCCTCCCATTGCTCAATTTAAAGGGATATCAACCAGATTCCTTTTCCTATCGCTTCCTCAAGGTGTCAACAGTCTTCAGACATAGTTTCAGGCTTATATTTTGAAGAATGAGCGTGAACGACCACATTACATAAGTGGATAGGTGGGGGCTCTCAGAGTGAATTGTGCACAAAAGAGAAAGGCGGCCATTGTTACTCCCGGTCCTAGTGAAAAGCCAACTGTCCCGGTTGATATATTATCGAATAGATATTTGAAAAACACCCTGAGGATTGATTATAAAAAACATCTGATATGTTTCTGTGGACATTATGGATATAATTTGGAATTTTTGTCTGCGTTGTCGTGAACCCTCTTTCCGGTGGATTCCTGGGCATAACGCACCAAACTAACGGAGGTATTTGGATATAAAAAATATCTTTATGGAAACAAAAGGAACATTTGTTGTCTAACTGGGTGTCTCGTGAGTGAAAACATCTGAAGATCATCGAAGGTAAAGAATTCATTTGATTGCTTTTCTGATTTTTGTGACCAAGCTTCCTGATGCTAAGTGTACATAATGTTATGCTGGGCTATCGATAAACTTACATATAATACTTATTTTCCACCATAATTTGCAAATAAATTCATAAAAAATCCTACAATGTGATTTTCTGGATTTTTTTTCTCATTTTGTCTGTCATAGTTGAATTGTACCTATGATGAAAATTACAGGCCTCTCTCATCTTTTTAAGTGGGAGAACTTGCACAATTGGTGGCTGACTAAATACTTTTTTGCCGCACTGTATGTGACCAATACAATTTGATTTGAATTGATTTGATAGAGCTCCAAGACAGGATTGTGTCGAGGCACAGATCTGGGGAAGGGTACCAAAGCATTTCTGCAGCATTGAAGTTCCCCAAGAACACAGTGGCCTCCATTCTTAAATGTAAGACGTTTGGAACCACCAAGACTCTTCCTAGAGCTGGCCGCCCAGAAAAACTGAGCAATCAGGGGAGAAGGGCCTTGGTCAGGGAGGTGACCAAGAACCCAATAGTAACTCTGACAGAGCTCTTGACTTCCCCTGTGGATATGGGGAAACCTTCCAGAAGGACAACCATCTCTGCAGCACTCCACCAATCAGGCCTTAATGGAAACCCACTCCTCAGTAAAAAAAAATATTTAACCTTTATTTAACAAAGTACTGAGTAAAGGTCCTGAATACTTATATAAATGTGATATTTCTGTTTTCTAAAAACCTGTTTTGCTTTGTCACTATGGGGTGTTGTGTATGTATATTGAAGAGGGAAAAAAACTATTTGATCCATTTTAGAATAAGGCTGGAAAAGAACATACAGTGGAAAAATTCAAGTTGTCTGAATACTTTCCGAATACACTGTACATGCATAATTCAAGCTACACTTAATATGAACTATGCCTGACATTTTGCATGCACCTTGTAGAATAGAGATTAGTCAAAGCTGCCATGGCTACATTTGAAAAAATGTTTTATTTCAACAACAAAACCTATTCTGGTACTGTCAACAACTCAAGATTAACCTATAAGAAGACAGAAGTTAAACCATCGATCTACCTTTACTTTTTACTCCAGTGCCAATACCTCAAAAGGAAAAGGGATTCAAATATCTTCCTTCCTGGGTGTAAATAAATATAATATTTTATGTCATCGTCATGCCAGCTGCAATATTCATAAGATGTATGAGCCTCTATCGCTGCAACTTCAGGGGGGCCTGAAGTTGTCAATGACAGGTTCAAAGGCCACAGTGACATGCCGTTACCCCCCTCCCCGAGTTCAGAGCGATGGGCACCAAAGCGCTTATGTGAGGTCAGACAGGTCCGGGTCAAACCATTCACTGACATGTAGAGGGGGGTTTGGGAGCACCACAGTGTAGACATGATGCTACATACTGGTTGTTAGGGCTGTGACAGTCATGGATTTTTTGTGAAGGTTGTTTGTCAGATAAATGACCGTGGTCAGTGTTATAATTTTTTTAATACAAAGGGGTCTCAAATTATTGACACCCTTAATGAACATGAGAAATAATGACTGTATAAAATAAATTATTCAAATGCTGAGATGTATTGTATGCACATTTATTTTTAAATTATATTTATACTGATGCAATTGCTCAAATAATTAGATATTGTTTAACAAGTAATGCCTTTTCTCATAAAGGTAGGCGTCAGAATCTTTTGAATAAAGTAGTCAAAAAAGTGTTGTATTTTGTCACGCCCTGATTTGTTTCACCTGTCCTTGTGCTTGTCTCTACCCTCCTCCAGGTGCCCCTGTTCTTGCAATAACCATTGTTACTTCAACACAGTCTGTGCTTGGGTCTTTCCTGAAACCTGATAGTACGACCTGGCCATGACTGACCCAGCAGACATGGACCAGCTCCGCAACGCCGTCTCCTCCCAAGGAGCCATCATTAGTAGAGCCATCATTAGTAGACACGAGGAGTTGCTTTGGAAGGGTTCCAGGACGTGGCCGAACATCACAACCTAGCATTGGACATATTGCGGGAGCAATTCCGTGGATCGCCTACCAGGCAGCCTACCACGACGGTAACCTCCCAGCCCCTCAGTAACACGGCTGGTAGCAGCGCTGTCACCCCGGTTTCCCGGGAACCCCACTTAACTTCTTGGATATAGGGGGCGCTCTTTTAATTTATGGATAAAAATACGTTCCCATTTTAAACAAGATATTTTGTCACGAAAAGATGCTCGACTATGCATATAATTGACAGCTTTGGAAAGAAAACACTCTGACGTTTCCAAATCGGCAAAGATATTATCTGTGTATGCCACAGAACTGATGCTACAGGCGAAACCAAGATGAAATTTCAAACAGGAAATGCCCCAGATTTTGAATGCGCTTTGTTCCAATGTCTCCTTATATGGCTGTGATTGCGCAAGGAATGAGCCTACACTTTCTGTCGTTTTCCCAAGGTGTCTGCAGCATTGTGACGTATTTGTAGGCATATCATTGGAAGATTGACCTTAAGAGACTACATTTACCAGGTGCTCCGGTTGGTGTCCTCCGTTGCAATTATTGCGTAATCTCCAGCTGCGTGTATTTTACCATTTGCTTCAGAGGAGAAACCAAACTGCCACGAATGACTTATCAACGAATAGATATGTGAAAAATACCTTGAGGATTGATTCTAAACAACGTTTGCCATGTTTCTGTCGATATTATGGAGTTAATTTGGAAAGAAGTTTGGCGTTGTAATGACTGAATTTGTTTTTTTTTCTTAGCCAAACGTGATGAACAAAACAGAGCGATTTCTCCTACACAAATAAACTTTTTGGAAAAACTGAACATTTGCTATCTTACTGAGAGTCTCCTCATTGAAAACATCCGAAGTTCTTCAAAGGTAAATTATTTTATTTGAATGCTTTTCTTGTTTTTGTGAAAATGTTGCCTGCTGAATGCTAGGCTTAATGCTATGCTAGCTATCAATACTCTTACACAAATGCTTGTGTAGCTATGGTTGAAAAGCATATTTTGAAAATCTGAGATGACAGTGTTGATAACAAAAGGCTAAGCTTGTGAGCCAATATATTTATTTCATTTCATTTGCGATTTTCATGAATAGTTAACGTTGCGTTATGGTAATGAGCTTGAGGCAATAATTACGCTCCCGGATACGGGATTGGTCGACGCAACAGGTTAACTCCCCCGGGGCGCTACGATGGAGATTCCAGAACCTGCCGGGCCTTTCTGTCCCAGTGCTCCCTCGTTTTCGAGCTGCAGCCTTCTTCGTTCCCCTTGGACCTCTCGAAGATCGCATACATTATTACACTGATGTTCAGGAGGGCACTTGCCTGGGCCATGGCAGTGTGGGAGCGACAATCCACCGTCTGCCTCAGTCTGGAGGTTTTCAAGGCTCCGGTGTCCAGGAGAGAAGCTGCCCGGAAGTTACTCCAGCTTCGGCAGGACACTCTCAGTGTGGCAAACTATGCGGTGGATTTCTGCACGCTAGCAGCGGAAGGTACCTGGAACCCGGAAGCTCTGTTTGACACTTTCCTGGACAGATTATCAGAGGTGGTAAAGGATGAGCTGGCTGCCCGAGAACTACCGACGGATCTCGACTCGCTCATCGCTTTAACCCTCCGGATCGATGGTCGGCTACCGGAATATAAGAGGGAGAAGAGGTTCGATTGTGGTCCCAATCACTCCCTCGGGGATCCCACCTTGCATCTGATGAACTCCAGAAGTCCCTGGTGTCTACGTCCCCGAGAGGATCGGAGCTTACCCGAGTTCCTCCAAGAGACTCCGGAGACTGCCAATTTACCTCTTCTTGAGCCGATGCAGCTCCGCATTGCTAGGTTCTCTCCAGCCAAACGCATATGCAGACTTGAGACCCAGAGTTGTCTGTTTTGCTGTACTGCCGGTCATTATGTGTCTACCTGTCCCTTTAAGAGACCTAGCTCATTCGTTGGAGTGAGTACTCTGGTGGGCCTTAAAGACAGTTTTTCATCTCCCCTTGCTCGCCCCCCTCTCCGTTCCATCCTTTGGTGGGGCGACCAGGCCATGTCTCTCCAGGCACTCATCAACTCAACAATAATGTTGATTTTACCATGATTATGAATAATCCTGAATGAATCATGTTGAGTCAGAAAGTTACAGAGGCTCAAAGATACCCTCAAGACATGCTAACCTCCCCTGTTATTGTAATGGTGAGAAGGTAGCATTTTTTATTTATTTAACCAGGCAAGTCATTTAATAACAACAGATTCTTATTTACAATGACGGCCTAGGAACAGTGTGTTAAATGCCTTGTTCAGGGGCAGAACGACAGATTTTTACCTTGTCAGCTCTGGGATTCAATCTAGCAACCTTTATGGTTACTGGCCCAACGATCTAACCACTAGGCTACCTGCCACCCCGAGCATGTCTTGGGGGTATGATCTTTGACCCTCAATAACTTTATTGCTATTAAAATGGTTAGTACAGTTATTTCATTTCATGACAGTCCTTATCCATAATCTGCAGTTACACATTATACAATTAGCTTGCCAGTCCTAGGCATTATGATGCTGCTGTAGGCCGACTGTAGGACTACATAGAGATAGATGTATTCTAGTTTTTATGGAATGGATTGGGAAACAATTCAGGGGTTTTATGTTTTATTTCCACAAAAATGTAAAGCTGAACACAGTCGATACAGAAGGCTAACTAGCAAACATTTATAGTCAAGCCAGATTAACTGAAACTGAAACACAAACTATTTCAAACCAACAACAGCCTCCTCTCATAGAGCTCACAGAGGATCCGATGCTTACATTTAATCACAAAAGCTTGAAAAAAACAGTCAGAGAGAACTCATATTTTCTATCAAATGCTTATTTGAAAGGGTAGTCTTTGAATCAAAAGGCTACTAGTGATCCTTAGGAAGGCTGTGTGGGGCTGCCGTGCAAGGAGACAGATGACTACACACTCACAAATGCATACAGAGATACCAACACACGCTAGCACACACATACACACACACACACACACACACATGCACACACACACAAACACACATAAGCACACACACACATACATTTGAAGGATCTGAATACAAAGTGGCTCTGGGAAGAATCGTTTCCTGCTTCGCTGCACTGTGGCATCATGGGACGGCTAATTCAGTGGAGTGGAAAGCAAACAAAGAGGAGCACAAACGCTAGTATTCCATTTCACACACACACACACACACACACACACACACACACACACACACACACACACACACACACACACACACACACACACACACACACACACACACACACACACACACACACACAGGAAAACATATGAACACATACACACACACAAATACAAAAGCAAGTGCACGCACACACATACACACACACTCCACAAGGCCTCAACCATAATCTACAATTAGATAATTAGCGCTTAGAAATTACTCTGATTGGGAAGTCAAGGGAACTAAGGAAGAACCTTAGGGGTTGAATCTAGAAGTAGAATCTCTGTCACTACAGTGTCTGTCTTAATCATCTCCATCTCCTGTACCAGTATGTCAAACCCATGCCTTATCTATCTGATCCATCATATGCGTCTATCAGTACATGTGTAGCCTACAGAGTGTGGAGGAATTCAATTCACAACTCCATATCTAGTGTAGTGTTTTGGTTCTGAACCTTATAGAGTCCCTATATGTTAAAGAGGATCCCACTGTACAATCCTACATACAGTATGGATTCACTATCTGTAAAAGAGGATCCCACTGTACAATCCTACATACAGTATGGATTCACTATCTGTAAAAGATGTACAGTATGGATTCACAATCTGTAAAAGAGGATTCCACTGTACAATCCTACATACAGTATGGATTCACGATCTGTAAAAGAGGATTCCACTGTACAATCCTACATACAGTATGGATTCACTATCTGTAAAAGATGTACAGTATGGATTCACAATCTGTAAAATAGGATTCCACTGTACAATCCTACATACAGTATGGATTCACTATCTGTAAAAGAGGATCCCGCTGTACAATTCTACATACAGTATGGATTCAGTATCTGTAAAAGAGGATCCCACTGTACAATCCTACAAACCGTATGGATTCACTATCTGTAAAAGAGGATCCCACTGTACAATCCTACAAACAGTATGGATTCACTATCTATAAAATGAACCCACATTCCTCTTCCATGTCTACTGTCTGTTTCCCTGTAGCACTGCCACTACACTCAGTCTCTGAAACTTCTGTCACATGGAGTTTACTTTCACAGAGATAATTACAGTGCAGTTGTGGGTAGACAGTACAGTGAGCCACAAATTGTCCAGAATCTGTGTTGGCAGAACGAGCGGTGGAGAGTATTAAAATGCTACCAACAGCAAAGTTAGCAATTGACGACACCACCTTAGCAGGGACGTTGGTGACCCCGACGTGAATTCTTGTAATCATGTTTATTCAAATACGGTGGAGTGGTGGTGGTGTGCTTGTTGTGTTTTGTGAGTGTGTGAGTGTGTGTGGTGGTAGCTCAGTGTGTGTGTGTGTGGTTGTAGATCAATGTAGCTTTGAACAACTTCTAGTCTGAAGTCATTCACTCCCTTCTATCTCTCATTTCAGTGTGTTTCTCTATCTCTCATTTCAGTGTGTGTTTTTTAATCCTCAACAGACCGTTTTATCAAACTGACTGTCTTTATACCAGATTGTTGAGGGTGGATAGGGAGTTGCAGGCAGTGAAGCTATTTGGATTTACTACATTTGAATTGTTCATATGCTGTAACATTTTCAAGGTTGTTGGGTATTTTGTTCATTGCATGTTTATTAGATAGCTATTTGTATAGGTGTAGAATAATACGGTGCCGTCGGTATTTGACACAAGGGACCAATATGATACTCCTGAATACATAACTTTAATGCCTTTTAGTGAGATCTGCTGAATTAAGTCAATGATGTCTTCTTGGGAGTAAACATTACGATTAACATTCGTCATGCACAGTCTTCTAACTCTTTCACAAATGCTTGCCAGTATAACTCAGTAGTCTGCCATATGACAGCAATCCAGGAAGGTTAAGCAGCTGCATATGGTGCCTGAAGGAGAGAATCTGTGTGAAATGGCTGTACTCTCCAAGTCCCCAGATGGATCCAAGTCTCCCCAAGGTCAAGGAACTCAGGCAATAAACTTGTCTGTGGATTATTGAATTCCATCTAATGCCCCCTTTCCTTCCTCTCTCCTCCATGTGTCCTTCCATCAAATCAAGCAACTCGTCTGAGGGATTCCATCTTTTTCCTGTTTTTCTCTCTCCTTTTATCCTTTTCTTCACTTCTTCTATAATTTTCTCTAATTTTCTTTGCTTCTATTTGTTTCTTTCTCTCCTTCCTCTCCTCCTATTCCTTTTCCTCTCTTTGTCATTCTCTCCTCCAAGTGTCCATCAATTTCTGCTTTAGACATCAAGAGTGTCTGTCTTGTTCATTGGAATGACCTTGAGTACATTAACGATAAACTGCTCTAGATATCCTCCTCATTTCTCCTTCCCTAGAAAGCCATAGGCTACAGTCGAGGGAACGTGACTTTCCACCCTCATCGTTAAAAATAAATTGACAGTTTTTTTTATGTCAGACTGGTGGCCATTTTCTCTCAGGGGATAATGGGTAATTTAGCTATTTCAAAACAATGACGTATATAACCACAAATGAAGTATAACAGAAGCCCCTAACAGCAAATTTATTCAGCACCTTGCCTGAGGCTTGCCTGCTTTGTGTTTGACTGTCAAGCTTGTCCTACCGTTTGGCTCACTTTACCTCACAATCAACCGCAAAGTTGTCTGATATTATCAATAGCCTTGAAGCAATTGGAATATAGATAATTCAGGTTATGAATTTGGCCCATATTGTAAAATGTGAGGGAAAAGGGTGCCAGAGAGAAAGAACGTGAGAGAGAGCGAGAGAGAAACCTGTAAGACAAAATTGTGTCTCCAGATCTTGTTTCGGTTCCAGTCTAACCACATCCATACATGCGAAACAAATATTGCATACATCATAAAGTCAGTGTTGAGAGCCTCCTCCAGTTCAGAAAGTAATACATCTAGTCATTTATCTTCAGGCCTTTTGCAGCTTTGTCATCATAAATCCACTATGGGGATGAGAGATGAATGGTGAGTAATTATAATACCAAATTAGGGAGCCAAAATGGAGGAGGCTTTGCAGTCATCCCCCACTACATGATACAAGCCAATGCATGGGCCATGGGTCCTAAAACTTAAGTTCCAATGAACGTTCTAGTTTACAATACACTTATAGAGAAAGCGAGAGAGAGAGAGGGGGGGACAGAGAATGGTATAAAGAGAAAGTCAGGTCACATTAGAAACGCTCCTCAATGGCTGCATTTAGACAGGCAGCCCAATTCTGATATTTTTTTCCATTGATTGGTCATTCGGCCAATCATATCAGACCTTTTCACATCAGATCTTTTTCAGAGCTGATCTCTGACCAATTTGTGAAAAATGATCAGAATTGAGCTGCCTGTCTAAACGCAGCCAATGGGGGATCAAATCAAATCAAATGTTATTTATCACATGCTTCGTAAACAACAGGTGTAGACTAACAGTGAATTGCTTACTTACGGGACATTACACAACAATGCAGAGCATTTCTTGTTGTTGAAATACTATAAAAATATTGAAAAAATAACACAATGACGATAACTTGGCTACATACACAGGGTACGAGTACCGAGTCGAGGTAATTGAGGTACAGTAGATGTACATATAGGTAGGGAATAAGTGACTAGGCAACAGGATAGATAATAAACAGTAACAAGACGCGGTGTACAGTCTGTCTCCGCCCCGTGAGGCTGTAGTGGCGTAGGATACTGTCTCTCATTCCGCTCTCCCTCTCTTTTTCCAAGTGGGGAAAGAAAAGGTGGCCAAACAAAGGATATTAATCTGGCTTTGTAATTAACGAGGGCTTTCAGGTTTTCGCTGATATATTTTAAGTCTTCAAATTCTATAAAATTCCTGCTTTTGCATAAAGGTACCTTGCAATTAATCAGTGCAAGTTAATTATTTTGGAGTTATACTTCACCATTTTTAGATCAATGTCAGTGATTGATATATTGGGGTTACAAGTGACTTAAGTGCCACCACGGTTTATAATATTGCAGTAATACCTGTTTGATCTACACACTGGTGTGCTGTAGTCAGGGGCGGACTGGGACAATAATTCTGCCCTGGCATTTTATCCACACCAGCCTACATGACTGTTTGCGCTGCCAACTCACAATGAGTGAGGTGACATTGTAGAATGTGCTCTTTCTACCACAAGTTCATATTCACCCTTTCCGTTTTACGATCCATGATCTTGTCTGTGTAATTTATGACGGAGTTGGAGATGGTCTCATTGCTGATGCCATGTCACATTTTGTTTTGACATCATTTCTTTTCAACCAGCTCACGCAACTAAAAAATTATCCAGCCCATCTGACATTTGTCAGAATTGCCAGATGGCCAATCCACGATTGGCTGTGGTGCGTCTAATGTGGTGTCTTGATAATATTGATGAGGTATTCAGTTATAGAGTACTGCATGATATCCACATATTTCATGCTTGTCTTCTCTGCCTACAACTGACTCTAACAAGACCCATGAAAATAAGAATCTATTCTGAGTGTAGGCCTAGATTCTCATCTTTCGGGCCATAGCTAACAGTATGATAGTACAGTTTCATGGTATCAATCCAACGTGGGGAAAAACTGGCATTACGGTGATATAGACTGGATCCAGTGATGTTCCCTCTTTGATACCATAGCAGTACATGGCTGTTGGCACTCAGAACTTCTTAAACTGTATTTATGAAGGAGGGAGAGAGAGGGAAGGAGTAGGAGAGTCCTGTGGGAAGTAGCGAGGGAGGTTGTAGCTGGTAGTTCTTCTACCCCCCTCGGCTAGCTAGCTAAGGGTCTTCCAGTGGTCAAAGAGAACTCTGACGCACAATCAAACTCCTCTCATCTCCTTTCATGTACCGACTGCTGCCTGCAGTACAGTTACAATGTTGGCAATGTGGCTTTTCACTTCTGTTGTAAACTGTACTGGTCCACATATAACATCTTGGATAAAGGTTGATATTACAGTAGCTCTTACATTCTGTAAGGGTTTCAATCTGTCTCACTGTTATATAATCCTGGTAATGGGGACCCACAGTATGTGCAGGGTTTTGGTCCAGCCTAGCACAGACACACCTGATTGCACTAATGATCTAATCATCAAACCCTTGAATCAGGTGGCAGTGCAGGGCTGGAATAATAGTCTGTGTGTCACCATGGCCAGAATGGGACAACATTGATCTAGATAGTACACCATGATATTATGATCATACATGGAAAGACATTCTGTGATTTGTTCAAAACACCTGGCAGACACTATTGCAGTTTAAACCACACAGACGTTACATATTTGTGTCATTTGAACCACTGTTAGATTCAGAATATAGCATTCCCTCTCTCCCCGGTGCCCTGTTTTCGCCTCCTACGCTGTAGAGCCATGGGTCTCAGTCAGCACAGTGCTGACCTAGGTCACATGGTCCGCAACACCTGGCCAATGGCTAGTAGGGGGAGAACAGGGTGCTTGTTTTTACAAGGGAGTTATGGAATAATGCTAGAAGTAAGGAGTGTGTTGAGTGGAATGAAAATGCATGGATTGTGTATATTCTGGATAAGGAGGCCTGGAAGTCATTTTAGAGGATTTTCACTATCTTCATTCTTGATTTTATAATGTGCAGTATGTTTCATTTATCTTAATGTCAGGCTACAGTTTCAGAATGAATTGATCAAGATTCCCTCAGTGAAATACTGTATCTGTTGTATTTCATATCGTCCTTTGCTTTCCCATGGTTATTTTTATATAAATCTAACACTGTTAGAAAATAGTTTTGTCCTCACTTGTCAGTCTGCTCCTCATAATTCACACCTTATCCTCCCTCAATTACTCCCATGTGTCATTTTGACACCGACGGTCAACTTTCTGACAGTCAACTTTCATCTCACACTAATAATTGAGCACTCATTTCACACTAATAACTGAGCACTCATTTCACACTAATAACTGAGCACTCATTTCACACTAATAACTGAGCACTCATTTCACATGGGCTTCAAAAGGCTTCAAAAAGCCCCTATCTACCAGAGAAGTCATGTACACACAGGCTGAATCCCTGATAGCATCGTATTCCCTATATAGTACACTATTTTTCACCAGGGCCCATAGGGTTCTGGTCAGAAATAGCTCACTATGGAATAGGGTGCCATTGGGGATGCAGACACAGTGTGAAAAGTTCACCTCTTTCTGAATCAGTGGGCTGATTCATGTGTTTTAGTTGGCAATTTGAATTGGTTGATGCTGTTATGTGAAAATAATAAATGAAAAGCCTATGGTCTTCTAACTGGCAGTAGTGCAAGGATTATGCTTGATGTTTGATGTAAATGCATATAGGTGTTGGGCAAGGGCATATGAATGGACTTGCCCACAGCTACAATAATGATATGTTGATAATTATTGTAACGACCATCTGGTCATTTTTTGTTATTAAACACGCACACACACACACACACACACACACACACACACACACACACACACACACACACACACACACACACACACACACACACACACACACACACACACACACACACACACACACACAAACAAAATATATATCAATAGCCAACAATAACCAACCTCTTAATACATAGAATAATGCTTTTGCCTGTAGCTTTTTAGATTCTTATCCCTGTCATTTAATTAAAACATGAACAACTTTCCTCAAGCATTCATTCTCCATGTTTACAGACACAAACCCCAGCAATAGAAACTGCATGCAGGCTTTTCTGAAAAAAAAGGCTGGTTTGGTAGTTTTCATTTTTCTCCCTTTGTTATCTAGACCAAATAAAATGAATGCTCCCTCGAGAACTCGCTAGCAACAACAGGAGGATGTTGGCCCTTGGTGGCAAAATCTTAATGACTTGGAAATAAATATTTAATATAAATGTATATACAGTGGGGCAAAAAAGTATTTAGTCAGCCACCAATTGTGCAAGCTCTCCCACTTAAAAAGATGAGAGAGACCTGTAATTTTCATCATAGGTACACTTCAACAATGACAGACAAAATGAGAAAAAAAATCCATAAAATCACATTGTAGGATTTTTAATTAATTTATTTGCAAATTATGGTGGAAAATAAGTATTTGGTCATCAACAAACAAGCAAGATTTCTGGCTCTCATAGACCTGTAACTTCTTATTTAAGAGGCTCCTCTGTCCTCCACTCGTTACCTGTATTATTGGCACCTGTTTGAACTTGTTATCAGTATAAAAGACACCTGTCCACAACCTCAAACAGTCACACTCCAAACTCCACTGTGGCCAAGACCAAAGAGCTGTCAAAGGACACCAGAAACACAATTGTAGACCTGCACCAGGCTGGGAAGACTGAATCTGCAATAGGTAAGCAGCTTGGTTTGAAGAAATCAACTGTGGGAGCAATTATTAGGAAATGGAAGACATACAAGACCACTGATAATCTCCCTCGATCTGGGGCTCCACGCAAGATCTCACCCCGTGGGGTCAAAATGATCACAAGAACGGTGAGCAAAAATCCCAGAACCACACGGGGGGACCTAGTGAATGACCTGCAGAGAGCTGGGACCAAAGTAACAAAGCCTACCATCAGTAACACACTACGCCGCCAAGGACTCAAATCCTGCAGTGCCAGACTTGTCCCCCTGCTTAAGCCAGTACATGTCCAGGCCCGTCTGAAGTTTGCTAGACAGCATTTGGATGATCCAGAAGAAGATTGGGAGAATGTCATATGGTCAGATCAAACCAAAATATAACTTTTTGGTAAAAACTCAACTCATCGTGTTTGGAGAACAAAGAATGCTGAGTTGCATCCAAAGAACACCATACCTACTGTGAAGCATGGGGGTAGAATCATCATGCTTTGGGGCTGTTTTTCTGCAAAGGGACCAGGACGACTGATCCGTGTAAAGGAAAGAATGAATGGGGCCATATATCATGAGATTTTGAGTGAAAACCTTCCATCAGCAAGGGCATTGAAGATGAAACGTGTCTGGGTCTTTCAGCATGACAATGATTCCAAACACACCACCCGGGCAACGAATGAGTGGCTTCGTAAGAAGCATTTCAAGGTCCTGGAGTGGCCTAGCCAGTCTCCAGATCTCAACCCCATAGAAAATCTTTGGAGGGAGTTGAAAGTCTGTGTTGCCCAGCAACAGCCCCAAAACATCACTGCTCTAGAGGAGATCTGCATGGAGGAATGGGCCAAAATACCAGCAACAGTGTGTGAAAACCTTGTGAAGACTTACAGAAAACGTTTGACCTCTGTCATTGCCAACAAAGGGTACATAACAAAGTATTGAGATAAACTTTTGTTATTGACCAAATACTTATTTTCCACAATAATTTGCAAATAAATTCATAAAAAATCCTACAATGTGATTTTCTGGATTTTTTCTCTCTCATTTTGTCTGTCATAGTTGAAGTGTACCTATGATGGAAATTGCAGGCCTCTTTCATCTTTTGAAGTGGGAGAACTTGCACAATTCATGGCTGATTAAATACAATTTTGCCCCACTGTAAATATATAATGTGATCTCTTCATTAATTGTATCAGGGAGCCTGCTCAGAAGTGTGTTTCCTCTCACATCGCACCACCGCTGCCACCCTCTCTCTCATCATATGGTAGGAATTTGAGGAAGGAATGGAGGTCTGGGGGAGCGGGTGTGTGTGTCTGTGTGTGTGCGTGCATGCGGTAAGCGGACTCATGAGCATATTGGCTCATCTCTGGAATGTTTTCCTCAAATTTCCTCAAAATAGTTACCAAACGATTGTTTACATGATATATTCATAAGGGTATTTTTACCTGTTGAAATGGTTGTTTACTTTGCTGTTATGCAGTGTAAGTGTCTGGGGTATTGATTTTAGATACTGTCTGGGATATTGATGGTGGATACTGTATGGCATTGATGTTAGATACTGTGTGGGGTACTGATGGTGGATACTGTATTGGGTATTGGTGGTGGATATTTTATGGGGTATTGATGATAGATATTTTATGGGGTGTTAATGGTGGATACTGTATGGGGTATTGATGCTTGATACTGTATGGGGTATTGATGTTGGATATTGATGGGGCATAATGTATGGGGTATTGATAGAGAGATGGAAAACGTAGTGACAACATGGGGAAATGTACAGAGATATTCATAGATAGGTCAAACATCTGAAAAAAAATGTATTGTCACATTTCATAAGCCAACCATATTCTGTGTTAGACGTTGTTGTCATCAATCTAACATTGTTGTCATCCGTCTGACATTGTTTCCATCACAAAGTGCTTTAAGTTCAGTTGGTGCCCACTATCTACAGCTAAAGCAGACCATAACACTATAAGTCTGATGTAATCTAGGTCGCACATTCAAAAAGAACCTCAGCACAATGCTGATCTAGGATCAGGTCTCCCCCTCCTTTAAAATACTAATTTGTATTCTTGGCGTGGGTGTAAGACAAGGCTGGCAGTGCTTTGCTCTCAGTCTGGCATAGTGGGCCTCCATTCTGGGGCAGATCCACTCAGTTTCCCTAGGTGGTGCAGCAATTAATCATACAAAGTGAAACTGGCAGGCGTGCTCTTTATTTACAATTCTTGTAGACAAACTGTTACTTTGAAGCGAAGATGTGAGGGAAAACTTAATGTGAGAATAAGGTAGATAGACATGTAGATTGACATTGAGGCAATGAATATCATGACACTAGGCGAGACCCAAATGCAGACACAGGAGGCAGATGGTTGGAGTTTAAGATGTTTAATAAATCCAAAGGGAATTGTCAAGAGAATGGTCGTGGACAGGGAAAAGGCCATAACCAGATCAGAGTCCAGGAGGTACAGAGTGGCAGGCAGGCTCGAGGTCAAGGCAGGCAGTATGGTCAGGCAGGCGGGTACAGAGTCCAGAACAGGCATGGGTCAAAACCGGGAGGACTAGAAAAAGGAGTAATGGCAAAGCAGGGGAACGGGAAAAAACGCTGGTAGGCTTGGACATACAAGACAAACTGGCACAGAGAGACAGGAAACATAGGGATAAATACAGTACACTTCAAGTGACCCTTGTTCAAGATGGCCCTCGTTCAAGATGACCGTACTTCTTCATTACACAAAGGAATAACCTCAACCAATTTCTAAAGACTGTTGACATCCAGTGGAAGCGATAGGAACTGCAAGAAGGTCCGTTAGAAATCTGGATTCCCAATGAAACATTGAAAATAGAGTGACCCGCCCCCCCCAAAAAATGAATGTTTTGTCCTCTGAGTTTCGCCTGCTAAATAAGTTCTGTTATACTCACAGACATGATTCAAACAGTTTTAGAAACTTCAGTGTTTTCTATCCAAATCTACTAATATATACACATCTACAACTCTACTAATATTGCATATCTTATCTTCTGGGGATGAGTAGCAGGCAGTTGAACTTGGGCATGCATTTCATCCGGATGTGAAAATACCGCCCCCTGTCACCAAGAAGTTAAGGAGTGTATGCTAGCATACAAAAGCTGTCCTCGATCTTCATCTCGAAAGATGTTCAGTTCCATTTATGTTAATGGAAAATAATGTTCAATACTGTTTGTGTGTGTAGTTTCTGAAAGTACTTCTCTGACGCAATTAGCATTGTTTTACAGAGCTAAATGAAGAATGTAGCTAGCTACATAACCACGATTGAATTTAACACAATAAAGGTTAGGACATTAGTAACGTTACCTCGCGTGTCTGTGGTTATAAGGAATTCACACAAATATATTATGCTCCGTATATAGTGAGTTAGAGTAGAAATTACAACACGACATACAGGAACTATGATAACGTAATAAGTCACTTACTTGTAGTAAGGAAAACAATGAATGGGGTGCGGGCACCAGACGGAAAATGTGAGCACATGTGTGCAGTTCCTGTTCTGACTGGAGATGCGCAAATGTCTGCAGACTTGATCTGTTGAAACAATTGGGAAGTGCTTGGGGAAGTTTGTCCTGGTCAGTAATGCATAAAAAATTAATTGTCCACAAAAATGAAATGGCCTAATTTTATGTGAATTAATAAGGAAGCTGAACACACCTCAATTCAACCTGTTGTTCGAAATTCATTTGAAATTGACAAAATTGAACAGCCTATAAATAAAAACAGGCAGAGGTGCCTTGGTTTGAGGGCAGCGCGGATTAACTGTCCTGTTGCGTAACAATCACATTTTGGAACAGTGAGCGCATTCTGACATCACGTGCTTAAAAATCTCACGCCGGTGCGACCGTTAGAGGCATTTGGAACTCACTTGTGAAAAGTATATTTATAACCAAATACTTATTGACTTTTGCTCAAGTAATGCATACTGGGTGACTTTAACTTTTACTTGAATCATTTTCAATTAAGGTATATTTACTTTTACTCAAGTCTGACAATTTAATAATTTTCCCACCACTGCTCTTACTCTGATGCTTCGTTTATACTGTTCAATGAAACTAGTCCAACAAGTAAACACTGTTTTCCAGGATCCGTCTGTTCCTTTAAAATACCAATTTGTAGTCTTGGTGTGGGTTTAAGGCAAGGCTGGCAGTGCTTTGCTCTCAGTCTGGCATAGTGGGCCTCCATTCTGGGGGCAGATCCACTCATTTTCACCAGGTGGTGCAGCAATTAACCATACAGAGTGAACCTGGCAGCCTTGCTCTTTATTTTCAATCTTCTCTGTAGACAAACGGCTACTTTGGAGGGAAGAAAAAACTTCATGTGAATGAGGTAGATTGACATGTAGATTGACATTAGGAAGGCAATTAAAGCCTACTGCACAAAACAACAAAATAACGTATTTGAAAAAACTTCTGTGAATTTCCATACATACATTCCATCCATATCTATTATGGATAATTTGCAGAAACACCACTTTCTTTCAGACTCGGGAAATAATGTATATTGCTGCATGTTGGCTTCCGATGGGCTGCATATAGGCTGCATTCAAGTTGACAAATGAGACCTATAATATATCGAGACAAAGTTAGACTGTTGCCTTGACTGGTGCTTACCTTCAGTAGTGTTAGTGTATTCTTGATGGGTCTCCTCAAGATCTCCTGTGGACTGCCACATTGTTAGTCTTTGACTCAACTCTCCTTAGGGCCCCACTGCGATTTGCAATTATTGACTAAAGTATCTCCCCACTTGAGAAATATGTCTATCTGAAAGGTCTGGCCAGCTGTGATAATGGAATCCAAATTATTCCTGTGCTCACAGACACAGAATACTGTTCATGTATTATAGGTTCTAAGGACATTTGTTGGAATCGGAAACCGATCTTGGCACGTTATCTGCTTCTCAGTGGCAATATTGTTTTCTTTTATGTGTTCTTGTTGACCCCGGGTGTCATTTGTACCCTATTCCATATATAGTGCAATACTTTTGACTAGGGCCCAAATGCATCTGGTCAAATGTAGTGCACTTCATAGTGAGTCATTTTGGACAAAGACCTTTGACTGAGAACCCATTTGTATTTACTGCAACAACCTGGGGAATAGTTTCAGGGGAGAGGATGAGGACGAATGAGCCAATTGGAAGCTGGGGATGATTAGGTGGTGGCCATTATGGTATGAGGGTCAAATTGGGAATTAAGCCAGGATAAACACCCCTCTCTTTCAATACGTGCCATGTTATGTCAGGGCACCCGTTTATTGTCCCATCTGAAAGACGGCACATTGCACAGGGCAATGTCACCAATCACTATCCTGTGGCATTGGGATCTCCTTAGACCAGTGGAAAGAGTGCATTCTACTGGCCTCTCAACACCACTTCCAGCAGCATATGGTCTCTCATCCAGGGACTGACGAGGACTAACTATGCTTAGCTTCATACTCAAGCCAGCAGTTTGAGTCTGTAGGCCTGAGGAGAAGCCTGGTTTAGAGTTGTGTGAGGTGAATGGTAAAATCTAAATGGTAAATCTAAATATTTTAAAACCTAGTGACAGAGACAGGCGCTTCCTCATTAGATAACCACTGATGGGGGACTCATTAAATAAAAGAGATAGAAACCTCATTTTCCTACCTCTTCCTAAAATAGTCTAAACACAGTTTAGCCCGAATACTGTTCAGTCACCAGGACCGATTCAGTTTGTACACATAGTCAATCCCTCTGTCTTATATGATGTAGGCCTAATGGAGTGGGTATGAAGTTGACATTAAATAAAACAATAGAAGTGATGGTCAATTTGACAACATCATGTTGTTGAAGGATGATGATCTTGAAAATGATGCTTTCTATAAGTTCCTTGCACTTGTATGTTGCAGTTCAGAAATGCTGGACAAAATACTGAACTTCCAGTAGCACCTCTTATTCATTAGCTACAATCATACTGAACTAGTAGAACCCGGCCATGATCCCAGTCTCCAAGTGTGTCTTATACCCTGACTACACCGCTCACGTCACGTCACAAAATACATTTAGAAATCTATATTATTAAATTATTGTCTGCGTTGCCAAGTGCTAAAATAGAAGTAAGTCAGTTCTATTTGTGACGCAAATTGCTCTGCAATTCCTGCCTCTTCCATCTCCTCATTGGTTTATAGAAGCAGGTACCCACGTGCCATCTCCTCATGGGTTATACCCACGTGCGTGACTGAAAGACGAACGAGGTCAATGGCAGTAATGCACCTAATTTATGAAAGTTGCCTATCGCAATATTAAGTCCAGAGATGAAAAATACTGGAAGGAGGAGAGATGACCAGAAACAATTCAGTTGACCGTTTTATGTGTGGATTAATTGTCGGAGTAGAGGACCTTGTGCATTTCAGGTAAAATAACAACTCAATGTTTATATCCCAGGACAAATTAGCTAGCAACAGCAAGCTAGCTTAATAGGACATATTAGCTAGCAAGTGCAAGCTAGCTAGCTAAATTGCCATAAATGTTTAATGTTTTTCGACCTGTCCCCAAATGAATGTAATTGGTTCAGAGTTTGTTTTCATATTTTAACCTGCGTGCCGTGATCGCGTTTTGTGTGGAGGGACAAAAAACAATTATGTACGATGGCACGCGCAGCCAGTTTGGGATCCGTGTCAGGGAAAGTGGGATATGCAAAAAATGCATCTAAAATTCACACGTGTATTAATAAACTTGTACATGTGTGAAATAGGACGAATATAAGCACTTACCAAATTATTATTATTATTATCCTCTTAGCGCACAGATCCTGCTAGCGGAATCAAAATCAACAACATCCGGTGAAGCTGGAGTGCGCCAAATTCGAATGACAAAATTGTAATATTAAACATTCATGAACATACAAGTGTCCTTCATCATTTAAAAGCTGAACTTCTTGTTAATCCAACCGTTTTGTCAGATTTCAAAAAGGCTTAATGGCGAAAGCATACCATGCGATTATCTGAGGACAGCGACCCACACCAAAATACTTTTCCAAACAAGCAGAGCCATCACAAAAGTAACAAATAGCGATAAAATAAATCTCTTGTCTTTGAAGATCTTCCTCTGTTTGCAATCCCAAGGGTCCCAGCTACGCAACAAATGGTTGTTTTGTTTGATAAAGTCATTCTTTATATCCCAAAAATGTCCATTTATTTGGCACGCTTGATTCAGTAATCCACTCGTTCAACATGCATACAAAACAAATCCAAAAAGTTACCAATAAAGTTTGTCCAAACAAGTCAAACGATATTTCTAATATCTAAATAAATTATACAGTTTAAGATGGAGAATAGTATGTTCAATAAGGAAGATAAATAACATAGATCGCGCACCTCATTCACTCGTTCAACAAGACTACATTTCTAATGAGAGACACCTTGGAAAAACTACTACTATTCGATTATTTAAAAAAAAAAACCTTTCTAAGGATTGTTGACATCTAGTGGAAGCCATAGGAACTGCAATCTGGGAGCTATTTATTTGTATATCCCATAGGCAAGCATTGAAATGGACTGTGACCTCGAAAAAAAAACATTTTCCAGATGGATTGTCCTCGGGTTTTTGCCTGCCATATAAGTTCTGTTATACTCACAGACATTATTTTAACAGTTTTAGAAACTTCAGAGTTTCAATTATATGCATATCCTACCTTCTGGGCCTGAGTAACAGGCAGTTTACTTTGGGAAAGTCATTCATCTGAATTTCCGAACACTGCCCCCTAGCCCTAAGAAGATCAAGTTGAATTAGGTACACTGTATTCTTAAGAGCGTAAGAGCGTATTCTAATGCTGTTCACCCGGCGCCAACAGAGATGTCCGCCTCGCTTCGCGTTCCTAGGAAACTATGCAGTTTTGTGTTATTTCTTACATTGGTACCCCAGGTCATCTTAGGTTTCATTACATACAGTCGAGAAGAACTACTGAACATAAGAGCAGCATCAACTCACCATCAGTACGACCAAGAATATGACTTTCGCGAAGCGGATCCTGTGTTCTGCCTTTCACCCAGGACAACGGAATGGATCCCAGCCGGCGACCCCAAAAAACGATTACGTAAAAGGGGAAAACGAAGCGGTCTTCTGGTCAGACTCCAGAGACGGGCACATCGTGCACCACTCCCTAGCATTCTCCTCGCCAATGTCCATTCTCTTGACAACAAGGTTGATGAAATCTGAGCAAGGGTAGCATTCCAGAGGGACATCAGAGACTGTAACGTTCTTTGCTTCACGGAAACATGGCTCACTGGAGAGATGCTATCGGAGTCGGTGCAGCCAGCTGGTTTCTCCATGCATCGCGCCGACAGAAACAAACATCTTTCTGTAAGAAGAGGGGCGGGGGCGTATGCTTCATGGTTAACGTGACGTGGTGTTGCCACAACATCATACAGGAACTCAAGTCCTTCTGTTCACCTGATTTAGAATTCCTCACAATCAAATGTCGACCGCATTATCTACCAAGGGAATTCTCTTCGATTATAATCACAGCCGTATATATTCCCCCCCAAGCAGACACATCGATGGCTCTGAACGAACTTTATTTGACTCTTTGCAAACTAGAATCCATATATCCGGAGGCTGCATTCATTGTAGCTGGGGATTTTAACAAGGCTAATCTGAAAACAAGACTCCCTAAATTTTATCAGCATATCGATTGCGCAACCAGGGCTGGAAAAACCTTGGATCATTGCTATTCCAACTTCCGCGACGCATATAAGGCCCTGCCCAGCTCTCCTTTCGGAAAAGCTGACCCCGACTCCATTTTGTTGATCCCTGCCTACAGACAGAAACTAAAACAAGAAGCTCCCGCGCTGAGGTCTGTTCAACGCTGGTCCGACCAATCTGATTCCACACTCCAAGACTGCTTCCATCACGTGGACTGGGATATGCGTCAGACAACAACATTGACGAATACACTGATTCGGTGAGCGAGTTCATTAGAACGTGCTTTGAAGATGTCGTTCCCATAGCAACAATTAAAACATTCTCAAACCAGAAACCGTGGATTGATGGCAGCATTCGCGTGAAACTGAAAGCGCGAACCACTGCTTTTAATCAGGGCAAGGTGACTGGAAACATGACCGAATACCAACAGTGTAACTATTCCCTCCGCAAGGCAATCAAACAAGCTAAGCGTCAGTATAGAGACAAAGTAGAATCTCAATTTAACGGCTCAGACACAAGAGGTATGTGGCAGGGTCTACAGTCAATCACGGATTACAAAAAGAAAACCAGCCCCGTCACGGACCAGGATGTCTTGCTCCCAGGCAGACTAAATACCTTTTTTGCCCGCTTTGAGGACAATACAGTGCCACTGACACTGCCCGCAACTAAAACATGCGGACTCTCCTTCACTGCAGCCGACGTGAGGAAAACATTTAAACGTGTCAACCCTCGCAAGGCTGCAGGCCCAGACGGCATCCCCAGCCGCGCCCTCAGAGCATGCGCAGACCAGCTGGCTGGTGTGTTTACGGACATATTCAATCAATCCCTATCCCAGTCTGTTGTTCCCACATGCTTCAAGAGGGCCACCATTGTTCCTGTTCCCAAGAAAGCTAAAGTAACTGAGCTAAACGACTACCGCCCCGTAGCACTCACTTCCGTCATCATGAAGTGCTTTGAGAGACTAGTCAAGGACCATATCACCTCCACCCTACCTGACACCCTAGACCCACTCCAATTTGCTTACCGCCCAAATAGGTCCACAGACGATGCAATCTCAACCACACTGCACACTGCCCTAACCCATCTGGACAAGAGGAATACCTATGTGAGAATGCTGTTCATCGACTACAGCTCGGCATTTAACACCATAGTGCCCTCCAAGCTCGTCATCAAGCTCGAGACCCTGGGTCTCGACCCCGCCCTGTGCAACTGGGTACTGGACTTCCTGACGGGCCGCCCCCAGGTGGTGAGGGTAGGCAACAACATCTCCACCCCGCTGATCCTCAACACTGGGGCCCCACAAGGGTGTTTTCTGAGCCCTCTCCTGTACTCCCTGTTCACCCACGACTGCGTGGCCACACACGCCTCCAACTCAATCATCAAGTTTGCGGACGACACAACAGTGGTAGGCTTGATTACCAACAACGACGAGACGGCCTACAAGGAGGAGGTGAGGGTCAGGAAAATAACCTCAGACTCAACGTCAACAAAACTAAGGAGATGATTGTGGACTTCAGGAAACAGCAGAGGGAACACCCCCCTTTCCACATCGATGGAACAGTAGTGGAGAGGGTAGTAAGTTTTAAGTTCCTCGGCGTACACATCACAGACAAACTGAATTGGTCCACCCACACAGACAGCATTGTGAAGAAGGCGCAGCAGCGCCTCTTCAACCTCAGGAGGCTGAAGAAATTTGGCTTGTCACCAAAAGCACTCACAAACTTCTACAGATGCACAATCGAGAGCATCCTGTCTGGCTGTATCACCGCCTGGTACGGCAACTGCTCCGCCCACAACCGTAAGGCTCTCCAGAGGGTAGTGAGGTCTGCACAACGCATCACCGGGGGCAAACTACCTGCCCTCCAGGACACCTACAACACCCGATGTCACAGGAAGGCCATAAAGATCATCAAGGTCAACAACCACCCGAGCCACTGCCTGTTCACCCCGCTATCATCCAGAAGGCGAGGTCAGTACAGGTGCATCAAAGCTGGGACCAAGAGACTGAAAAACAGCTTCTATCTCAAGGCCATCAGACTGTTAAACAGCCACCACTAGCATTGAGTTGCTGCTGCCAACACACTAACTCAACTCCAGCCACTTTAATAATGGGAATTGATGGGAAAATGTAAAATATATCACTAGCCACTTTAAACAATGCTACCTAATATAATGTTTACATACCCTACATTATTCATCTCATATGTATACGTATATACTGTACCATATATCATCTACTGCATCTTTATGTAATACATGTATCACTAGCCACTTTAACTATGCCACTTTGGTTACATACTCATCTCATATGTATATACTGCACTCAATACCATCTACTGTATTTTGCCTATGCCGCTCTGTACCATCACTCATTCATATATCTTTATGTACATATTCTTTATCCCCTTACACTTGTGTCTATAAGGTAGTAGTTTTGGAATTGTTAGCTAGATTACTTGTTTGTTATTACTGCATTGTCGGAACTAGAAGCACAAGCATTTCGCTACACTCGCATTAACATCTGTTAACCATGTGTATGTGACAAATAAAATTTGATTTGATTTGATATTCCTCTCACTGGAGAAAAAAAATCCTATGGGCCTTGTTCATATATCAAACGAGATACCAGAACACAATCTCAAGAGCGTTTTCTCCCGTCAAGGATAGGAGGCTTAGAAGACAAATACAGAGTTATGGCATTTTCTAGTTTGATATCATCCCTAGTAATATTACAAATAAAATAAAAGGTTAAGCTATTCTTTCGCCTTGCTAGGGGTCTGTGTCAGCATATTGTGTGAGAGCCTCCGCCTTAGAAAATAGTATTCAAGCAATACTCAATAATTGGTTTCGGAGATAAGGTCTCCTTCGTTCACAATGGGGATAACTCAATAACTGATCTTGTTAGAGAGCTTTTAGGGGATAGAGAGGATTGACAGAATCTCAGAGTCCGGTCTCCTGTTTTTATCTCACGGACACCACCTTCTCTCTGATGGTTCGCCTTAAACCCCATAATCGGCATGGGAAAAATTACATTTGGCATTCTGCTACGAATCAGATGAAAATATTGGACAGCAACATACTATAAAGACAAGGACAAAACTGCACTGTCTGACTGTGTGCTTGCTCGGATGTTAAAGTTTCTTCACACGTCTTTCTGAACTACAGTAATTTGAGCTAGCCAAGTAGCCATATAGACTACCATTGCTGTGGGGTTTGCAATTCAGTCCTTCAGTTCAACCATTGTGTATTCTAGCAGTGTGTAAAAACAACTACATGTCAGTGGTCGCCCATGGTCCTGTGAAGTCCCCTCTTATGGGAGTTATTAAGGAAATTGAAATCATTATTTCATCAAGCAGATGAAATGTTTTCAGGTTTTGTGGCCGGGGCTTAATAAAAATTGATGTGGTGGATATTGAACCGTGGCCTCCCCTGAGAGAGCACAGAGGTCTGAGGATGCCTTAAATACCTGCACTGTATTGATGACAGGATGTAACGGCTCTCTGTCTCCAGGTCTGGCAGGGTAACCTTTAGAAATATACCAATTACACCAGACTCAATGCTTATGTACAGTTTCACATGTGTAAAACACATATCGGTGATTATGTTGGTTTAGAAGCACCACTGGACATCATAATAATTGTGTTTACATTTTGTAAGTACCATAAAGTACCCATGGTTACCACCTAGTTTCCTAATACTAGGTATATACCACTGGAAATAGTACCGTACAATGAAGTGATACCAATCATTTATCAGAAGTCTGTTTTCGAGGTCTGTTTATTGAAGCAGTTTCTGGTCATCTTAGGAAGTCTAACGATTCTTAAATCAAATCAAATGTTATTGGTCACATACACATATTTAGCAGATGTTATTGCGGAGGTAGCGAAATGCTTAGTGTAGACTGTAGAGAAGCCTATCCTTGCTCCACCCCACCCCTCCCTTGCTTTTCAAGAAAGTTCTTACTGTACTGGGGGGGTTCTGAGGAGAGATATAGTTTGTCTCTGGTGCATTTCCTCAAATATTAGTGTTTATGCTGAATCATCTTAGAAGTCATTTCATGTAGCTAAATACTTCTGTCACTAATTAATACGTTATTACCATGTAAATACTTACCAATGTTCAGAAACCTGATCAGTTGCTATGCTCATTTAATCTGTTTTTCAGGACTCATGTAGCTGTATATTTCCCTGGACAATCTGTGCCAAAGTGACAGTAGCTATGAAGCGCTGGACCTTTGGCATTGGAGCCCAGTTGGTACCCAGTTGACTTCTTTTGACAGTAGGTACCCCAATTCTCCCTAAAAAGCAGAGCAGAAATAATGTTACCATGTGTCAATGTGCAGTGACAAAAATGTCTAGTGGCCAAGTGTTTAACATGTGCAGAGCGATGCAGGGAACTTTCTGCCCATGTCTCATTACAGTGCATTGTGGGATTTTATTTCTTCCTGAAGGAAAACAGATGTTATCATTGACACACCCATTAAAGCTCAACTAAATTGTGTGTTTAATTCATTTGCATGGTTGGAAAACATTAGCAGTTAGCATGACATTGCAACGAACACCATAACATGCCTTGTCTTCATGACGTACTCTTCTAAGATTCCGCAGTGCATCAACATGGTGGCTATTATTCTAAACTAAAAGTTCAGCTCTGAACCTCCTAATCAAGAACTGTGCTGTTTTCCGCTGATTCATTGTTTTGAATTAGCATAACTTGTCAATTTGCACAGATGGTGGAGTACATGACGGTAAAATGGTGCAAACAGTCTGAGACCTTATGGTTTCTCGTGCCTTGATCCACTCTTGGTCACACATAATGTTTTATGATGGAATATAATGACTTTGATTCAGAGACCAAGCATTCAAGAGAGAAAGCGATTGCATGGCAAGTGACACCCGGATAAAATGTACAGTTAACCCTTGGTTCTAAAAATATCTTGCAAATTATCTATCACATCTAAGAATGGAATCATATGGTATCAGACTGTATATTCCTTAACTTGTTATGGCTGCAATCCCGTTAACGGGATAATAACATTCAATGAATATTACTACAAATATTTATATTCATGAAATCACAAGTGCAATATAGGAAAACACAGTTTAGCCTTTTGTTAATCCACCTGTCGTGTCAGAATTTGAAAATATGCTTTACAGCGAAAGCAATCCAAGCGTTTGTGTAAGTTTATCGATCGTTCGACAAAACATTATGTACACTTAGCATCAAGTAGCTTGGTCACGAAAATCTAATTAATCATTTACGTTTGATGATCTTCGGATGTTTTCACTCACGAGACTTTCAGTTACACAATAAATGTTCCTTTTGTTCCATAAGCTGTCAATTATATGAATATTCTCACATCTGGTCCTGAGAAATAGCCCGTTTACTTTGGGACCGTTATTTTTCCAAAAATGAATAGTGCCCCCTAGTTTCAAGAGGTTAAGAAGTTAAGAACGTTTTAAGTAAAAAATAGATAAGTAAAAAAATTTAAAAAATAAAAGTAACAATTCAACAGCAACAGTAAAATAACAATAGCAATAGCAAGGCTATATACAGGGGGTACCAGCACAGAGTCAATGTGTGGGGGCACCGGTTAGTCGAGGTAATTGAGGTAATATGTACATGTAGTTAGAGTTAAAGTGACCATGCATAAATAATAAACAGAGAGGGGTCTGGGTTTCCCTTTGATTAGCTGTTCAGGAGTCTTATGGCTTGGGGGTAGAAGCTATTAAGAAGCCTTTTGGACCTAGACTTGGAGCTCCGGTACAGCTTGCCATGCGGTAGCAGAGAGAACCGTCTGTGACTAGGGTGGCTGGAGTCTTTGACAATTTTATTCCTCTGACACCGCCTGACACTACCCTCTGTAGTGCTTTGTGGTCGGAGGCAGAGCAGTTGCCATACCAGGCAGTTGCCATACCAGGCAGTTGCCATACCAGGCAGTGATTTAACCAGTCAGGATGCTCTCGATGGTGCAGCTGTAGAAGCTTTTGAGGATCTGAGGACCCATGCCAAATCTTTTCAGTCTCCTGAGGGGGAATAGGCTTTGTCGTGCCCTCTTCACAACTGTCTTGGTGTGTTTGTACCATAATAGTTTGTTGGTGATGTGGACACCATGGAACTTGAAGCTCTCTTCCTGCTCCAATGCAGCCCCATTGATGAGAACAGGGGCGTGTTCAGTCCTCCATTTCCTGTAGTCCACAATTATCTCCTTTGTCTTGATCACATTGAGGGAGAGGCTGTTGTCCTGGCACCACACGGCCAGGTCTCTGACGACCTCCCTATAGGCTGTCTCGTCGTTGTTGGTGATCAGGCCTACCATTGTTGTGCCATCGGCAAACTTGATGATGGTGTTGGAGTCATGCCTGGCCATGCAGTCATGAGTGAACAGGGAGTGCAGTTGGGGACTGAGCACTCACCCCTGAGGGACCCCCGTGTTGAGGATCAGCGTGGAGGATGTGTAGTTACCTACCCTTACCACCTGGGAGCAGCCCATCAGGAAGTCCAGGATCCAGTTGCAGAGGGAGGTGTTTAGTCCCAGGGTCCTTCGCTTAGTCAGTAGGTTTGAGGGCACTATGGTGTTGAATGTTGAGCTATAGTCAATGAATAGCATTCTCACGTAGGTGTTCATTTTGTCCAAGTAGAGATTGCATCATCTGTGGATCTGTTGGGGCAGTATGCAATTTGAAGTGGTTCTAGGTTTTCTGGGATAATGGTGTGAGCCATGACCACAAATTCACATCACGTTGTCACACGTCATCAGAGTGCGCAGCTGAACATTGTATGCTGGAAAACACTCGATTTGTTATTTTTGATTGAAACAAAACTGATATTCATTAAATACGAATACAGAACTTGTTTTTGCGTGGATTCTGCGTTGCGGTTAGCTTTTAACAGCATGGACCGTTATTCCTTGTCCTGGAATCCCACTTAACAGATAGTGTCTCTGTCAAGCAGGCTTAAACCTAAGCTGCTAGCCATCAAGCTAATGAAGTTGGTACCAGATGAGTTTTGCAATGGAGCCCTCTTTGTCTGGAGAAATAAAGCACGGTTCCAGTGCTATAGGAGCTGTATCAATTACACACTGTTTCGGGACAAACCGGACCACTCGGAGTTCCAATGCGGCAATTGATTACTTGCTGAGGATTCTAGGCTTGAAGTGGCTTCATTGATCATGCTGGGCTCCAGCCTACGTAAGAAACTGGGGGAAATCCAGAGTGGAATGTTCACATTTGCTACCCCGGTGGCTGGACGGCGTTCGTGCTTGTTGGATGCATCTCCACCTTGTCGTTATCCAACTGGCCGGTGTTGCCCGGAGCTCCCCCATCTGATAGTGGAGTAGAAGGAGCTCAGCAAGAGGAGCAAGACAATCAACAATGGTCCCATGTCCTGAGCCATGGAAGCCGAAGACAGCGACCTCCTGCAAAGCAGTCTACACTCCCAACGAGATGCCCAGAGATGATACAAACCACGAACAATTTCGCCATCCGGGAGCCTGATCTTCCTTCACCTTTGTTGCTGGGGGTGCCTGTGTCTGTGACCGCAGTGCCTACTACTATGAAGTCGACGTCGACAACCTTCCGTCCCTGCTCTTGATCGAGTGGGGCTTCTCCATATGTCAGAGGCCTGCCACAGGGGCAGGGAGCAACAGGTTCAAGTTATCCTGCCTATTGCCCATCCGAATCCTGATAAGCGTGTGATTGGGTGGATTTCCTCGTCCTTCTCGCCTGCCAACATTCTGAGAAGCTCCATGGTAAGAAATGTGACCATTCCTGGTGCAAAAACAATGTCTTATCCCAGAGCTTGAGTAAATGACATTACTAAGCTGCTCCCGAATGTATTATGCCAGGACATGGAAGTCAATACTATCGTAGTCCATGTGGTTTTTAATGACAATATGAAGGGCCGTTCTCAATAGTTGAAACTGGATTTTAAAGAGTAGATTGACTATCTGCTAAACACTAACATAAGACCCATCATAACTGGCCCTCTGCCATCTCTGAATCGTGGCATTGAACGCTTTAGCAGGATTCTTTCTCTTCACAACTGGCTACGTGATTATTGCAGCTCAATGGGTGTAACTTTTGCTAACAATTTCGATACATTTTGGAAACAAAACACATTTTATGAGGTGGATGGAATCCATCCAAATCATTTGAGATCCTGGATCCTTTCACAGCACTATTAGGCTGCGTTGAGACAATGACTTATCAAGAATCAAGCCCAGCTCAGCTAATCCCTTCCATTGTGACGCAGAGTTGTAATAATGCTTCAGCAATTGTACATTACACCAGGGGCTTCAGTAGACACAATATAAGTAACCTAATTGATGTCCCTTTAACTGCCCTGAATGCCTCTACTGATCCTACAGCTATTGTATGCAGTAATTATGTGCCTATGAACCAGATTTAAACTGTTAGCACTAAGCCGGTGTGCCCGAGTAGGAAATCCACTGTGAGAAACTCACCCTGCACTAACATAAAGAACATGAGCACATCTACTGCCGCTAAGCTTCCCAGTAAAGCAATGAAAGCAAGTAAGCATCCCAAAAGAAAAATGCTCAAAATAGAGCACGTTAACCTCTAGCGTCGAGCAATCCCGTATCCGGGAGCGTAATCATAGCCTCAAGCTCATTACCATAACGCAACGTTTCCTATTCATGAAAATCGCAAATGAAATGAAATAAATATATTGAAACACAAGCTTAGCCTTTTGTTAACAACACTGTCATCTCAGATTTTCAAAATATGCTTTAACCAAAGCTACACAAGCATTTGTGTAAGAGTATTGATAGCCTAGCATAGCATTAAGCCTAGCATTCAGCAGGCAACATTTTCACAAAAACAAGAAAAGCATTCAAATAAAATCATTTACCTTTGAAGAACTTCAGATGTTTTCAATGACGAGACTCTCAGTTAGATAGCAAATGTTAATTTTTTCCAAAAAGATTATTTGTGTAATAGAAATAGCTCCGTTTTGTTCATCACGTTTGACTAAGAAGAAAAAAAACGAAAATGCAGTCACTTACAACGCCAAACTTTTTTCCAAATTAGCTCCATAATATCGACAGAAACATGGGTTCCTGCTGGTGTACAGCAGTCTGGGCTTTGACTAGGCTATTCCAAGACATTTCAATTTTTCCCCTTAAATTACAGGTTGTAATGCAACAAAATAGGAAAAACGTCCAAGGAACTCTATGATTAAACAATATGGTCCTAGGTGATGTGGTATATGACCAATATACCACGGTTAATGGCTGTTCTTTGGACATAGCCCTTAGTTGTGGTGTAATGGCCATATATCACAAAACCCTGAGGAGCCTTATTGCTATTACAAACTGGTTAACAATGAAATTAGAATAGTAAAATTACATTTTTTGTCATTCCCATTGTACACAGTCTGATATACCATGGCTTTAAACCAATCAGCATTCAGGGCTCAAACCACTCAGTTTATAATTGTAATTATAAACATGGTGGGTGGAGCCCTGAATGCAGATTTTCTTACAGCCGTGGTATATCAGACAGTATACCACGAATATGACAAAACATTTATTTTTACTGCTCTAATGACATTGGTAACCAGTTGATAATAGCAATAAGGCACCTCGGTGGTTTGTGATATATGGCCAATATACCGTGGCTAAGGGCTGTGTCCAGTCACTCTGCGTTGCGTCATGCTTTAGAACAGCCTTTTGCCGTGGTTTATTGGCCATATGCCACAACTCCTCAAATCAAATCAAATTTTATTTGTCACATACACATGGTTAGCAGATGTTAATGCGAGTGTAGCGAAATGCTTGTGCTTCTAGTTCCGACAATGCAGTAACAACAAGTAATCTAACTAACAATTTCAAAACTACTGTCTTATACACAGTGTAAGGGGATAAAGAATATGTACATAAAGATATATGAATGAGTGATGGTACAGAGCAGCATAGGCAAGATACAGTAGATGGTATCGATTACAGTATATACATATGAGATGAGTATGTAAACAAAGTGGCATAGTTAAAGTGGCTAGTGATACATGTATTACATAAGGATGCAGTAGATGATATAGAGTACAGTATATACGTATGCATATGAGATGAATAATGTAGGGTATGTAACATTATATTAGGTAGCATTGTTTAAAGTGGCTAGTGATATATTTTACATAATTTCCCATCAATTCCCATTATTAAAGTGGCTGGAGTTGAGTCAGTGTCAGTGTCAGTGTGTTGGCAGCAGCCACTCAATGTTAGTGGTGGCTGTTTAACAGTCTGATGGCCTTGAGATAGAAGCTGTTTTTCAGTCTCTCGGTCCCAGCTTTGATGCACCTGTACTGACCTCGCCTTCTGGATGATAGCGGGGTGAACAGGCAGTGGCTCGGGTGGTTGTTGTCCTTGATGATCTTTATGGCCTTCCTGTAACATCGGGTGGTGTAGGTGTCCTGGAGGGCAGGTAGTTTGCCCCGGTGATGCGTTGTGCAGACCTCACTACCCTCTGGAGAGCCTTACGGTTGTGGGTGGAGCAGTTGCCGTACCAGGCGGTGATGCAGCCCGCCAGGATGCTCTCGATTGTGCATCTGTAGAAGTTTGTGAGTGCTTTTGGTGACAAGCCGAATTTCTTCAGCCTCCTGAGGTTGAAGAGGCGCTGCTGCGCCTTCTTCACGATGCTGTCTGTGTGAGTGGACCAATTCAGTTTGTCTGTGATGTGTATGCCGAGGAACTTAAAACTTGCTACTCTCCACTACTGTTCCATCGATGTGGATAGGGGGGTGTTCCCTCTGCTGTTTCCTGAAGTCCACAATCATGTCCTTAGTTTTGTTGACGTTGAGTGTGAGGTTATTTTCCTGACACCACACTCCGAGGGCCCTCACCTCCTCCCTGTAGGCCGTCTCGTCGTTGTTGGTAATCAAGCCTACCACTGTTGTGTCGGCCGCAAACTTGATGATTGAGTTGGAGGCGTGCGTGGCCACGCAGTCGTGGGTGAACAGGGAGTACAGGAGAGGGCTCAGAACGCACCCTTGTGGGGCCCCAGTGTTGAGGATCAGCGGGGTGGAGATGTTGTTGCCTACCCTCACCACCTGGGGGCGGCCCGTCAGGAAGTCCAGTACCCAGTTGCACAGGGCGGGGTCGAGACCCAGGGTCTCGAGCTTGATGACGAGCTTGGAGGGTACTATGGTGTTGAATGCCGAGCTGTAGTCGATGAACAGCATTCTCACATAGGTATTCCTCTTGTCCAGATGGGTTAGGGCAGTGTGCAGTGTGGTTGAGATTGCATCGTCTGTGGACCTATTTGGGCGGTAAGCAAATTGGAGTGGGTCTAGGGTGTCAGGTAGGGTGGAGGTGATATGGTCCTTGACTAGTCTCTCAAAGCACTTCATGATGACGAAGTGAGTGCTACGGGGCGGTAGTCATTTAGCTCAGTTACCTTAGCTTTCTTGGGAACAGGAACAATGGTGGCCCTCTTGAAGCATGTGAGAACAGCAGACTGGTATAGGGATTGATTGAATATGTCCGTAAACACACCGGCCAGCTGGTCTGCGCATGCTCTGAGGGCGCGGCTGGGGATGCCGTCTGGGCCTGCAGCCTTGCGAGGGTTAACACGTTTAACCCTTTCACACGTACCATCACACGGGTGTGATCGTTCTACAGTGGTCCCTGAAGCGTACGATCACACCCGTGTGTTTAGAACACTCATTTAGAATGCTCGTTTAGAACGGCAATTTCGAATGACGCAATAATCAGCGTTTGAGCTGGCCACACTTTTTTCAGAAACTATTTACACAAACACAGTCCTTACAAAGTTATGTCCAGAATGTCAGCAGTTTATTTTTGGATGCATTGTTCAGATATTCACAGAAGTAAATATAGCATAACACAATCATCCTAACCGGAAAAATGTAGGCTACATTTGTCCTAGCGCTGAGGAAAGATTGACCCAACACAAGCAGTCATATTTTCTAACTCTCGGCTGAATTAGCTAATAGCAATTACTATATATAATTAATCACATCACGGGTGAGCTCACCATTGATTGAAATAACTAGGTAAAACACTTTATAGAAATCGAAAGTAATCCGACGATTAGTTTCAGCGTGCAGCCATGCATTTTTTCCTCACAGAAACCGAAGATAATAAGAGAAGACGAGATGAGTTTGGTCTGTTTGTAGTATGCATGTTGAAGGGGTGTGTCATCTACCGTCGTTCACATCCCACCATTAATTTCCGGAAGTCCTCAAAGAATTTGTGAACTCACCTCATTTTGTTATAACATCTTTGGTCAAACAGACGTGAATCCCAGAATGCATTGTATGTCAACAAACATGGCTACACAGCTGGAATTAGCTTTGCTCATCATAATCAGTACAACCTTCAAAGAAGTATTTTACACACATAATATGTGCACATTACAATCTGTGCATGAATCGGAATGCATGAGTTGTCACCTAGAATTGAAAACATGTGAATAAAATCGTAAATACACAAATAATTACCACACATAACATTTTCTGATAGTGATTTATTGATACAAGTGGCGCGTGCCGGCAGTCAACCACGTAACCTCCCACTCTGCGCCATTCAGTGTTGTTGTTTATGTATGTAGCTAGTGAGCTAAGCTGTAGCATTAACAATGTCTTTCAAAAGGAGACAACTCACAAATGTGGAAATTCTGGAGATTTTTTTCAATTCTGACAATGAGTCTGAGTATGAAAGTCAGGAATCAGATTCTGACAGTGACAGTGAGGAGCTGCCCCTCAACCTTGTAGCCATTGAGAACCCTGAATCTGAATTTCCCTTGTCAACTGAGGAAGTACCAGGTCCCTTTGAAGATGCTGGTGGTGATGGAGGCAGACCGACAGTGGATGAAGTCCAGGAGTTCTGTGGTAGCTGGAAGGCCACCAGTCATTTCACCCCACCTGGCCCTGCTGTCTGCTTTGACGAGTCCCAGTCTGGAGTGCAACGCCCCTTGCCATTTCCAACTGAGGCAGAGTGCTTCAAGTTGTTTCTGACAGAGGAGCTGGTGGGAGAGATAGTTGAGGAGACCAATCGCTATGCCTTAGAGCTACAGGAGAAGAGAGAGCCAGGAGTGAGGGGAAAACTCGCTAAATGGGTGACAACCACAATTAGTGAAATGTATACCTTCCTGGTGACAGTCCTTCTCATGGGAATAGTAAAGAAGAACTCCCTAAGAGAATACTGGAGCACAGATCCTATGTTTGCAACTCCCTTCTTTGCCTCCCTCTTTTCCCAAGATCGCTTCCTAGTTCTGCTGCGATGCCTGCATTTTGTCAACAATGCTACTGCCATCCTAAGTGACCCGTTATACAAAATAAGAAATGTTCTTATCAGCCTGACATCAGCATTTGGTCGGGTCTTTGTGCCATACAAGGACCTATGCATTGATGAGTCCCTGATGTTATGGAAAGGTAGGCTGGCGTTCCGTCAATATATTCCCTCCAAAAGGCACAGGTTTGGAGTCAAGTTCTTTGTCATGTGCGACGTGAAGACAGGATTTGTCCAGGATATTATAGTTTACACAGGGTCCACCACTGACATCAAACATTATGAGGGGCTTGGGGTGTCAGGGTCCGTGGTGATGACCATGCTGGCTCCTCATCTCGGCAAGGGACACACTTTGTACGTGGACAATTGGTACAGCAGTCCCACACTCTTCCAGCATCTGCTCTCCAACAGCACAGGGGCCTGTGGCACAGTCAGGTCGAACCGGAAGGGGATGCCGGCATTCGGATGCGGGAAGATGCAGAGAGGGGAGGTGGAATTCCAGGAGAACGGTCAACAGCTGGCAGTAAAGTGGCATGACAAGCGAGACGTCCATGTCCTCTCCACTGTCCATACAGCAACCATGTCGGCCACAGGGAAGGTGGACCACCTGACCGGAGAGAGAAAGATCAAACCAGATTGTGTGCTTGATTATAACCTCAAAATGGGGGCCGTGGATAAGGCAGACATGATAAACAGCTTTGTGGAATGCACACGGAAAACGAACAAGTGGTATAAGAAGATATTTTTCCATCTGATCGACACTGCTGTCCTCAACGGCAGCATAGTTCACCGCCAACTAACAGGTGAGATGATTACTGAACAAGGTATTTTTGTAATTGGATGTACAGTTCACATACAAATCCATTATGCAATTATAGTGACAATATCTCACCCACCTACCCACTGCCTCATCATCCTCTAACTTTCCTCATCCTCCCCACTCCCTCATAGGTAAAGTAATTACCTACCAAAAATACAGAGAGAACCTCATGAGAGAGCTGCTGGAGGAGCACCACACCCCTCGGCGCCCATCCACTGGGGGTCGTCCTGCTGTAGACAATCCCCTACGCCTCACTGCACGACATTTTCCCTGCAAAGTCCCTCAAACTGCTTCTCAAGGTAGTCGCACACGGAGGCATTGCAAAGTCTGCCTGTCTGGCGCCAGGAGAAGTAAGCAGAGGAAGATGACAAAATACATGTGTCTAGCTTGTGATACACCTCTATGTATTTCACCATGCTTTGAGGAGTATCACATGCTCAAGCATTATTGAGCACACCTGCAGCAATAGGTGACTGACTGACCTGACATGTGACTTGACAGGTGACCAGCCATGATACTATGCCTTAGAGATGGGGGTGGAAATGCAGTTGTTGTTCAGTCACTGCATGGATATTAAATATGTGTTATGCATATTCAGTTTTTTGTCCTCTAGTAAAACAAGTTGTTGAACCAACTACCAGTACTGCAATAAAATAGATGAATATTACATATTGGCATATGTGTTTTCTTGCTGTGTTTTCATCCAGTACAACTGTTAAGGAGTGTACGTTAGCATACAAAAGCTGTCCTCATTCTTCAGCTCCAAAGATGTCCAGCTCCAGTTATGATATTGGCAAATAATGTTTCTGGTTTCTGAAAGTACAGAATAAAGAGGAATTATTCATTGAATAAAATATAAGGATATAGCAATAAAACAATACTACAAAGAAGTAACATAATAAACACTGCTATAATTTTTTTTTTATTGCATTGACAAAATCACAGATTTGAGTTATAACAGTAAGAAACTAACTTTTGAGCTCCACAAGGGGGCAAGGCAGGGCAGAACAGAGCTATGCTGAATAGACCAAATAAACAAACCATGGTCATCTTTTTTATTTATTTAACTAGGCAAGTCATTTAAGAACAAATTATTATTTACAATGATGGCCTACACCGGCCAAACTCGGACAACGCTGGGCTAATTATGCGCTGCACTATGGGACTCCCAATCACAGCCAGTTGTGATACAGTCTGGATTTGAACCAGGGTGTCTGTAGTGCCATAGACCGCTGCTCCACTTGGGAGTCATAAGGCCAGGGTAGCTTCAAAATACAACACAAGCTAATAGTTTTCTGACGCAACTAGCATTGTTTTACAGAGCTAATAGAATAATGTAGCTAGGTAAGCATGATTGACAATAACACCATGAAGGTTATAAAATGTGTAACGTTACCTCACGTGTCCGCAGTTATAAGGAATATATTATGATCTACAGCTACAGCAGAAACGGCATACGGAAACTATTATTATAACTATTATAACGTAATAAGGCACTTACTTTGATGGAAACGCAGCCTGAATTTGAACCAGGGAGTCTGTAGTGACACCTCGAGTACTGATGTGCTGTGCCTTTGACCGCTGCACCACTTGAGAGTCATAAGGACATGGTAGCTTCAAAATGCAACACAAGATAATACTTCTCTGACGCATTTAGCATTGTTTTACAGAGCTAATAGAAGAATGTGGCTACATAAGCACGATTGACCATAACACCATAAAGGTTATAAAATGAGTAACGTTACCTCACGTGTCCGCGGTGATAAAGAATATACACAAATATATTATGCTCCATACATACAGTACACTACAATAGAAATGTGGAATAGAAAATGTGAACACGTGTGCAGATCCTGTTCTGATGGGAGATGAGCAAATGTCTGCAGACGTGAACTGCACAAACAATTGGGAAGTGCTTGGGGAATTTGTCAGAAATGTCCCAAAAATGTAATTATCCGCAAAAGTAAAAATGACTATTTTTATGTGAATGAATGAGGAGGCGGAACACACCTAAATTCAAACTGTTTTTAGAAAATAAAAACTTGTTTGAAAATCATTTGAAATTGAAGTTAAAACAACCTATAAATATAAACAGGCTGCGTGCTTTAGTTTGAGGGCAGCGCGGATAAAATGTACTGTTACGTATCAATCACATTCTGGAATGGAGAGAACATTCTAACATCACGTGCATAAAAAAAAACTCACGCTGGGGCGACCGTTAGAGATATTTGGAACTCATGCATGAAAGGGTTAAATGTCTTACTCACCTCGGTTGCAGTGAAGGAGAGTCCGCATGTTTTCGTTGCAGGCCGTGTCAGTGGCACTGTATTGTCCTCAAAGCGGGCAAAAAGTTATTTAGTCTGCCTGGGAGCAAGACATCCTGGTCCGTGACTGGGCTGGTTTTCTTCTTGTAGTCCGTGATTGACTGTAGACCCTGCCACATACCTCTTGTGTCTGAGCCGTTGAATTGAGATTCTACTTTGTCTCTGTACTGGCGCTTAGCTTGTTTGATAGCCTTGGGGAGGGAATAGCTGCACTGTTTGTATTCGGTCATGTTACCAGTCACCTTGCCCTGATTAAAAGCAGTGGTTCGCGCTTTCAGTTTCACGCGAATGCTGCCATCAATCCACGGTTTCTGGTTAGGGAATGTTTTAATCGTTGCTATGGGAACGACATCTTCAACGCACGTTCTAATTGCACATTTATTTATTGCTTAAATAAATGTGCATAACTATAGATAAAGCCAACAAGAGAGATTGAGTGATGAAAGTTGGACAGAGGATCTCAATATCTGTGCAAAAACACTTGGATGAACTTCAAAAGATGAATGTTAGGTTGTTTTCAGATGCCAGATGTTAATTATGCTAGCGGAACCCCTCGACAACATTCCGCTGAAAAGGCAGCGCGTGAATTTCAAAAATATTTTTGGGAAATATGTAACTTTTATACATTCACAAGTGAAATACACCAAATTAAAGCTTAACTTCTTGTTAATCTACCCATCATGTCTGGTTTCAAAAAGGCTTTACAGCGAAAGCACAACATATGATTATGTTAGGTCAGAGTCTAGTCACAAAAACACATACCTCCATTTTCCAGCCAAAGAGAGGAGTCACAAAAAGCAGAAATAGAGATAAAATGAATGACTAACCTTTGATGATCTTCATCAGATGGCACTCATAGGACTTCATGTTACACAATACATGTATGTTTTGTTCAATAAAGTGTGTGTTTTGCTTCCAAAACATCCTGTGATTTTGCAGAGAGCCACATCAATTTATAGAAATAGTCATTGTAAACTTTAATATAAGATACAAGTGTTTTGCACAGAATTAGAGATATACTTCTCCTTAATTAATCAATGCAAATTATTAATCATACCTGGGTAGGCTATCTGGGAATTACACTTTAATTAGCCTGAGAAGTTGCTTCTTCCAGGTTAATATGAGAAGTTTAAAAGTGTCTGATTTGATTGGAAGAACATTAAGGTAGGTTCAACAATTTCACTCTTTCAATTGAATGAGACGATAATCCATAGAATCTCCATTGATTGAATATCATAAGTGTAAACAGTAGATCAAATGTTGAGAACATTCATCACTATGGTACACTTCTCCCTAAGGCCGAAGCCATATGGGATTCCTGCTGGAGGCGGAACTGATTGATTGTACTTTGCAAAAGCAGATTTTACTGATTGATCAAATTTAATGAATATTAAAACCTGTATAGGCTATCTGGGAATTAAACTTTAAATTATCCTGAGAGCTTTGCTCATATAGGTTACTATTACAAAGTTTTAGATGTCTCATCTAAAGAAGAAGAAGAAGAACCTAGAACGGTATGTTCGACAATTTAAATAAATTGAATGAGACGATGATACCCAAGCAATTGAGATTGCTGGATTATCTTAACGTGATCCCCATTTGGATTTCCCCTACTTCTTTTAAGAGATGTACTTGCGATTCTTCACCACCAGTGATGCAGAAATAAAACGGAAGTACAAAGGGCAGGACCTCCGTCGCGCAAGGCGGAGGAATTTAAACTGAACACAGGAAGTAAAAAATGTACCCCCTTTTATTAGCTTAGCATCTCGTACAAGCTAATCCTACTTTGTTCAGAAATCTCACTTCCCTGCACAAAATAGGGTCCTCTCACCATGGAAAGGGTGGGTTTACTGCTGACGTCTCACATTAACCCATTTGGCATAGCGTTATGTTGACCGGAGCGACACGGTACATAAATACAGATATGCCTGTGATCTGCCCACACTTGCTTAGTGCGGTAGGTGGACAGAATACTTTGGCTCGGTCACCGAAAGGATATCTTCTCATTTTACCCTTACTGGCTCTATGCCCTTGCTCTAGAAGTTCATATTGACCGACAGAAATAGTACCGTTTGGCCTAATGGGCTAAATGTGGAATGTTTCACTCATTGTTCTGACGCTAACGACACACGACTGGAGGCACTCTGTAACCTCTTCAAATGGGAATACACACACAACCAATTTGTATGGAAAGCAGTCTGTTTATACAATACTGTTTGCACAATTGATATGTAGAATTCCACAGAAAAGTCCAATTCTATTTTAGATTCCTCGCACGGGGCGTCATATATGTCGTGTCTTTGGCATCATTGAACTGAAGATAATATTTATCAAATGACTCTCTATAATTATTATTACGCAATTAAACAGATTAATCATGTAACTGTAATTACTAGGAAGTCAGGGCACCAAAGGAAAATATTCAGATTACAAAGTTTTCAGATATTTTGATATCTGATCAATAGTCTTCTGATTAATTAATTCTTCTATACCTCACGTTAGTCTCATTCCAAACGTCTTAAATTGTTGGTTATCTGCACGAACCCAGTCTTCACTATGAGTCATCCATACATCAATTGTCTTAAATCATTTATTTACTCACTAAGTAATTCACAGAAATGCATAAACAAAGAGTAGATAGTTACAAGGAAATGATAGCAGATGTGCCCTAGTGGGCTAAACCGGCATCGCGTCTTGGTGGACAAAAGGGAAGTGGGGGTCAACTGAGATGAGACACGACAAAGTTGATAATTATAACAATTGAAATGCTAATCCTTTGCACATGAACGCTCACTCATTCGGGAACAATTGCAATCAATCAATATATTTACTCTCAGTGTTTCGTCGGGATCTCTGTTGAAAAGTTTGTTTCTGTTGGAGAGCCTGTCCGCCCTCTCTTTCTCTCTGTTGTGGTTATAATGTATGGTCTGGAGTGACATTCATTCATGTTGTTATAGATAGATGTTTTGGCGGTTGTCGGTCTTCCCGTTCAATGATACCGAATTCCTAGCTGAAGACTAGTAATTAATATCAAAGACATGTTCTTATTCTGTCGGTATCGATAAATCAAATCAAATCAAATCAAATTAATTTATATAGCCCTTCGTACATCAGCTGATATCTCAAAGTGCTGTACAGAAACCCAGCCTAAAACCCCAAACAGCAAGCAATGCAGGTGTAGAAGCACGGTGGCTAGGAAAAACTCCCTAGAAAGGCCAAAACCTAGGAAGAAACCTAGAGAGGAACCAGGCTATGTGGGGTGGCCAGTCCTCTTCTGGCTGTGCCGGGTGGAGATTATAACAGAACATGGCCAAGATGTTCAAATGTTCATAAATGACCAGCATGGTCGAATAATAATAAGGCAGAACAGTTGAAACTGGAGCAGCAGCACAGTCAGGTGGAAGTTGAAACTGGAGCAGCAGCATGGCCAGGTGGACTGGGGACAGCAAGGAGTCATCATGTCAGGTAGTCCTGGGGCATGGTCCTAGGGCTCAGGTCAGTTGAAACTGGAACAGCAGCATGGCCAGGTGGACTGGGGACAGCAAGGAGTCATCATGTCAGGTAGTCCTGGAGCTCAGGTCCTAGGGCTCAGGTCCTCCGAGAGAGAGAAAGAAAGAGAGAATGGAGAGAATTAGAGAACGCACACTTAGATTCACACAGGACACCGAATAGGACAGGAGAAGTACTCCAGATATAACAAACTGACCCCAGCCCCCAACACATAAACTACTGCAGCATAAATACTGGAGGCTGAGACAGGAGGGGTCAGGAGACACTGTGGCCCCATCCGAGGTCACCCCGGACAGGGCCAAACAGGAAGGATATAACCCCACCCACTTTGCCAAAGCACAGCCCCCACACCACTAGAGGGATATCTTCAACCACCAACTTACCATCCTGAGACAAGGCTGAGTATAGCCCACAAAGATCTCCGCCACGGCACAACCCAAGGGGGGCGCCAACCCAGACAGGATGACCACAACAGTGAATCAACCCACTCAGGTGACGCACCCCCTCCAGGGACGGCATGAGAGAGCCCCAGTAAGCCAGTGACCCAGCCCCTGTAATAGGGTTAGAGGCAGAGAATCCCAGTGGAAAGAGGGGAACCGGCCAGGCAGAGACAGCAAGGGCGGTTCGTTGCTCCAGAGCCTTTCCGTTCACCTTCCCACTCCTGGGCCAGACTACACTCAATCATATGACCCACTGAAGAGATGAGTCTTCAGTAAAGACTTGAAGGTTGAGACCGAGTTTGCGTCTCTGACATGGGTAGGCAGACCGTTCCATAAAAATGGAGCTCTATAGGAGAAAGCCCTGCCTCCAGCTGTTTGCTTAGAAATTCTAGGGACAATTAGGAGGCCTGCGTCTTGTGACCGTAGCGTACGTGTAGGTATGTACGGCAGGACCAAATCAGAGAGATAGGTAGGAGCAAGCCCATGTAATGCTTTGTAGGTTAGCAGTAAAACCTTGAAATCAGCCCTTGCTTTGACAGGAAGCCAGTGTAGAGAGGCTAGCACTGGAGTAATATGATCAAATTTTTTGGTTCTAGTCAGGATTCTAGCAGCCGTATTTAGCACTAACTGAAGTTTATTTAGTGCTTTATCCGGGTAGCCGGAAAATAGAGCATTGCAGTAGTCTAACCTAGAAGTGACAAAAGCATGGATTAATTTTTCTGCATCATTTTTGGACAGAAAGTTTCTGATTTTTGCAATGTTACGTAGATGGAAAAAAGATGTCCTTGAAATGGTCTTGATATGTTCTTCAAAAGAGAGATCAGGGTCCAGAGTAACGCCGAGGTCCTTCACAGTTTTATTTGAGACGACTGTACAACCATTAAGATTAATTGTCAGATTCAACAGAATATCTCTTTGTTTCTTGGGACCTAGAACAAGCATCTCTGTTTTGTCCGAGTTTAATAGTAGAAAATTTGCAGCCATCCACTTCCTTATGTCTGAAACACATGCTTCTAGCGAGGGCAATTTTGGGGCTTCACCATGTTTCATTGAAATGTACAGCTGTGTGTCATCCGCATAGCAGTGAAAGTTTACATTATGTTTTCGAATAACATCCCCAAGAGGTAAAATATATAGTGAGAACAATAGTGGTCCTAAAACGGAACCTTGAGGAACACCGAAATTTACAGTTGATTTGTCAGAGGACAAACCATTCACAGAGACAAACTGATATCTTTCCGACAGATAAGATCTAAACCAGGCCAGAACTTGTCCGTGTAGACCAATTTGGGTTTCCAATCTCTCCAAAAGAATGTGGTGATCGATGGTATCAAAAGCGGCACTAAGGTCTAGGAGCACGAGGACAGATGCAGAGCCTCTAGTCTTAAGAGTTTAACCACGTGGGATGGTTAAAAGATTCAGCACTCTGGTCTCAAACCTTGGCCCTCTCTTTATCGAGGTAAGCTGGTCTGCAACCTTTGTCCTCTCGTAATTGAGAGAAACATGGTCTGGTGATAGAAAACCCGGGTAGGGGTTGTATTCGGAAGAGAAGAAAAGTACCTGTCCCAGGATGCCAGACCATAGCTGTGCTCAAAGGGAATTGGAGTTTCCTTCATTAAACAGTCCAAAATCACATTACACAATTTCACAAACAGTATCATCCTCACTCATTCATCTTATACAACAATTAGATATAAGCCTAATATCTGAGGCTATTATATATACACCATTATGATAATGTGGCCGTATTGTCTCCCACGAGATTCAAAACATTTTACCAAACGGACCAGTTCGTAGCTAGATTCTTCAACGCTCTTTTATACCTTCTCCAGAACATAAATGTTGTTCGGTTCTCCAGTTCTGAGGTGGAAGAAATTCCTTTGTTCTCTCTATGAAACTTTACTCTCTCTCTATACTGTGGCCATGAGGAGATAATCTCCTCCAAGAATTTACGACCGCTCTCTGACCACAGCAGCCTGGGTGTAAGAGACAGGGGGTAGGGGGATGGTGCATAGAAAAGGGCTGGTGCAGAGGGAGGGGTAATCGCTGTACCCAAAGAGGGCAACGTCATGACAGCACTTTAGGCATGGACTTCATGGCATAAATCCATGTTTCCATTCACAACCAAGAGTGCACACTAGATAAGGTATTTATGACAAGTTACTGAACACAGGTTAAAAAACAACTACAAGACATGAAAGTTTAAATCTCACTTTAGTCATTGCATGAATACATGTCCCTGCTTTCATTCACAAATGCACTCTTGAAGTGCTTTGAAGAACTATATGTAAGAAACGCTGACATTTGGAGGATGTTTTTAAGTGACCTCACATACTGTCTCGTGGATATCTCTGTCACTTTCAACTCTTTCACTCCTGACTGTGCATCTTCAACCTTCTTAGCTTGACCTCGTGTTCTCCCCTGTTCCCTACTTTCCAGAAAGCTCTTTTCCAGAATAAATATTTTAATAAACATATAAAAGTTAGAGTTTCTCTCTCGAGGTGTGATTATTTTTGCATGAGGTCGAAGAGAGCTTTTTAGGTCACACCGCAACAAATCCGTGAGCGAGTCAGTAACATCTGCCTTTTTTCCGCTCTTCACCAAGCATCAGCACTGACCTGAAACGCAACAGTGTTGACTCATCTTGTGGCCACCTTAGAGCCTTTTCCGACCTGTCAACATCCTAACACGCATTCTGCCCTTTCCTCACAATGGATCGTGGTTGTTGTGAGTGAATTGGTGGAGTCACGCTCGGGTCAGGGCACAGCAGCAGGCTTTGGGGTATAATCTTGAGGTGGGATATTTGCTCTGGCTGGGTCGGATATGGCACGAGCACAACTGATTACCATTCATTATTTAGAGCTAGAGGAAGCTGAGGCCGAGTCACTGGGGGGGCTAACGCTGGACTATGACATACTGTAGCTAAGGATATTGCATTTGCCATCTGCATGGCATGTTACTGATGATAAGGGAAACCTCAGGGTCAGAGTAATGGACTTTAAGCAGACATGAGGAAGTAGGTGGACTCTCTAGTGAGGAAGTATCCTGACCAGAAAGTGACTAGGCATGGGGGTGTAGACAGTATATTAAAGAGTTCAATAGAATTATTAGTTGCAGAGTTATTAAATTACATTTTCCTATGTAATGTACAGGTGACTGCCAAAATAATGTAAACACTTGAGTAAATGAGGGATACACGGTCTATTGAAAGCAGGTGTTTCTACACAGTTGTGGTTCCTATGTTAAATAAGCACTTAACATTCCATCATTCTTTGGGTCATGTATAAAAATGCTCAGTTTCCGATTATTTTACAGTACAGTAGATTCAATTAGATTTTTCATTTTCTTATGTAATGTACAGGTAAGTGCAAAAATAATGAAACACTTGAGTAAATGAGGGATACAAAGTCTATTGAAAGCAGGTGCTTCCACACAGTTGTGGTTCATGAGTTTATTAAGCAATTAACATCCCATCATGCTTAGGGTCATGTATAAAATGCTCAGTTTCCCATTATTTTGACTATTATGGCTAGAAGAAAAGATCTCAGTGACACTGAAAGAGGGGTCTCAAAGGAGCATAAGAGGTTTAATAAAGAGAGAGAGTGTGTGTGTGTGTGTGTGTTTGGTTTTACTAAAACAAGGAACATTCGGACAATTGGGGACATTTTACCATTCCACAAAAGTAAAAAGGCTATTTTAGGCTTAGGGGTTAGATTTAAGGATAGGGTAAGAATTAGGGTTAGGATTAGGTTTAGGGGTTAGGAGTTAGGTTCATGGTGAGGGGGTTGAGGCTAATTAGGAGTTAGGTTCAGGGTGAGGGGGTTGGGGCTAAGGTTAGGGTTAAGGTTTGTTTTAGGTTAAGGATTAGGGTTAGGGGTTGGGGAAAATAGGATTCTGAATTGGAATTCATTTTTTGGTCCCCACAAGGATAGTAAAGCAAAGGTATGTACATTTGTGTCTCAGTCACCAGATCTCAGCTGAACTGAACACTTATAGGAGATTCTGGAGTGGCGCCTGAGACAGCGTTTCCCCACCATCATCAACAACATGTCTCGTGGAACAATGGTGTCATATCACTCCAATAGAATTCCAGAATCTATACCAAGGTGCAATGAAGCGGTTCTGGACGCTCGTGATGGCCAAATGCCCTGCTAAGACACTTTATGCTCGTGTTTCCTTTACCTCTTCTTTAAATTCCTTTTCACATCAACATTGATTTAAACACCTGTCTATCTTAGACTGTTTTTCTGACCATTTAAAGGATATCGTCACTGCTTCCAGTCCTGCTGCTTTTCATTTGTGGATGGAGGAGTTCAAGGCTCCAATTCTCTTCACTATAAGCCTCGGGGGGTGATGTGAAAAGGTGTGACTTCACACATCATCTGTTCTAACCTGCCCCTTGGCATTTTGGGTAAGTCAATAATCTACCTCCCTTTATTTGGATGCTGCTGAAGTATCTCTACGCCTCTCTAAAGACTGCCACTCTTTCAAAATATTTGAGAAATCACACAAAAATTGAGTTACTCTCAGTAAGTGAGGGAAATAAATGGTTTGTCCCTTTTTCCGTGTGCACTTTAGCATTTACAATAATTGTATGGAATCTTGCCAGGCTTTTCAAAGCCATGTCATAATGAATGAGGGACCTAGCCTATACCTAGCCATAACTATGGTTGACTGATGGGCATCATACTCATAACTCCCCTCGCTGTTGGGTATAAATCACGTTGTGGAATGAATGGCACACAAATACAATTGTTTAACTCCAACCAGGGTTGTTTATCAGGCTGGGATCTGGGGTTAAATATGACAATGCTCTTGCTTTCTAAAAAGGGGTGTTTGATAGTGTACTATCAAACGTATTCACTGACTTACATGCTGCTGCATTCCCCTCAAAGAGTATGTGTTTTGTTGTTTCCAGCAACTCTCCAAAGACATATAGAACTCTCAGAGAGAGTGGAAGTGAGAGGAAGCCATATATTCCACCTCTTCCATCCTTTATCCGTTTCCTCCTTCTCCCTCTCTACAAGTAGTTTCAGAGCCAATCATGTGGAAACGTATAACTCAAGCATGATGAGATGGGCTGAGTTGATCTGAAGGAGGAAGTAAAGGAAAAATAAGGAAAAAATAAAAACTTCCCAAAACTTCAGGAAGAGAAGGGTGAAAAAGTAACATTGTGCCTAATCTTTTTCATTGAAATGGATAATGTTGTTTTCCAGGCCAGGTTCACAGGAATCAGATAAGTCCGGCTGGCATTGAGGCTGTCTTCTTGTTCTCTCTTGACACATCCCTGTTACCTTCTCTCAGTCACCAGAATGCCCTCAGAACTCTGTTACAGAGTTCGCAAAATTCCATCCATAATATCATTGGATTTACGTCCTTGGAGCCCATGGCAGCTCTGTGGTTTCACTGTAGTAGGGGCAATTGGTAGGCAAATTAAAAACAACACATGCAACTAGGCCCAGCTCAGCAGCTAGCAACCACAGGCAACCAATCAGTATCCCTCACAACGGTTGTCAGAAAGTAGCCTTTCTTGTAGTATTTATGCCATTTATGTCAGAAAACCAGTGGTGTACTCAAGATTTCTAAGGCCACACACAGTATTACTTGTAGGCCAGATAGACTAACAATACATTGCATCATCATATCTGAGACAACATGTACGGTACAGTCTGCATGCACTGGTCGGTGTGCAATTTGTACAAGTACACACTGGCCTGTACATCGAAATATGAATCCAAATTGGAAATGTGGTCTTTATGATCAGTCCAGTGAGGTAGAAACCCCAAAACAAACCTAGCATCACAACAATGAGGTAGAGGGTTGTACAAATCGAATGAAAACTTGTGCCGCACGAAGAAAAAACAACAATCCATTAAGCATTCGCTCTCAAGAGGAAAATAATTGTGCCTTCATCACTGACACGTGGCGGCTTGATGAGATTTTAACTTGATTAGTACAAACAAAACCGAGAGCTGCGGATTCAAAAGGGAGCTGCTCTTGAGTCACATTTGTGCTGTAAACCCGAATTATAAGTGGATAAATCTGGTAATAAAAATCCAACCATTTACTGTTATGACAGAAAGTAAATTAGAGTGTGCTTCAGGATATGAGGGGAAAACCCAAGAGAATGTAAAAGGTATGAATTTAAATAGTGAGAAAGGAACTAAATAAATGACCACTTAAATAATATAATGAGTGATTAAAGTATCAGATCCAAGGAAATGGGAGGGGAGAAGGACGTGCCCATTGAAATGACTAGAAACCTTATTTGGAGAGCAAAACTATGAGAGTATTTTTCACAGCAGTTTCACTGTAAAACGGAAGATGTAGATATTGTATATCAAGGGATCCTTTCAAATCGTTACAATGCCATGGACTAAAGCCTATCTGTTGATGCGAAGGACAATGTTGGCAAATCCTTCATTGGAGCCGAGTCCTGGATGACATCTGTTTATGAATAATCTAGATTGAGTGGCACTGATTTGGAATATGGGCCTTGACTTGAGGATAACACAATATGATAAACCCAGATATTCTACAATACATGAGAATCGTCTGAAAACCTATAACGTCAGATGTTTATATGACTATCAAAATCAGATCTCAGTTTTATACTTCCTACTTGAGGAAGTATTGGATTCTAATAAGTTCTATAGCACATCTGGGGCTTTTACACCTGCATTGCTTGCTGTTTGGGGTTTTAGGCTGGTTTCCTGTACAGCACTTTGAGATATCAGCTGATGTAAGAAGGGCTATATAAATAGATTTGATTTGAGGTAATGTCCAAGTCCAAAGACATCAGGTAGGTCTATGGTAGAAAATTGACAAAATAATGTTATTCCATCAAACAGCTTTGATGAGTACTCTCTCATCTGTGTCTGTGGGACTGAGTTGGGCCTTGAGACGTTTCCATTGGTGATTAAAACTGAAGACTACATTCCATAGACAGGATGCAGTGTGTGAGACCCAAGATAGAGATAGCTTGGAGGAGGGTAACAATCCCTCATTGTTTCTAATCGATCTTGCATCCGGGAAACCGGACTGGGGGTAAAACAACACCCAGTGCAGATAACCACAAGATGAACCTAAGGTTGCTTATGACCCCCCGATCTGCATGGGTGGGGTAGAACCAGCAATGTCTAAGAATTTTTAAATCTACTATTTAAGAACTCTGCATTTGTCTGTAACACCCAGTGCAGATAACCACAAGATGAACCTCTGGTGGCTTATGATTCCCCCTCCGATCTGCATGGGAGGGGTAAGCTCTCGGTCCAACACTCAAGAGTGTGGGGTCGACAGTTTCATTATTGCAATAATGAATCGATATTAAATAAAGATGATCGTTTGAATAAATGACAAAGTCTCTCTCACTTGATTAGAATATTCCACGACAGGTCCCCTTCTCTCCGTGACACAGGGCTTATTATAGGCACAGACCTGTGAAATATCAGCCAGCCTGGGAGTCAGCTTGCTCAGCAAAATGATGTAATTTGAAAGGATGTCACTCACCCCTGCACGACCCCACTGTGGCACATTGGGAATGGGGGATGGGGGCAAGAAGGTATAAATTGCAAGGGAGAGATGGAAGGGATGTCCCAGATAAACCTTGCCCTTTCTGTCTTTCTGTTTCTTGTCTTTCTCTCTGTATCGTGTCTTTGTCTCTCTCTCTGTGTCACTATGCCACTGTGTGACTGCAGAGGACTCCTCCTCCTCACTGGATGTTACCTTCAGAAGACATGCATGTCTATTCAGCCAGAGCATTTGCTCAGAGTATATACCCTTCACCATGGCACTGATGCCTTCTGAGTTCCTCGTGCAGTAGCCACCGTTATCTCAGTCGACACAGCAGCCTATCTGATAGCAGCGTATTCAGTCATTGTTTAAAGGTTTTCTTTCCGTCTAGGACCATTTAATAAGGAGTGAACTGACACCCACTGATTCACAGCAGGAGAGTGTAACAATGGTTGAACTTTGAACTATGATACATTTCAATTGGGAAAATATTCATAGAGAAGTACAGTATGACATGAGAACATTGCCACTACAACAGAGACTCATTAATACAAATGACTACACTTAATTCACAGTTACACAATTCATCTAACCTTCTTACCTAACAATACCACTTCACTCTTCTCACAACATGAAATAATTACCAGACTCGATATCCATTGCATTCGACATCCACTTGTATAGATCCCATTTCAGATCATTATAATATTGCATAACATTACTTTTGTTAAGATTAATTCCTGTCAGTTATCATCATATGACTTCGCCATACTGCACATCATTAAGACCACAATCAAGCGTCTAATGAGGGGATGGAGAGGGAAAAGGAGCAAGGAGAATGCTTGCATTATCAGATGGCGGAACAACTGCACTAGAGGCAAGGACGAGGCCAATTAGATGAAAACAATTAAGCTCAAACGCATCATGATCATTTGGTGTGAAAATGTGTGTTAATGAACTGGAGAACCGAGAGACTATGACCAGCAGAAACAACATTAAACATTAAAAAGATACATGGTTGCAACCTCAGTACAGAATACTGGTCCTGTTGAGTTGAAGTGAAGTCAAGAATATTGTGTGAGAAGCAATTAAGTTTCCTAGAAGATATGTTTGAAAAGGAAAAAGCTAAGAGTTACGTTTCCGTCTTGCTATTGTATATTGAATGTGTTGTGTTTTCGCAGCCTCTATATGTACGAAATGCTGGTCCTGTTGTGTTGTATTGGAGCCAGGGATATGATGTGTGAAGTTGGATACATGCAGACACGCTCATCTCTAAGAGGTTTCAGCATCTGGCATCCAGGCATCTGCTCTGCTGCAGTAGCAGAGCCGAAGACGATGGAAACGATTTATCCGGAGGCTGCATTCATTGTAGCTGGGGATTTTAACAAGGCTAATCTGAAAACAAGACTCCCTAAATTTTATCAGCATATCGATTGCGCAACCAGGGGTGGAAAGACCCTGGATCATTGTTACTCTAACTTCCGCGACGCATATAAGGCCCTGCCCCGCCCCCTTTCGGGAAAGCTGACCACGACTCCATTTTGTTGATCCCTGCCTACAGACAGAAACTAAAACAAGAAGCTCCCACGCTGAGGTCTGTCCAACGCTGGTCCGACCAAGCTGACTCCACACTCCAAGACTGCTTCCATCACGTGGACTGGGAGATGTTTCGTATTGCGTCAGACAACAACATTGACGAATACGCTGATACGGTGTGCGAGTTCATTAGAACGTGCGTTGAAGATGTCGTTCCCATAGCAACGATTAAAACATTTCCTAACCAGAAACCGTGGATTGATGGCAGCATTCGTGTGAAACTGAAGGCACGAACCACTGCTTTTAATCAGGGCAAGGTGTCTGGTAACATGGCTGAATACAAACAGTGCAGCTATTCCCTCCGCAAGGCTATCAAACAAGCTAAGCGCCAGTACAGAGACAAAGTAGAATCTCAATTCAACGGCTCAGACACAAGAGGTATGTGGCAGGGTCTACAGTCAATCACGGACTACAGGAAGAAACCCAGCCCAGTCACGGACCAGGATGTCTTGCTCCCAGGCAGACTAAATAACTTTTTTGCCCGCTTTGAGGACAATACAGTGCCACTGACACGGCCTGCAACGGAAACATGCAGTCTCTCCTTCACTGCAGCCGAAGTGAGTAAGACATTTAAACGTGTTAACCCTCGCAAGGCTGCAGGCCCAGACGGCATCCCCAGCCGCGCCCTCAGAGCATGCGCAGACCAGCTGGCCGGTGTGTTTACGGACATATTCAATCAATCCCTATACCAGTCTGCTGTTCCCACATGCTTCAAGAGGGCCACCATTGTTCCTGTTCCCAAGAAAGCTAAGGTAACTGAGCTAAACGACTACCGCCCGTAGCACTCACATCCGTCATCATGAAGTGCTTTGAGAGACTAGTCAAGGACCATATCACCTCCACCCTACCTGACACCCTTGACCCACTCCAATTTGCTTACCGCCCAAATAGGTCCACAGACGATGCAATCTCAACCACACTGCACACTGCCCTAACCCATCTGGACAAGAGGAATACCTATGTGAGAATGCTGTTCATCGACTACAGCTCGGCATTCAACACCATAGTACCCTCCAAGCTCGTCATCAAGCTCGAGACCCTGGGTCTCGACCCCGCCCTGTGCAACTGGGTACTGGACTTCCTGACGGGCCGCCCCCAGGTGGTGAGGATAGGCAACAACATCTCCTCCCCGCTGATCCTCAACACTGGGGCCCCACAAGGGTGCGTTCTGAGCCCTCTCCTGTACTCCCTGTTCACCCACGACTGCGTGGCCATGCACGCCTCCAACTCAATCATCAAGTTTGCGGACGACACAACAGTGGTAGGCTTGATTACCAACAACGACGAGACGGCCTACAGGGAGGAGGTGAGGGCCCTCGGAGTGTGGTGTCAGGAAAATAACCTCACACTCAACGTCAACAAAACTAAGGAGATGATTGTGGACTTCAGGAAACAGCAGAGGGAACACCCCCATCCACATCGATGGAACAGTAGTGGAGAGGGTAGCAAGTTTTAAGTTCCTCGGCATACACATCACAGACAAACTGAATTGGTCCACTCACACAGACAGCATCGTGAGGAAGGCGCAGCAGCGCCTCTTCAACCTCAGGAGGCTGAAGAAATTCGGCTTGTCACCAAAAGCACTCACAAACTTCTACAGATGCACAATCGAGAGCATCCTGGCGGGCTGTATCACCGCCTGGTATGGCAACTGCACCGCCCTCAACCGTAAGGCTCTCCAGAGGGTAGTGAGGTCTGCACAACGCATCACCGGGGGCAAACTACCTGCCCTCCAGGACACCTACACCACCCGATGCTACAGGAAGGCCATAAAGATCATCAAGGACATCAACCACCCGAGCCACTGCCTGTTCACCCCGCTGCCATCCAGAAGGCGAGGTCAGTACAGGTGCATCAAAGCTGGGACCGAGAGACTGAAAAACAGCTTCTATCTCAAGGCCATCAGACTGTTAAACAGCCACCACTAACATTGAGTGGCTACTGCCAACACACTGTCAATGACACTGACTCTACTCCAGCCACTTTAATCATGGGAAATGATGTAAATATATCACTAGCCACTTTAAACAATGCTACCTTATATAATGTTACTTACCCTACATTGTTCATCTCATATGCATACGTTGATACTGTACTCTATATCATCGACTGCATCCTTATGTAATACATGTATCACTAGCCACTTTAACTATGCCACTTGGTTTACATACTTATCTCATATGTATATACTGTACTCGATATCATCTACTGTATCTTGCCTATGCTGCTCGGTACCATCACTCATTCATATATCCTTATGTACATATTCTTTATCCCCTTACACTGTGTATGACAGTAGTTTTTTTTTTTTTTTTTTTTAATTGTTAGTTAGATTACTTGCTCGTTATTACTGCATTGTCGGGACTAGAAGCACAAGCATTTCGCTACACTCGCATTAACATCTGCTAACCATGTGTATGTGACAAATAAAATTTGATTTGATTTGACATTACTTTTCTGAATTCCCTCCAGACTTCCGACTGAGCGATTAAGTGACAAGGTGCATACTGTGAGTGTTTCTTCAGTATGTAAGCATACTATAAATGTCCTTAGGAACTAGGATCTCCAGTATGGGAGATCATTTTTGGCTACCTACACAGAAGTAGAAAAGGGTACAAATTCCCCAAATAATCACATAATGTATATAAAAAACTTCTGCTTTTCTATACCTGTGTACCTATTTGCTAAGACTGAATAATTAATGATCAATAAACTGCTCAACCGCCAAGTTAAGATACTCAGAAGACTTAGATGAAGACAGGAGGCAGATCTGAATGACAAGAGATCAATTTTCATCATTAGGGTACACGGTAAAAAGTCTGCCTACATTTCGCTCATAACCCTAAGCATCCAATTGAGATATGGGACCGCTACCTTTGAATATTATTCATAGGAATTACTGATCTGCTTCCATTGTTTAAGGTCAGGGCGTTCATTAAAATTGACAGGCTGACTTTCAGATACTTGAAGGCGTTGGCTGGAGTCTTGACCTTTATTGAAAAGTCAGCATCTGTCCTGCCATTTGGGCCAACAGCATGGACGCCGTGGTATAAACAGATTCCAACGGTCTCTCCAGAGCTGTGATCTCAATTAACAATGAATATTATGGACAGAGAGGAACAGAGCAAATCAAATGCAGAGACATTGCAAAGTTTATGGCTGCGATCATTTGTTGATTCATGGGTATGAACTATAACGTTCTGGAAGTTTATGACCAGTATTTAGATCGATCTCTCTCTAACTCTCTGTTTCTACTCGTTCTCTCTCTACATCCCTCACTCTCTCTCGGTCCTACCAGGTCTCATTTGAACAATGTCGAATATATTCATATGTGCTCTGGTTTCATTGAAATGGAATCCCAGCACTGTGGCAACCGTCACCGTGATGTATCAGAAACCCAGCCAAGCAGGGCAGGTCCCATACAACGGGTGGGTTACTGCTCTAACTGCCTTCTCACAGCGGAGGGACATGACTCGGCTGAACGAATGCCAGGGCACATCTCAGAGGCTTCGGGATGTCAATGTTCTTCTAACACCCTGGATTTTTTCTTCAAGTACTTTAAATGCTGACAAAAACACCTGGCTTATTTATCAGTTTTCCTGCCCTGTAACTCATTTTGAAGAGCTTCACTGTTGGATTGTGTATTTTGTTAGATTTTGAAATATCTTTTTTCTAAGACAATTAATTTTGGATTATTTTTGGAGACTGACTCATAGTAGCAGACTTTTCTCTGCTCTATAACTACTTTAAAGGATCTTTGAGATTGAACAAGGTCTTCGGTTAGATACTGGATATCTATTTGGTAAGATTTTGTTTTAATTTTTTTCTGGGAAAAGGTGTCACTTCCCAGCAAATGACTGATTTCCCAGCATCTCTCTCTCTCTCTCCACGACAACAACCTTAAAACCTCTTATGGATAGGGGAGATACTGGCCAATTGCCAGGGGAAATGCAGAGTGCCAGACTCAAATAAAATGCTATCAAATTCAAACTTTCATTAAATCACACATGTAAGATACTAAATTAAAGCTACACTCGTTGTGAATCCAGCCAACATGTCAGATTTAAAACATGCTTTTCGGTGAAAGCATTAGAAGCTATTATCTGATAGCCTGCATCCATCTGCACCAGCAGTAAACAAAGAAGCTAGCGTAGCAGGCGCTACACAAAACACTGAAATAAAATATAAAATATGCATTACCTTTGACGAGCTTCTTTTGTTGGCACTCCAATATGTCCCATAAACATCACAATTGGATCTTTTGTTCGATTTATTCCGTCCATATATATCGAAAATGTCCATTTATAAAGCACGTTTGATCCAGAAAAAAACTACTTACCAAAACACAACGTCACTACAAAATATTTCAAAGGTTGCCTATAAACTGTGCCAAAATATTTCAAACTACTTTTGTAATACAACTTTAGGTATTTTTAAACGTTAATAATCAATCAAATTGTAGACGGGGCAATCTGTATTCAATACAGGAACGAAACCAAACCAGAACTGCTGTCCACGTCTTGCGCAACTCACAAATGTGTCCCCAGTTCCGAGTTGGCCTACTTCCTCACTGCACAAAGGAATAATTTCAACCGTATTCCAAAGACTGGCGACATCGTGTGGAAGCGGTAGGAACAGTCTGAATCTGAACAGTCCTCAGGGTTTTGCCTGCTATATAAGTCCTGTTATACTCACAGACACGATTCAAACAGTTTTAGAAACTTCAGAGTGTTTTCTATCCAAATCTATGAATAATATGCATATCTTATATTCTTGGCATGAGTAGCAGGAAGTTGAAATTGGGCACGCTATTTATCCAAATGTGAAAATTCTGCCCCCTAGCTTTAAGAGGTTTTAACCCCCCCTCTCTCTCCACCACCACATCCTAAACACAATCACTGAGTCCCTTTCTCCTCCCTCTCTCTCTCTCCTTCCCCCTCTTTCTTCCTTTTCGTCAGCCTGACTCACTCAGCAGGAGAGTGATCTACACACGTCACAGTCTAACTATCTGGGTCCTAGAAACACACGCAAGAGCCGCATCACGATAATCTCACAAATGTGTTGACACACCAAATTGCCTGAAAGGACCGCAAAAACATCAACGAAAATCATGAATAAAGACAACCTGTTCGGTACTATAATATCTTGATAGTGGTTATGGCTCATAGCTTCCCATTGACTCAAAGGAGACTTTTCCTTTTTATCAGTGTATTTTTTATGCACTTTGTTGTTACTCTGTGTTGTGTTTCTCTTAGTGTTCCTGGGAAGGTGTAAGTTGGACAGAGGTACATCCACGGTGCATCACTTTAAACATGCAGCCAGTTTACACAAGAGACTAGTCATTGTTCACCTGGGGCACCCTGCCCAATGCTCAGCAGGGCAATTCTGCTTTGCATGCAGCAGTCTTGTACAAAGCAGTGAGGAAGAGGGAAAGAGAAAAGGGGTATGGAGAGAGAAAGATGGAGAGAGAGTAGAAAAGAGAAAGAAAGTGGAGAGAGACTGCACTATTGTTCCTATGATGAATCTGAATATGTGTCAGGGCAGGGAGCGACAGAGAGGGAAACAGAGAGGGAGAGCTGAAGGAAGGCTACTGTCTTACCTCCACAAGGTGCTCTCTGTAACACTCCCCAGGTGAAAGTCATCAAGTTTGGTCAGAATCAGGATCACCTGGAAACAAAACAGACATAACATGTGTTATAACTATGTAATAATCCATGAAATGACTCAAACCTATTAGATAATAAACATAAATGTTTAAGAATACCACAGGTCATTATCTCAAAAGACAAGACAGACTGGGCAAATGCATTCTATGTTCTCTTAGAAGAACACTAACCTACATATTCCATAAAAAACAATCAAAAGCAGCATAAACACCAATAACCGGGGTTTGTCGATACATTGGCATGTTATGAATGTCCCTTCGGCTCTGTCTCTAACACCACACTTGTCAAGGGGCACTTTGCCAGCCTGTATGCCCACTTTTAACCCTCTCTTTCGCTCTTGATCGCTCAGTGCTGCCAGGCTTGGCCCCTGACAAGCATGTGATCCTGCAGTCCCTCTGTTCCCATTAGCTTTGGTCTGAGTGGTTTGTAGAGCGGAAAAGAGAGAGAGAGGAGGGAAGGGGGTCCTTGATAACCTACTGAACAGGTTGACGGGTGAATCACAGACCAAGATGGCCGACCCTGTTCTACAGACCCAGTGGTCAGCTTTGATATCAAAACACAGGACCAAAGAACAGTATTTTTTTTTTACTCTGTGAAGTCTGAAGTGACATATAACTGATACTGTAACGGTTTTCGTCCTCCTTTTCTGAGGAGGAGTAGGAAGGATCGGACCAATGCGCAGCGTGGTAAGTGTCCATAATTTAATTTTAATGAAATATAACTGAACACAGAAAACCAAAGAAAAAGGGAATAAATGGAAACCGACACAATCCCGTATGGAGCAAACACTGACACGGAAAATAATCACCCACAACCAACATGGGGAAAACAGGCTACCTAAGTATGATTCTCAATCAGAGACAACGATCGACAGCTGCCTCTGATTGAGAACCATACCAGGCCAAACACAGAAATACAACATAGAAAAAAGAACATAGACTACCCACCCCAACTCACACCCTGACCAAACTAACACAAAGACATAATAATGTACCCGAATCCCAAGTCAACACCTATAACTCCTCCTGGAGGACATTTTAAACTTGTAGAGTATTTGATGTCTAAAGAAACGTAGGATTTTTCTAATTTCCACTTTGAAATGTCAGAGTTGATGTAACATCACCCCTAAAAAAATCTGTAGTCACAAGCAGTAATGCAAAAAATTCCACCCAGCCTATTAGAAGGCAAATTGCTGAAACATTTTTACAATTTTGCTTAAACCTATCCAGTTATCTTAGATCTACAGGAGAGTCTATTGGGCAGAAAGGGCCAAGTGATTGATATGGGATTCAGCATATGCTCCTCTGAGTGGTAGTGTCACGGCCCTCTAAAGAAGTGGACATTTTCCTTTTTATTTAAAATGTCGCCAACAAAACAACAAATGAAGGCACAAACGTGAAGCTTACAGGGCTATAGTGCCACTAACAAAGATAACTACCCACACTGAAAGGAGGGAAAAAGGGTTACCTAAGTATGATTCCCAATCAGAGACACCGATAGACAGCTGTCCCTGATTGAGAACCATACCTGGCCAAAACATAGAAATAAAGAAACATAGAAAACAAAACATAGAATGCCCACCCCACATCACACCCTGACCTAACCAAATAGAGAAATTAAACGGCTCTCTAAGGTCAGGGCGTGACAGGTAGGATACTGATGCAACCAGGTCACATATGGCATCTATGGAGGAGACAAACAAAGAGTAGTACTGGGAAGACAACACTGTCTTTATATAAATGTCACAACAGCCAGATGGTCACAGAGCCATTGGCAATTGCCATTACCAACTCTGGGTTGCGTCATTAATTCCTAGGTTGACGCTGGAATTTGTAAGATGCAAAAACATGGAAAATAATTACTTGTCTAAAAATGTAATTATTTACCATTCGTCACGACACAGATGACTTGAGTGTGCACAGGGAAGAGGTTTTACATAATAAATGCTGTTTTCACAGCAGTCGCTTTGTTTTCTAATGTTGCAAACCAAATCAAATCTGGCTTTTTTATTTGCATACTTGTCTCTTTTTAGCGACCCCCTCTTTGCGCCAAGCGTATGCTTCCTTAAAGTGAATAGACAAGCCTGACTTGAGTCACTTCGCTGTAAGGTGATTTGCTAGCTGTCTCTCTTCGTCTTGCCTGACTACATTTAGAGATATACATCAGGAATATGAAACTCAGGAGGGAGAAGGGAATAAAGCCAACACCAGTTGTTAGACTTGACTTGACCCAAGGACTGGCCTGGACCTCCCTGGGGAGCCACTGAGGGTTCTCTCTGAGAGGGTGACACCAACCCGGGGCCACTCTCCTCCTCCTAAGACTGTGAGCAGATGGTTCGGACCAGGCAAGATTGCACCACCAGAGAGGGCAATGTAGAGATAGAAGAAAATTGGATTCATGCCATGCTTGTAAAATGCATTGCAAAACTATGTTTTTGTTGGAGTGCTGGTAGTGTGTGTGTGCGCTTGCATGTTCTTGCTTAAGAGTGTGTGTGTGGAGGTTCCTGCAGGGGTCTGATGTTGTCAGACAAGCTCGCTCTTCTTGTCCAGGGGGTGGCACCACACAGACAGGGAGCAGTCCACTTCTATGACAGCATTAATTGAAAATTCACATCGAATAACTGGGGCACCAGCTGAAATCCCAGAGAATACTTTTGTCCTGTCAGCTTGTATCACCCTCATGAAAATCTTAATCATGTCTCCGAAAATGCCTTGGTCGCCCAAAAACAAACGGAATTAAAATGTTGAAAGCATTAAATGTAGGGCGGTTGCGAAAAAATACAAAACTTTCATCAACTCCTTGTAAGATACAGGTATTTTAAGGTTTGTTTACTTAGTGCCAATCTTTGTTGGTCCTGTTTAGTCAACTGACAATGGATTCAATGCAATATGGAATGGCACAAAATGTAAACAACTTTTAAATATATTAACATTTAACCTTTATTTAACTAGGCAATTCAGTTAAGAATGTCCTAAATTCTATCAGCATATCGATTGCGCAACCAGGGCTGGTAAAACCCTGGATCATTGTTATTCTAACTTCTGCAACACATATAAGGCCCTCCCCCGCCCTTATTTCGGAAAAGCTGACCACGACTCCATTTTGTTGCTTCCAGTCTACAGACAGAGACTAAAACAAGAAGCTCCCGCGCTCAGGTCTGTTCAACGCTGGTCCGACCAATCTGATTCCACGCTTCAAGACTGCTTGGATCACGTGGATTGGGATATGTTCCGCATTGCGTCCAGCAACAACATTGACGAATCTGCTGATTCGGTGAGCGAGTTCATTAGAAAGTGCATCCGCGATGTTATACCCACAGCAACGATTTAAACATTCCCAAACCAGAAACCGTGGATTGATGCTTTTAACCAGGGCAAGGTGACCGGAAACAGCACCGAATACAAACAGTGTAGCTATTCCCTCCGCAAGGCAATCAAACAAGCTAAGCGTCAGTATAGAGAAAAAGTAGAGCCGCAAATCAACGGCTCAGACACAAGAGGTATGTGGCAGGGTCTACAGTCAATCACGGATTGCAAAAAGAAAACCACCCCCATTGCGAACCAGGATGAGGACAATACAGTGCCACTGACACGGCCCACTACCAAAACCTGCGGACTCTCCTTCACTGCAGCCGACGTGAGTAAAACATTTAAACGTGTTAACCCTCGCAAGGCTGCAGGCCCACACGGCATCCCCAACCGCATCCTCAGAGCATGCGCAGACCAGCTGGCTGGTGTGTTTACGGACATATTCAATCAATCCTTATCCCAGTCTGCTGTTCCCACATGCTTCAAGAGGGCCACGATTGTTACTGTTCCCAAGAAAGCTAAGGTAACTGAGCTAAACGACTACCACCCCGTAGCACTCACTTTTGTCATCATGAAGTGCTTTGAGAGACTAGTCAAGGACCATATCACCTCCACCCTACCTGACACCCTAGACCCACTCCAATTTGCTTACCGCCCCAATAGGTCCACAGATGACGCAATCGCAACCACACTGCACACGGCCCTAACCCATCTGGACAAGAGGAATACCTATGTGAGAATGCTGTTCATCGACGACAGCTCAGCATTTAACACCATAGTACCCTCCAAACTCGTCATCAAGCTCTAGACCCTGGGTCCCGACCCAGCCCTGTGCAACTGGGCATTGGACTTCCTGACGGGCCGCCCCCAGGTGGTGAGGGTAGGTAACAACATCTCCACCCCGCTGATACTCAACACTGGGGCCCCACAAGGGTGCGTTCTGAGCACTCTCCTGTACTCCTTGTTCATCCACGACTGCGTGGCCATGCACGCCTCTAACATAATCATTAAGTTTGTGGACGACACTACAGTGGTAGGCTTGATTACCAACAACGACACGTCCTACAGCGAGGAGGTGAGGGCCCTCGGAGTGTGGTGTCAGGAAAATAACCTCACACTCATCGTCAACAAAACAAAGGAGATGATTGTGGACTTCAGGAAACAGCAGAGGGAGCACCCCCCTATCCACATCAACGGGACAGTAGTTGAGAGGGTATTAAGTTTTAAGTTCCTCGGTGTACACATCACGGACAGACTGAATTGGGAACGCACACAGACGGCGTTGTGAAGTAGGCGCAGCAGCGCCTCTTCAACCTCAGGAGGCTGAAGAAATTCGGCTTGTCACCAAAATCACTCACAAACTTCTACAGATGCACAATGGAGAGCATCCTTTCGGGCTGTATCACCGCCTGGTACGGCAACTGCTCCATCCACAACCGTAAGGCTCTCCAGAGGGTAGGGAGGTCTGCAAAACGCATCACCGGGGGCATACTACCTGCCCTCCAGGACACCTACACCACTCGATGTCACAGGAAGGCCATAAAGATCATCAACGACAGCAACCACCCGAGCCACTGCCTGTTCACCCCGCTATCATCCAGATGGCGAGGTCAGTACTGGTGCATCAAAGCAGGGAAACGAAAGACTGAAAAACAGCTTCTATCTCAAGACCATCAGACTGTTAAACAGCCACCACTAACATTGAGTGGCTGCTGTCGACATACTGACTCAACTCCAGCCACTTTAATAATGGAAATTGATGTAAAACATGTATCACTAGCCACTTTAAACAATGCCACTTAATATAATGTTTACATACCCTACATTACTCATCTCATATGAATATGTATATACTGTACTCTCTTTCATCTACTGCATCTTTATGTAATACATGTATCACTAGCCACTTTAAACAATGCCACTTTGTTTAAACTATGCCACTTTGTTCATACCCTACATTACTCATCTCATATGTATATACTGTACTCGATACCATCTACTGCATCTTGCCTATGCCGTTCTGTACCATCACTCATTCATATATCTTTATGTACATATTCTTTATCCCTTTACACTTGTGTGTATAAGGTAGTAGTTGTGGAATTGTTAGGTTAGATTACTCGTTGGTTATTACTGCATTGTCGGAACTAGAAGGACAAGCATTTCGCTACACTCGCATTAGCATCTGCTAACCATGTGTATGTGACAAATAAAATTTGATTTGATTTTGATTTGATTTGAAGAACAAATTCTAATTTACAATGACAGCCTACACTAAGCTAACAGCTAAGATTCACAAGGTCGCAATTATTCCAGAACATTCTCCCCTCTTCGAAATCCCCAATTGACCTGCAATGAATGGAAGAAATTGTCAGCTTGTTGCCTCGCAATTAACCAACTGTGGCGAAAACATATTATTAGCATAACTAAATGTCCCATGTCCACAAAGACCAATTCAAAGTGCCAAATGCAATTTTGAATGTTGATTTAGTTCTGTGATGCGCTAATGATAGGTTGCTAATGACTTTGAGAAAACAGTTCATCTCTCATCCAAGCCAGTCAGAAGTTTAATTGTATTAGCCCTGTGAATTGCTAGTGTTTATTGCCGGGGTCAATGCTATGCAGCCCGGTAACAAGTACACTAAATGAAACATGCTTTTCCATAGTGAATACTTAATGAATATCTAGTCCCTCAGGAGTGTTGAATCAGTGAAGCATGGCGGAAACACCTGGCTAATAAAATAACACCTCAGAATGTCTGTGTCCTTGTGGATATTTTTGTATTTATTTAATTAACTAGGCAAGTCAGTTAAGAACAAATTCTTAGTTACAATTACGAGCTACATCGGCCAAACCCGGATGACCCTATGGGTTTCCCAATCACAGCCGGTTGTGATACAGTCTGAATTCAAACCAGGGTGTCTGTAGTGACGCCTCCAGCACTGAGATGCAGTGCCGTAGACCGTTGCACCACTCAAGAGCCCCGATAACTGGCGCTGCATGTGACGACCGTGTTGTGTCATGATTGCATTAACCATACAGTAGCTGTGTTATGGAACATTGGACATGTCAAAGAATAATCATTAAAACATACATGTAGTGTGGGGAACATTATTTGACCGTTTATTTTAATGTATTTTTCTTGAGACACCTGTATAGGTGTATGTTAATGAGACTTCTGCATGTTTACACAACGATTCTTCTCATTCAAAGACTTCAGTACCTGTTCCACAATGTAGCTACATTTTATACCCCCCATAACCACACTACTGATCATGTCCACTCTACTCTTAAGCCCCGGGAACAGCATCATTTAACTCTGATGCAGAGAGAGAGAAGAGCCAGATAGAGAAAGAGAGGGTGAGAGAGAGAGAGCGAGAGAGAGAGAGAGAGAGAGAGAGAGAGAGAGAGAGAGAGAGAGAGAGAGAGAGAGAGAGAGAGAGAGGAGAGAGAGAGAGAGAGAGAGAGAGAGAGACAGAGAGTCTGAAAGCCACGTCCAAATCCCCAAAAAAGCAGCAGAGAGCTTGCAAATCAAACGTAAGAACAGATGACACCAAAATGGCAGCCGAACGAAACGCTGATCTATATCCAAAAGTGATTAAGCTCACCTGCCTTTTAGTAACGTGTTAGCGGCCAAGCAATGACTCCATCAAGTGGAGGGAGAGGCCTGTTAATTAGAAAGGGAGATGGGAGATGTTTGATGGCTCTATAAGGGCACACACACCACAAATGGAGAGGTTTGATGGTTCTTTCTGAGCTGTTTGTGTGTGTGTGTGTGTGTGTGTGTGTGTGTGTGTGTGTGTGTGTGTGTGTGTGTGTGTGTGTGTATGTGTGTGTTTATGGCGCCTGTCGTTGGAAAACAGGATCCATTTTCCTATCATGATTCTCCTTGACTGACATGTATGCTATTGAGCTGGCGGTAAGCACATTTACTAAGTGTCTTTCAAGTGGCCCCCACACAATTACTTATAGTTTCCAATTGGCTCATTCATCCCCTCTCCTCTCCCCTGTAACTCATCCCCAAGTTGTTGATGTCAATGAGAATGTATTCTCAGTCAATTTACCTGGTAAAACAATGGTAAACTAGATAATAAATAGTGAGAGAAAAAAGTGTCTGTGTATGTGTGTACATAGTGTGTGTGTGTGTGAGAGAGAGAGAGGCTGCCGCTAGCCCTTGGAGTTAGTCAAGCGAATCAAACGCTATCTGGCTGCCTAGGAGAATCCTTGGCGGGGGTTTGAACACTGAGGAAGAAGGATAAAAGCACAAGCCAGGCCTGGCGGACCCAGACACTCTCCCTCTCTCTGACTCCATATTATCTCAAGTCTTGAGTGGTGAGATATCTCCTTCCTTCTTCTCTCCCTTCGACACTGAACTGCGAACCTCTGGCCAGAGACTTCAATGTCTCTCATGGTACATTATCATAGGACAAATACTAAAAAAGTAAAGAACTAAAATACAAGAAGGTTATGGAGTAGGAACAGAGAAAATGCAGGATGATGTGATGGGAGACCAGGTTTGGAGATATACTGGGGCTTTGGTATGGTCTAATACACAGTGTTCACCAGGGTAGAAGACATAGGTAGACTAGTGTCTACGAACAAGGCCATAAGTGGAGAGTACACTACAATAGAAGCAGCAAGACAACTGAATGGTCTAAAAATATTCTTCAAAGTGCAATTAGATGAATCTTCCACTTCTTCTCACCTTCTCCACCCGCTACATAAAATACCAAACACTTGATCTTTCCCATTTCATTTTGAATTTGTTGTTACTGAGACATATTCTACTATATTCATCCAGTGAGGGACAAAAAAAATTGTTTGGAGTTTGTCTTCTCCTCTTTTTCTTTCTCTTTTTCACAGCTCTGGTATTTTTCTCTGTTCCCCCTGTCAGGCAGAGAAGAGGTGAGGGAAAGAAGAAGGGAGGGAGTCTTTATTCACCAGAGGCATACCAGTGTGTGTCATTGTGAATCTTCCTCAGAGGTGACACGATAAGGCGACAGCAGGACACCTGATTAACGCTGAGCCGCATCTCCTAAAAGTTTCATTAGCATTTTTCAATGTTGTCTTCCTATCGGTCATCTTGCTGGAGCAGCAGACTGATGTGTCCAATATAGAGGAGGTGTTGTAAAAATAAAGATAATACATTTAAAAATGTGTTACCTATAGTGTGCCAATGTAGTCGTAGGTTCTGTCAGGTACAATTAAAAATGCAAGAATTGTTTCCTTTTAGTGGCCTGTGTTGAGATATGCTTTCTCCCTCAGCAGATGACACAGGGGGAATGGTCGCTGTCATCCATCAACCAAGTGATCCATTGGCTCAATGTGATACGGCCCACCAATAACGCGCATCGACTTGCCGGAGCCACCCACCAGCATTAACATCTTGATAAGACAGTGTCAGGGTGATAGACGATGGCTGTTGTGCATTACCGTGACAATCTTCTCCCACCATCCCGCCATCCACGATGCCATCCATTACTGCTATTTGCGACTGTTTATGATTGATCCAACATTTTGGAGAATCGCTTTGGCAGTTGTTGCTCCCTGCACTTTTTGCGATTTATGGCTTTCCAGAGAAAACGATGAGAGATGTGGCGATTCATAGAGGGGATGAAAACAGGGTGTTTAATACACTTACTGTAACTTATTCTGTCTGTGGAGAGACATGGTCCTGAAGGCGAATCTTTACATTATTTAAATGGCAGAAAATGTATATCTAATTCCATATTTACAATTTTAAAGAGCCCTGTTGGTTAAAGAGCTCTGGGAATTATTAAATTGTTTAATCTGATTTTGGAGTATTGAGAATAAGAAAACAATGTAAGTCATATATATATATACACTGGGGCAAAAAAAGTATTTAGTCAGCCACCAATTGTGCAAGTTCTCCCACTTAAAAAGATGAGAGCCCTGTAATTTTCATCATAGGTACACTTCAACTATGACAGACAAAATGAGAGAAAAAAAATCCAGAAAAACACATTGTTGGATTTTTAATGAATTTATATGCAAATTATGGTGGAAAATAAGTATTTGGTCAATAACAAAAGTTTATCTCAATACTTATATACCCTTTGTTGGCAATGACAGAGGTCAAACGTTTTCTGTAAGTCTTCACAAGGTTTTCACACACTGTTGCTGGTATTTTGGCCCATTCCTCCATGCAGATCTCCTCTAGAGCAGTGATGTTTTGGGGCAGTTGCTGGGCAACACGGACTTTCAACTCCCTCCAAAGATTTTCTATGGGGTTGAGATCTGGAGACTGGCTAGGCCACTCCAGGACCTTGAAATGCTTCTTACGAAGCCACTCCATCGTTGCCCGGGTGGTGTGTTTGGAATCATTGTCATGCTGAAAGACCCATCAACGTTTCATCTTCAATGCCCTTGCTGATGGAATGAGGTTTTCACACAAAATCTCACAATACATGGCCCCATTCATTCTTTCCTTTACAAGGATCAGTCGTCCTGGTCCCTTTGCAGAAAAACAGCCCCAATGCATGATGTTTCCACCCCCATGCTTCACAGTAGGTATGGTGTTCTTTGGATGCAACTCAGCATTCTTTGTCCTCCAAACACGACGAGTTGAGTTTGTACCAAAAAGTTCTATTTTGGTTTCATCTGACCCAATGACATTCTCCCAATCTTCTTCTGGATCATCCAAATGCTCTCTAGCAAACTTCAGACGGGCCTGGACATGTACTGGCTTTAAGCAGGGGGACACGTCTGGCACTGCAGGATTTGAGTCCCTGGCGGCGTAGTGTGTTACTGATGGTAGGCTTTGTTACTTTGGTCCCAGCTCTCTGCAGGTCATTCACTAGGTCCCCCAGTGTGGTTCTGGTATTTTTGCTCACCGTTCTTGTGATCATTTTGACCCCACGGGGTGAGATCTTGCGTGGAGCCCCAGATCGAGGGAGATTATCAGTGGTCTTGTATGTCTTCCATTTCCTAATAATTGCTCCCACAGTTGATTTCTTCAAAAAAAGCTGCTTACCTATTGCATATTCAGTCTTCCCAGCCTGGTGCAGGTCTACAATTTTGTTTCTGGTGTCCTTTGACAGCTCTTTGGTCTTGGCCATAGTGGAGTTTGGAGTGTGACTGTTTGAGGTTGTGGACAGGTGTCTTTTATACTGATAACAAGTTCAAACAGGTGCCATTAATACAGGTAACGAGTGGAGGACAGAGGAGCCTCTTAAAGAAGAAGTTACAGGTCTGTGAGAGCCAGAAATCTTGCTTGTTTGTAGGTGACCAAATACTTATTTTCCACCATAATTTGCTAATAAATTCATAAAAAATCCTACAATGTGATTTTCTGGATTTTTTTTCTCATTTTTTCTGTCATAGTTGAAGTGTACATATGATGAAAATTACAGGCCTTTCTCATCTTTTTAAGTGTGGGAGAACTTGCACAATTGTATAAATATATATATTATAGGGCTATATTCCCAGCATAAAAATACAACTATGCCAGAACCAACAAAAATATTATACAGAATATTGCTAGATTGTCCGTATTAGGACAGCATACTGTAACTCGGTGAAACTTTGATGTTAGATAATACACACAGTTGATGTAAATTGGAAAACATGGTGACTCAGTCATGCAGAAAGTCACTCTAGTCCCTGAAGGTCTATCCATTGGCTCATTCAGGTCTGGCATGGGTAATTTACACACAGTCGGCATCACCCATTCCCAGGCAGCCCTAACAAACAGTTCTGCCGTGTGTTGCATGGTATGATGAATTCAGACATCCAAGGCCATCCAGCGACCTCACAGGGCACATCTGATGAGTCACCCCAGCAGACTGGGCCTGGGATACGCTCGCAGGTTTGGAGGGCGATCACCAAGAAGGTTCAGTTATGGCTACAGTGTAGTGGGAAACAGCCACTAAAGACCGGTTAGTTAGCCCCTAGAGCTAAAGGCTAGGCAGTCTGCTCTTGAGTCATGCTGATGACCAAGGTTCAATATATGATCCATCACAACAGCTACAAAAAATAAGTAGGGTTAGCTGAAGGCTACGGTATCAGCTGTACTGTATGTGCAATTGAGCTGTGGAGAGATAGATAGGAGTTACCTCAACTGTAGATTTTATACTCTGCTCACAAGTATAATTGGAGGTAAAATAACATTTTCAAGCTGTAAATGGAAAATAGATGAAAGATTACCGGTACTGTATGTGATTGTGCTATAACACGATAAACCACAGTCTTATTCTAAAGTTTCTGTGTACTTTGAAAATTATATTCTATAACAAACTCAACCTCATCCAAAGAACCTGTCATTTTCAATAATCATCTCGCCTAATACTTTCAAATATTTTTCCAAAATAGAAAATCACTGCTTCTGCAACCCTTTCATGTAAATAACACACCTGCCACAACTAACAGGCGCAAATCACAGTCCTCCAAGCTAGTATTATCTCCATTGAAACATGCAAAGACCTAAATATCAGGCCTCCTGTTGTTGTGAGGCTGTAATCGAAGTGTGGATGAGAAAATAAAGAATGTCCTATTGAGGGAGGCGAATTAAGACTTTTAAGTCTCATTAACAGCTGTGATTCGGTCGGTATGGGCCTGTGTGCTGTGCTCCTTGATATTGCGCATGCTACGTAGATAGCACCAACTGGGCCTACAGTGATCATTACAATGAAGAGCACATTTATTCTCGCTGTCAGGGACACAGTCAATGCATTTACATGACTCACTCATTTCTTAAAGGGATACTTCTGTATTTTGGCACTAGCATGCTAGCAGATGCTCTGTCAGTCACCACATTCTTATCAGCAGACTGAACAGCCTTGGTTTCTCAAATGAATGCCTCACCTGGGTCACCAACTTCTTCTCTGATAGAGTTTAGTTTGTCAAATCACAGGGCCTGTGGTCAGAACCTCAGGGGACCACAGGGCCTGTTGTCAGGTGAAAGCTATGACCCCTTATTGATGTCACTTGTTAAATCCACTTCAGTCAGTGTAGATGAAGGGAAGGAGACATGTGAATTACTTTTTTTAAGCCTTGAGAAAATGTAAACATGGTTTGTGTAAGTGTGCCATTGAGGGTGAATGGGCAAGACAAAATATTTAAGTGACTTTGAACAGGGTATGGTAGAAGGTGACAAAAACACACTGGTTTGAGTATGTCAAGAACTGCAACACTGCTGGGTTTGCGTGTATCAAGAATGGTCCACCACCCAATGGACATCCAGCCAGCTAGACAGAACTGTGGGAAGCATTGGACTCAACATGGGCCAGCATCCCTGTGGAACACTTTCGACACCTTGTAGAGTTCATGCCCTGACGAATTGAGGCTATTCTGAGGGCAAGAGGTGATGGGTGTAACTCAATATTAGGGAGGTGCTCTTACTTGTTTTGATCACGAAACTTAGGCAGTCTCTATGCCACAGGGTTAAATTCTCGGAATGACTCTCTTCTCTGTATACATCAATGATGCCGCTCTTACTGCTGGTGATTCTCTGATCCACCTCTACGCAGACAACACCATTCTGTCTACTTCTGGCCTTCCTTTGGACACTGTGATAACTAACCTCCAGACGAGCTTCAATGCCATACAACTCTCCTCCTGTGGCCTCCAACTGCTCTGAAATGCAAGGCATGCTCTTCAACCGATCGCTGCCCACACCTGCCCGCACATCCAGCATCACTACTCTGGACGGTTCTGACCTAAAAATATGTGGACAACTACAAATAGGTGTCTGGTTAGACAGTAAACTCTCCTTCCAGACCCACATTAAGCATCTCCAATCCACAATTAAATCTAGAATCAGCTTTCTATTTCGCAACAAAGCATCCTTCACTCATGCTGCCAAACATACCCTCGTAAAACGGACTATCCTACTGATGCTCGACTTCGGCGATATAATTTACAAAATAGCCTGCAAAACTCTACTCAACAAAATGGATGCAGTCTATCACAGTGTCATCCGTTTTGTCACCAAAGCCCCATATACTACCCACCACTGCGACCTGTACGCTCTCGTTGGCTGGCCCTCGCTTCATACTCGTTGCCAAACCCACTGGCTCCAGGTCACCTACGAGACCCTGCTAGGTAAAGCCCCACCTTATCTCAGTTCACTGGTCACCATAGCAGTACCCACACGCAGCACGCGCTCCAGCAGGTATATTTCACTGGTCACCCCCAAAGCCAATTCCTCAATTGGGCGCCTTTCCTTCCAGTTTTCTGCTGCCAATGACTGGAACAAACTGCAAAAATCACTAAAGCCTCTTATCTCCCTCACTAACTTCATGCACCAGCTGTCAGACCAGCTCACAGATCATTGCACCTGTACATAGCCCATCTGTAAATAGCCCATCCAACTACCTCATCCCCATACCATATTTATTTATTTATTTTGCTCCTTTGTGCCCCACTATCTCTACTTGCACATTCATCTTCTGCACATCTATCACTCCAGTGTTTAATTGCTATATCGTAATTACCTCGCTACTATGGCTTATTTTATTGCCTTACCTCCCTTATCTTACCTCAGTTGCACACACTGTGTATATAGTTGTATTTTTTCTACTGTATTATTGACTGTATGTTTGTTTATTCCATGTGTAACTCTGTGTTGTTGTATGAGTCGAACTGCTTTGCTTTATCTTGGCCTGGTCGCAGTTGTAAAAAGAACTTGTTCTCAACTAGCCTACCAGGTGAAATAAAAAAATAAAAGACACCCATAGACTTCCACTCATTGCACTAATGCTAGTTAGCATTGGCTCGCAAAACTATCTCTAACTTCTTTCATACTGGAAACAGAGACATACAGTTAAAGTCGGACGTTTACATACACCTTAGCCAAATACATTTAAACTGTGTGTTTCACAATTCCTGACATTTAATCCTAGTAAAAATTCACTGTCTTAGTTCAGTTAGGATCACCATTATAATTTAAGAATGTGAAATGTCAGAATAATAGTAGAGAGAATGATTTATTTCAAATTGTATTTCTTTTATCACATTCCCAGTGGGTCAGACGTTTACAAACACTCAATTAGTATTTGGTAGCATTGCCTTTAAAAATTGTTTAACTTGGGTCAAATGTTTTGGGTAGCCTTCCACAAGCTTCCCACAATAAGTTGGGTGATTGCCCATTTTGAAGATTCATTTGCGACCAAGCGTTGACTTCCTGACTTCCTTCCTTGCTTCAATATATCCACATCATTTTCCTCCTTCTTGATGCCATCTATTTTGTGAAGTGCACCAGTCCCTCCTGCAGCAAAGCACACCCAGAACATGATGCTGCCACCCCCGTGCTTCACGGTTGGGATGGTGTTCTTCGGCTTGCAAGCGCCCCCCTTTTTCCTCCAAACATAACGATGGCCATTATGGCCAAACAGTTCTATTTTTGTTTCATCGGACCAGAGGACATTTCTCCAAAAAGTACAATCTTTGTCCCTGTGTGCAGTTACAAACCATAGTCTCGCTTTTTTATGGCAGTTTTGGAGCAGTGGCTTCTTCATTGCTGAGTGGCCTTTCAGGTTATGTTGATATATGACATGTTATACTGTGGATATAGATACTTTTGTATCTGTTTCCTCCAGTATCTTATCAAGGTCCTTTGCTGTTGTTCTGGGATTGATTTGCACTTTTCGCACCAAAGTACGTTCATCTCTAGGAGACAGAACGCATCTCCTTCCTGAGCGGTATGATGGCTGCATGGTCCCATGGTGTTTATACTTGCGTACTATTGTTTGTACAGATGAACACGGTACCTTCAGGCATTTGGAAATTGCTCCCAATGATGAACCAGGCTTGTGGAGGTCTTCTTTCTGAGGTCTTGGCTGATTTCTTTTGATTTTCCCATGAGGTCAAGCGAAGATGCACTGAGTTTGAAGGTAGGCCTTGAACTGCATCCACAGGTACACCTCCAATGGAGTCAAATTATGTCAATTAGCCATTCAGAAGCTTCTAAAGCTGTGACATAATTTTAGGGAATATTCCAAGCTGTTTAACCTCTCTGGGATATGTGGGACGTCCCACCTGGCCAAAGGCCAGGGAACATGCAGAGCGCCAAAATCAAACTTTCATTAAATCAAACATGCAAGATAGTAAATTAAAGCTACACGTGTTGTGAATCCAGCCAACATGTCAGATTTAAAAAAGGCTACTCGGCAAAAGCAAACAATTCTATTATCTGAGGATAGCACCTCCGTAAACAAAGAGAGAAACCATATTTCAACCCTGCAGGCGCGACACAAACGCAGAAATTAAAATATAATTCATGCCTTACCTTTGACGAGCTTCTTTTGTTGGAACTCCAATATGTCCCATAAACATCACACATGGTCCTTTTGTTCGATTAATTCCATTGATATATATCCAAAATGTCAATTTATTTGGCGCGTTTGATCCAGAAAAACACCGGTTCCAGCTTGCGCAACGTGACTACAAAATATCTCAAAGGTTACCTGTAAACTTTGCCAAAACATTTCAAACTACATTTGTAATACAACTTTTGGTAATTTTTTATGTAAATAATTGATAAAATTGAAGACGTTATGATCTGTGTTCAATACAGGAAGAAAACAAACTGTAGCATGCTTTCTGGTCACGCGCCTCTATCTAACAGTACACTTCAAGTGACCCTCTGCAAGAAGGTCCCTTAGTAATCTGGATTCCCAATAAAAATCCACTGAAAAGAGAATGACGTCAAAAAAATAAATCTGAATGGTTTGTCCTCGGGGTTTTGCCTGCTAAGTAAGTTTTGTTATCCTCACAGACATGATTCAAACGGGTTTTAGAAACTTCAGTGTTTTCTATCCACATATACTAATAATATGCACATCTTATCTTCTGGGGTTGAGTAGCAGGCAGTTGAATTTGGGTATGCATTTCATCCGGACGAGAAAATACTGCCCCCTGTCACCAAGAAGTTAACGGCACAGTCAATTTAGTGTTTGTAAAACTTTTGATTTACTGGTATTGTGTACAGTGAATTATAAGTGAAATAATCTGTCTGTAAACAATTGTTGGAACATTTACTTGTGTCATGCACAAAGTAGATGTTCCAACCGACTTGCAACTTGGTTGAAAAACGAGTTTTAATGACTCCAACCTCAGTGTATGTAAACTCCGACTTCAACTGTACATATGGTATCGACTAGCTCCTCTGACTCTGGGGAAGTAGATATTGGGCCTCAATGCCAAAATCCTGAAAAATCCCTTTTAGTCGATAAAGATGGGGGGGAAGAGATTTCTTCCGACGCAATGTTCTCAAGCTCTTTTTTATGCATTGGATGCAGTCCATGAAGCATGATTTTGATGTTGTAGCTACACGACGACAGGAGGGAAGGAGGTAAAGTGATATATTGAGGGAAAAAACATTCATTCATCCATTTAAAATAGATCAACATCACGGACGAATATCCCGCAAATACCAAAGACGATATACAGCTTTTAAATGAGCTGACATTGTTATTCATGAGAACAGTGAGAACGCAACAACACAACTAACGCATCGTATTGCCTTGTTCCTAACCCAAAAAGCCTAGTATCCTACAGCTTATTAACCTCTTGGAACACTAGGGGCAGTATTTCATTTTTGGATGATCGTACGGGATCGTAAAACCAAACAAGTTATCCTGACAACAAGAGATGGTGCTGAAAGTACAATGCATCACTGGAGTATAAAAGGCTCTGCAGTCACAAATTGGCATTGTCACCTCATCCCAATTATACAAAGATCATCATCATTAACATTTAAAAGGTGACCCGTTGTCTTGGCACAAGCTGCTTTAGTGGATTCCTGTTTTTCTTTCCCATCTCCCTCTTCTGCTCCAGCCTTTGTCTCTGATGGCCTGGAAGGGGAATTTGGTTATGGCCCCCTACAGACATTTTCAGATGGGCCAATGCAAACAACAGATTTTATCTTTTTTTCTGTTCTTGTTTTGGTTCAATTCCCTGGCCTGAAGGTTGGTTATATCTGACTGAAGATTCAGATCTAAATAACTCTAAATAGGCTGTCATTGTAAATAAGAATGTATTCTTAACTGACTTGCCTAGTTAATAAAGGTTAAATAAAAATACATTAAAAAATAAAAAATACATTGCAGTCTTGTTGAGACAATATCATTTATCAAATTAGTTTAGATCTGTGTTAATGGGCATTTCTCCTTTGCGGAAATAATCCATCCAACTGACAGGTGTGGCATGTGTCGCAATAAAAAGCAACTCTAAAATGTGCAGTTTTGACACACGACACAATGGCACAGATGTCTAAAGTTTTGAGGGACCGTGCAATAGGCATGGTGACTGCAGGAATGTCCTCCTGAGCTGTTGCAAGATAATTAAACGTTAATTTCGCTACCATAAGCCGCCTCCAATGTCGTTTTTAGAGAATTTGGCAGTACGTCCAAGCGGCCTCACAACCGCAGATCAAGTGTAACCATGCCAGCCCAGAACCTCCACATTTGGCTTCTTCACCTGTGTCTAAGAGCAGCCACCTGGACAGCTGATGAAACTGTGGGATTGCATAACCGAGACACCATCTCAGGGAAGGTCATCTGCGTGCTTGATGTCCTCACCAGGGTCTTGACCTAACTGCAGTTCGGTGTCGTAACCAACTTCAGTGAGCAAATGTTCACCTTTGATGGCCACTGGCATGCTGTAGAAGTGTGCTCTTCACAGATGAATCCCAGTTTCAACTGTCCTGGGCAGATAAGAAACAACATGTATGGCGTTGTGTGGGTGAGCGGTTTGCTGATGTCAACGTTGTAAACACATTGCCCCATGGTGGTAGCTGGGTTGTGGTATGGGCAGGCACAAGCTACGGACAACAAACACAATTGCATTTTATTGAAGGCAATTTCAATGCACAGAGATACCGTGATGAAATCCTGAGGCCCATTGCCGTGCCATTCATCCCCTGCTTCAGCATGGTAATGCGTGGCCCCATGTTCCAAAGATCTGTACACAATTCTTGGAAGCTGACAATGTCCCAGTTCATCCATGGCCTGCATACTCACCAGACATGTCACCCATTGAGCCATTTTGGGATGCCCTGGATCGACGTGTAGGACAGCATGTTCCAGTTCAAGCCAAAATCCAGCAACTTCGCACAACCATTGAAGAGGAGTGGAACAACATTCCACAGGTCACAATCAACAGCCTGATCAATTCTACGCGTCACACTGCGTGAGGCAAATGGTACAGACTGGTTTTCAGACTAGTTTCAGACTGGTTTTCTGATCCACGCAACATTTCTTTTTGTTAAGTATCTGTGACCAACAGATGCATATGTGTGTTCCCAGGCATGTGGAATCCATAGTTTAGGGCCTAATGAATGTATTTAAATTGACTAATTTACATTTTTATTTTATTTAACTCTTATTTTACCAGGTAAGGTGACTGAGAACACATTCCCATTTACAGCAACAACCTGGGGAATAGTTACAGGGGTGAGAAGGGGGGAAATACCCAATTGTAAACTGGGGATGATTAGATGATGGAGATGGTATGAGGGCCAGATTAAGAATTTTTCCAGGACTCTGGGGTTTACAACATTACTCTTACAATAAGTGCCATGGGATCATTAGTGACTCCAGACAGGCAGGACAGGCAGACATTTTGGGCAGACATTCCCATCTGAAATCAAATCAAATCAAATCAAATTTATTTATATAGCCCTTCGTACATCAGCTGATATCTCAAAGTGCTGTACAGAAACCCAGCCTAAAACCCCAAACAGCAAGCAATGCAGGTGTAGAAGCACGGTGGCTAGGAAAAACTCCCTAGAAAGGCCAAAACCTAGGAAGAAACCTAGAGAGGAACCAGGCTATGTGGGGTGGCCAGTCCTCTTCTGGCTGTGCCGGGTGGAGATTTTAACAGAACATGGCCAAGATGTTCAAATGTTCATAAATGACCAGCATGGTCGAATAATAATAAGGCAGAACAGTTGAAACTGGAGCAGCAGCACGGCCAGGTGTACTGGGGACAGCAAGGAGTCATCATGTCAGGTAGTCCTGGGGCATGGTCCTAGGGCTCAGGTCCTCCGAGAGAGAGAAAGAAAGAGAGAAGGAGAGAATTAGAGAACGCACACTTAGATTCACACAGGACACCGAATAGGACAGGAGAAGTACTCCAGATATAACAAACTGACCCTAGCCCCCCGACACATAACTACTGCAGCATAAATACTGGAGGCTGAGACAGGAGGGGTCAGGAGACACTGTGGCCCCATCCGAGGACACCCCCGGACAGGGCCAAACAGGAAGGATATAACCCCACCCACTTTGCCAAAGCACAGCCCCCATACCACTAGAGGGATATCTTCAACCACCAAAGACAGCACCATGCACATGGCAATGTCCCCAAATCAATGCCCTGGGACTTTGAGATATTTTTTATTTTATTTATTTTTTGTTTTTTGACCAGAGAAAAGGATGCCTCCTTCTGGCTCGCCAACCCCACTTCCAGCAGCATTTGGTCTCCCATCGAGGGACCAACCAGGACCAACCTTGCTTAGCTTCAGAAGCAAGCCAGCAGTGGGATGCAGGGTGGTACAGTATGCTGCTGGCAAATTAACTGTAACTCACTAAAATCTTCGAAATGGTTGCAAATTGGGTTTATATTTCTGTTCAGTGTATATTCCCATAATGTTTTGCAAGGCAACCGCTCGCAAGGCTACCTCATCCTTATTCCAAAGCAATGAACCAGAGTTTAAAATAATAAGACCATAAAACTTTTATTTACATTGCTTCCTATATGATACATTAAGGCAGGGTCCCAACCATCACCCAAGTTGGCTTTCAAACTAGAAACTACTTTGAGAAGAGGCAGCAGAGGCACATCATAACAAACATACAAGATTAATCCGGTAAAAACCTCAAAAAGCTATCAATAGAAAATGTACCCCGGTCCTTATTTTGCGAAATGGGTATTGCCTGAACCCTAATCTCTCATGGACGGACTATGTAACCACAAATGGTACCGTAGATCTGTCATGATACAACAGGATGTGTGAGATCAGCAGCATTAGTTCCGGTGCTTGAGTTTTTCGTCACTGGTTATTTGGACAATTTTGCAGGTGTTAGAAGGGGAGGGGACATTTGTCCCATAGACTTGCCCGTAACTTGCAAAGACGGAGGGTGGAGCTCTTCGTTCTATCTATTTTCATAACACGTATGGACTCAGAACTTAATAGAGCATCTGACCAGTTACAAAATACTGTAGTTCTGGGCTAACCGAAATGACCTAAACCCAAAACAAGACCCATCGACAGTTTCCTTATGTGCTTTGTATGATATAGCTCATCTGCACATCTCTTCACCAAAGGTTATCTGGTCAATTAAAAAGTTCAAACCTCTTTCTGAGTTTTCATGATCAAGCCTTTTATCTGAAATGTGAACGATAAGATGACCAAGAAGTGTTTGTCAAGGGTTCTTCTGGCGGCCTTGGCCTTTTAGAAGACGGATAACACACACCAACCCCCTGATACCCTTTCAACCTCAGCCTGCCATGTGAAGACTACCGTAGGCTCATCATGTTAGCTCTGTATTAAGCCAGATCTCATGGAAGAGGTGGACACAACTCACACACTCCGAGTTTCCCATTGACACATGTATGCAAGTGTACATTGACATTAGCAGTATTCTCTCACACAATCATCTCTCTCTCTCAACAACCACACATACATATTAAACCTCCGCTCACCACAGTGGGTGACCCTCCGTTCTGTTCATGGCTACAAACGAGGGACAGACGTCTGCAGCACACAGCTGCATCTCGATGTGTTTGCTTAGCCAGTGAATCTTTACAAATGACCCACAAGGAGCTGTTTGGGAAAGAGGGGAGAAAATGATTCACCATCGATAAAATCCCGATTGATTCTTGATTCTCTTTTCGGTTTTGAAAACGAACGGCAGCCTCATTGAGGTTGTTTTTTCCCCCCGTCCCTAATAGATAAAACATATGTAGGCATGCCTTTAAGTGAGTTTGTGAAACAAAGGCACAGACAGAATTTATTCCATTCTTTCATGCTTGGGTATTTCAATATGTCCCCCATACCTCCCTAATCCACCCATCCATCACATTTCACTGTGGGCTAGAAAGCTGTCCAGGGCTAAAGCATACTCACAGTCCAGTAGTCCAATCAAATTGGATCTAATGCCATCATTCCTTAGCAGTCAAGGCGGGCACACAGAGAGGTGAAATTCAGTGTATGTCTTTCCTTTTAACCTTATTCAAGGGTTGAATAGGCTTCTTTATTTTAGTGGAGGTGGGGGATTTGCTTTGTGTGTAAGTGTGCATGTTATCCTAGCACATGTGTGTGTCTTTGTATCACATGTTTGTGTGCGTGTGTTTGTGTGGCATGTGTTTGTGTGTAAGAGAGAGAGAGAGAGAGAGAGAGAGAGAGAGAGAGAGAGAGAGAGAGAGAGAGAGCAAAAGTGACAAAGAGGCACAGCCATGTTGATACAACATGTCAGGATTAATTAGAGGATCTTGCTCTGGCTCTTGTGTTAAGATGTGATGTTAGCTTACAAAGGAGCCCCTCCACAGTAAACTGTTGGCTCACTACTGCATAATGACATGTGTTTACTCAACCCAATCCCATTTGGCCTTTAAGGACATTGCAGTATGAACAAAATAGCAAACAGGCCTCTTATGTTGCCATGCCACTTAAAGTAATCAGTGTACAATGTCTGCCTAACATAACAACTAAATAACGTAGTAGAGTATGGTATAAAATGTCTGCCGAAAACAACAAGTAAATAACATATTAGAGTATGGTATAAAATGTCTGCCTAACAATTAAACTAAATAACATATTAGAGTATGATATAAAATGTCTGCCTAACAATACAACAAAATAACGTATTAGAGTATGGTATAAAATGTCTGCCTAACAATTAAACTAAATAACATATTAGAGTATGATATAAAATGTCTGCCTAACAATTAAACTAAATAACATATTAGAGTATGGTATAAAATGTCTGCCTAACAATACAAATAAATAAAATATTAGAGTATGGTATAAAATGACTGCCTAACAATGCAACTAAATAACATTTAGAGTATGGTATAAAATGTCTGCCTAACAATACAACTAAATAACATATTAGAGTATGGTATAAAATGTCTGCCTAACAATACAAATAAATAAAATATTAGAGTATGGTATAAAATGACTGCCTAACAATGCAACTAAATAACATTTAGAGTATGGTATAAAATGTCTGCCTAACACTACAACTAAATAATGTATTGGAGTACGGTATAAAATGTCTGCTAAACACTACAACTAAATAGCATTTAGAGTATGGTATAAAATGTCTGCAAAACACTACAACTAAATAACGTATTATAGTATTGTATAAAATGTCTGCAAAACACTACAACTAAATAACATATTATACTAAACACTACAACAAATAACATTTAGAGTATGGTATAAAATGTCTGCCTAACAATACAACTAAATAACATTTAGAGTATGGTATAAAATGTCTGCCTAACACTACAACTAAATAACATTTAGAGTATGGTATAAAATGTCTGCTAAACACTAAACTAAATAACATTTAGAGTAAATAAAATGTCTGCCTAACAATACAACTAAATAACGTATTAGAGTACGGTATAAAATGTCTGCCTTACTGTCACGTATTCTCAAGGTGGGTGGAATCAGGCGCAGAGAGCAGGTTAAGTGATTCGACAGTTTAATTCTCCGTCAATCAAAACAACACGGTCAACCCAACATACAGGGTGAATAATCCCACACAGGATCAAAAATAGACCGGAGAAATAACACACACGTACTCCACCAAAATACATGAAATACAAACAATCCCGCACAAAACAAGGGCGGGACAACCTAATACATATAAGGACGTTAATTAAACTATCATACACACAGGTGAAACTAATAAGACAAAACCAACAGACAAACGAAAAAGGGATCGGTGGTGGCTAGTAGGACGGTGACGACGACCGCCGAGCACCGCCCGAACAGGCAGGAGAGCCAACTTCGGCGGAAGTCGTGACACTTACACTACAACTAAATAACATAATAGAGTATAGTATAAAATGTCTGCCAAACACTACAACTAAATAATATATTAGAGTATGGTACAAAATGTCTGCCTAACACTACAACTAAATAATGTATTGGAGTATGGTATAAAATGTCTGCCTAACACTACAACTAAATAACATATTAGAGTATGGTATAAAATGTCTGCCTAACACTACAACTAAATAACATATTAGAGTATGGTATAAAATGTCTGCCTAACACTACAACTAAATAACATATTAGAGTATGGTATAAAATGTCTGCTAAACACTACAACTAAATAACATATTAGAGTATGGTATAAAATGTCTGCTAAACACTACAACTAAATAATATATTGGAGTATGGTATAAAATGTCTGCTAAACACTTCAACTAAATAATATATTAGAGTATTGTATGAAATGTCTGCCTAACAATACAACTAAATAATATATTAGAGTATTGTATAAAATGTCTGCCTAACAATACAACTAAATAATATATTAGAGTATGGTATAAAATGTCTCCCTAACAATACAACTAAATAACATATTATAGTATGGTATAAAATGTCTGCCTAACAATTAAACTAAATAACATATTAGAGTATGGTATAAAATGTCTGCTAAACACTTCAACTAAATAACATATTAGAGTATGGTATAAAATGTCTGCCTAACACTGCAACTAAATAACATATTATAGTATTGTATGAAATGTCTGCCTAACAATACAACTAGTATTGTATGAAATGTCTGCCTAACAATACAACTAAATAATATATTAGAGTATTGTATAAAATGTCTGCCTAACAATACAACTAAATAATATATTAGAGTATTGTATAAAATGTCTGCCTAACACTACAACTAAATAATATATTAGAGTATTGTATAAAATGTCTGCCTAACAATACAACTAAATAATATATTAGAGTATTGTATAAAATGTCTGCCTAACAATACAACTAAATAATATATTAGAGTATGGTATAAAATGTCTGCCTAACAATTAAACTAAATAACATATTAGTGTTTGGTATGAAATGTCTGCCTAACAATACAACTAAATAACATATTAGAGTATGGTATAAAATGTCTGCCTTACACTACAACTAAATAATGTATTGGAGTATGGTATAAAATGTCTGCCTAACACTACAACTAAATAACATATTAGAGTATGGTATGAAATGTCTGCCTAAGACAACAACTAAATAACATATTAGAGTATGGTATAAAATGTCTGCCTAACACTACAACTAAATAACATATTAGAGTATGGTATAAAATGTCTGCCTAACACTACAACTAAATAACATATTAGAGTATGGTATAAAATGTCTGCCTTACACTACAACTAAATAATGTATTGGAGTATGGTATAAAATGTCTGCCTAACACTGCAACTAAATAACATATTATAGTATGGTATGAAATGTCTGCCTAACAATACAACTAGTATTGTATGAAATGTCTGCCTAACAATACAACTAAATAATGTATTGGAGTATGGTATAAAATGTCTGCCTAACACTGCAACTAAATAACATATTATAGTATGGTATAAAATGTCTGCCTAACAATTAAACTAAATAACATATTAGTGTTTGGTATGAAATGTCTGCCTAACAATACAACTAAATAATATATTAGAGTATGGTATAAAATGTCTGCCTAACAATACAACTAAATAACATATTATAGTATGGTATAAAATGTCTGCCTAACAATTAAACTAAATAACATATTAGTGTTTGGTATGAAATGTCTGCCTAACAATACAACTAAATAACATATTAGAGTATGGTATAAAATGTCTGCCTTACACTACAACTAAATAATGTATTGGAGTATGGTATAAAATGTCTGCCTAACACTACAACTAAATAACATATTAGAGTATGGTATGAAATGTCTGCCGAAGACAACAACTAAATAACATATTAGAGTATGGTATAAAATGTCTGCCTAACACTACAACTAAATAACATATTAGAGTATGGTATAAAATGTCTGCCTAACACTACAACTAAATAACATATTAGAGTATGGTATAAAATGTCTGCCTAACACTACAACTAAATAACATATTAGAGTATGGTATAAAATGTCTGCTAAACACTACAACTAAATAGCATTTAGAGTATGGTATAAAATGTCTGCAAAACACTACAACTAAATAACGTATTATAGTATTGTATAAAATGTCTGCAAAACACTACAACTAAATAACATATTATAGTATGGTATAAAATGTCTGCTAAACACTACAACTAAATAACATTTAGAGTATGGTATAAAATGTCTGCCTAACAATACAACTAAATAACGTATTAGAGTACGGTATAAAATGTCTGCCTTACTGTCACGTATTCTCAAGGTGGGTGGAATCAGGCGCAGAGAGCAGGTTAAGTGATTCGACAGTTTAATTCTCCGGCAATCAAAACAACACGGTCAACCCAACATACAGGGTGAATAATCCCACACAGGATCAAAAATAGACCGGAGAAATAACACACACGTACTCCACCAAAATACATGAAATACAAACAATCCCGCACAAAACAAGGGCGGGACAACCTAATACATATAAGGACGTTAATTAAACTATCATACACACAGGTCAAACTAATAAGACAAAACCAACAGACAAACGAAAAAGGGATCGGTGGTGGCTAGTAGGACGGTGACGACGACCGCCGAGCACCGCCCGAACAGGCAGGAGAGCCAACTTATAGAAAGTCGTGACACTTACACTACAACTAAATAACATAATAGAGTATAGTATAAAATGTCTGCCAAACACTACAACTAAATAATATATTAGAGTATGGTACAAAATGTCTGCCTAACACTATAACTAAATAATGTATTGGAGTATGGTATAAAATGTCTGCCTAACACTACAACTAAATAATGTATTGGAGTATGGTATAAAATGTCTGCCTAACACTACAACTAAATAACATATTAGAGTATGGTATAAAATGTCTGCCTTACACTACAACTAAATAATGTATTGGAGTATGGTATAAAATGTCTGCCTAACACTACAACTAAATAACATATTAGAGTATGGTATAAAATGTCTGCCTAACACTACAACTAAATAACATATTAGAGTATGGTATAAAATGTCTGCCTAACACTACAACTAAATAACATATTAGAGTATGGTATAAAATGTCTGCCCGAACACTACAACTAAATAACATATTAGAGTATGGTATAAAATGTCTGCCTAACACTACAACTAAATAACATATTAGAGTATGGTATAAAATGTCTGCCTAACACTACAACTAAATAACATATTAGAGTATGGTATAAAATGTCTGCCTAACACTACAACTAAATAACATATTAGAGTATGGTATAAAATGTCTGCCCGAACACTACAACTAAATAACATATTAGAGTATGGTATAAAATGTCTGCCGAACACAACAACTAAATAACATATTAGAGTATGGTATAAAATGTCTGCTAAACACTTCAACTAAATAACATATTATAGTATTGTATGAAATGTCTTCCTAACAATACAAGTAGTATTGTATGAAATGTCTGCCTAACAATACAACTAAATAATATATTAGAGTATTGTATAAAATGTCTGCCTAACAATACAACTAAATAATATATTAGAGTATGGTATAAAATGTCTCCCTAACAATACAACTAAATAACATATTATAGTATGGTATAAAATGTCTGCCTAACAATACAACTAAATAACATATTAGAGTATGGTATAAAATGTCTGCCTTACACTACAACTAAATAATGTATTGGAGTATGGTATAAAATGTCTGCCTAACACTACAACTAAATAACATATTAGAGTATGGTATAAAATGTCTGCCTAACACTACAACTAAATAACATATTAGAGTATGGTATAAAATGTCTGCCTTACACTACAACTAAATAATGTATTGGAGTATGGTATAAAATGTCTGCCTAACACTGCAACTAAATAACATATTATAGTATTGTATGAAATGTCTGCCTAACAATACAACTAGTATTGTATGAAATGTCTGCCTAACAATACAACTAAATAATATATTAGAGTATTGTATAAAATGTCTGCCTAACAATACAACTAAATAATATATTAGGAGGAGCAGGAGCAGCAGCCAACCCTCTCCCATCGATGGAGGAACGGGTTCTCCACCACACCACCGTCCTCCATCGGATCGGATCCGCGATGGATCAAGTGATGGAGAGAATGGACCGATGGGAGAGGAGTGGTCTCCTCTCTCCACCTTCGGCACCCACGGTTCCGGACTCTCCATCTCCCGACTCCAGCACCCTCCGTCTGACGCTACCGAAGGCTTATGATGGAGCTGCGGCGGGTTGCCAGGGGTTTCTGCTTCAGCTGGAGCTATACCTGGCCACCATCAGACCCACTCCCTCAGGAGCAGAGAGGGTGAGTGTCCTCATCTCCTGCCTCACGGGTCGTGCTCTGGAGTGGGCGAACGCAGTCTGGAATGGCCCAGACTCAGCGCGGGAGCACTACCCAGAGTTTTCCCGCCGCTTCCGTGCCGTGTTTGATCACCCTCTAGACGGCCGAGCGGTGGGAGAACGACTATTTCATCTCAGGCAGGAGAGGAGGAGCGCCCAGGATTACGCGCTGGAGTTCCGGACCTTGGCAGCCGGATCTGGGTGGAACGACAGGGCCCTCATGGACCACTACAGGTGTAGTCTCCGAGAGGACGTCCGCCGGGAGTTAGCGTGTCGGGACACCACTCTGTCACTGGATCAGCTGATTGACATGTCCATTCGACTGGATAATCTGCTGGCTGCCCGCGGGCGTTCAGAGAGGGTCCTGTGCATTCCACCACCCAGCCCCTCCGCTCCCATTCCGATGGAGTTGGGAGGGGCTGCGCCGAGGGGTACCGGAGGAGGAGGCCTTCCTGCACCAACTGTGGTCGGAGAGGACACACGTCTGATCGGTGCTGGGGGTCCGTCTGGGAGTAGAGATGGCAGGCGGAACGCTTCGGTCACCCCAGGTGAGTCAGCATCAAACTCACCCAGAACCCCTTGTTGGCCACATGTTTGTCTTAACCTTTTTCCTTCACTTTTTTCCCTCTTCCCAGCATAGGGCGCTAGTCGATTCAGGCGCAGCTGGGAACTTTATGGATCGCGGACTCGCCCTTAAGTTAGGGGTTCCGCTGGTGCCGATAGATTCTCCCTTCCCCGTGCACTCCCTAGATAGCCGGCCATTAGGGTCAGGGATGGTCAGGGAGACCACGGTCCCACTGGACATGGTGACGCAGGGGAATCATAGGGAGCGTATCAGTTTCTTTATTATTGATTCGCCTGCGTTTCCAGTGGTGCTGGGGACTCCCTGGTTGGCCCGGCACAATCCTAAAATTTCGTGGAGACAGGGGGTTCTCCAGGGGTGGTCAGAGGAGTGTTCTGGAAGGTGTTTGGGAGTTTCCATCGGTGCCACGTCGGTGGAGAGTCCAGACCAGGGTTCCACGGTGTGCATTCCCCCCCGAGTATGCCGATTTGGCAATCGCTTTCAGTAAAGTGAAAGCGACTAAATTACCACCTTATCGACCGGGAAGGGATTGTACGATAGATCTCCAGGTAGACGCTGCGCTTCCCAAGAGTCACGTGTACCCGCTGTCCCAGGAGGAGACGTTGGCAATGGAGACATATGTCACGGAGTCGCTGGGACAGGGGTACATTCGGCCCTCCATTTCACCCGTCTCCTCGAGTTTCTTTTTGTGAGGAAAAAGGAGGGAGGTTTGCGTCCGTGTATCGATTATAGAGGTCTAAACGCCATCACAGTGGGGTATAGTTACCCTCTACCTCTCATCGCTACGGCGGTGGAATCGTTCCACGGAGCGCAGTTCTTCACAAAACTGGATCTCAGGAGCGCGTATAGTCTGGTGCGTATTCGGAAGGGAGACGAGTGGAAAACCGCATTTAGTACTACATCAGGCCACTATGAGTACCTCGTCATGCCGTATGGGTTAAAAAATGCTCCAGCCGTTTTTCAATCCTTTGTAGACGAGATTCTCAGGGACCTGTGCGGGCAGGGAGTGGTTGTTTATATCGATGACATTCTGATCTACTCGGCCACTCACACCGCGCATGTGTCTCTGGTGCGCAAAGTGCTTGGTAGACTGCTGGAGCATGACCTATACGTCAAGGCTGAGAAATGCGTGTTCTCTAAACGAGCCGTCTCTTTTCTGGGATATCGCATTTCCACCTCGGGGGTAGTGATGGAGGGTGACCGCATTAGTGCCGTGCGTAATTGGCCGACTCCGACCACGGTAAAGGAGGTGCAGCGGTTTTTGGGTTTTGCCAACTACTACCGGAGGTTTATCCGGGGTTTTGGCCAAGTAGCGGCTCCCATTACCTCACTGCTGAAGGGGGCCCGGTGCGTTTGCAGTGGTCAGCCGAGGCGGACGGAGCATTCAACAAGTTGAAGGCGCTGTTCACTGATGCGCCCGTGTTGGCGCATCCGGACCCTCTCTAGCATTCATAGTGGAGGTGGACGCGTCCGAGGCTGGGGTGGGTGCCCTGCTATCACAGCGCTCGGGTACGCCACCAAAACTCTGCCCCTGCGCTTTCTTCTCAAGGAAGCTCAGCCCAGCGGAGCGTAACTATGATGTGGGGACCGGGAGTTGCTAGCGGTGGTTAAGGCACTGAAGGTGTGGAGACACTGGCTTGAGGGGCTAAGCACCCCTTTCTCATCTGGACCGACCACCAGAATCTGGAGTATATTCGGGCAGCTAGGAGACTTAACCCACGTCAGGCAAGGTGGGCCATCTTCTTCACCCGGTTCCGGTTTACTTTGTCTTATAGACCGGGCTCCCAGAACGTAAAGGCTGACGCACTGTCCCGCCTTTACGACACGGAGGATGGGTCCACCGAACCAACTCCCATCCTTCCCGCCTCAAAGTTGGTAGCCCCAGTGGTATGGGAGGTGGACTCGGACATCGAGCGGGCGTTACGGGCTGAACCCGCGCCTCCTCAGTGTCCAGCGGGGCGAAGGTACGTGCCGCTTGGTGTTCGGAACAAACTGATTCGGTGGGCTCACGTCCTACCCTCCTCGGGTCACCCTGGGGTGACGAGGACAGTGGGGAGCCTTCGGGGGAGGTATTGGTGGCCTACGTTGGCTAAAGACGTTAAGGGTTATGTCTCCTCCTGTTCAGTGTGCGCTCAGAGTAAGGCTCCTAGGCACCTTCCTAGAGGGAAGCTACAACCCCTCCCCGTTCCACAGCGGCCATGGTCACATCTGTCCATAGATTTCCTGACCGATCTTCCGCCGTCTCAGGGGAACACCACGGTTCTAGTGATTGTGGATCGGTTCTCTAAGTCCTGCCGTCTCCTCCCGTTGCCCGGTATCCCTACAGCCCTACAGACTGCGGAGGCGTTATTCACCCATGTCTTTCGGCACTGCGGGGTGCCGGAGGACATCGTTTCTGATCGGGGCCCCCAATTCACGTCTCGGGTATGGAGGGCGTACATGGAACGCTTGGGGGTCTCTGTCAGCCTGACCTCCGGTTATCACCCCGAGAGTAATGGGCAGGTGGAGAGAGTGAACCAGGAGGTGGGTATTCTGCGGTCGTATTGCCAGGATCGGCCAGGGGAGTGGGCACCTGGGCTGAAATTGCTCAGAACTCACTACGCCACTCCTCTACTAACGTGTCCCCTTTTCAGTGTGTGTTGGGGTACCAGCCGGTCCTGGCACCATGGCATCCGAGCCAGACCGAGGCTCCTGCGTTGGAGGAATGGGTACAGCGCTCCAAGGAGACCTGGAGGGCCGTCCAGAAATCTCTACAACAAGCGAGTGGACGGCAGAAGAGGAGTGCTGACCGCCAACGCAGTGAGGCCCCGTGTTTGTACCGGGGGACAGGGTCTGGCTCTCGACCCGAAACCTACCTCTCCGCTTGCCCTGCCGGAAGCTGGGTCCGCAGTGTGTAGGGCCCTTTAAAGTCCTGAGGAGAATAAACGAGGTGTGTTATCGATTACAACTCCCTTCCTATTATCGTATTAACCCCTCGTTTCATGTGTCTCTCCTCAGGCCGGTGGTGGCTGGTCCCCTGCAGGACAGTGAGGTACCGGAGGTCCCTCCCCCTCTGGACATCGAGGGGACCCCGGCGTACACGATCCGGGCCATTCTGGACTCAAGGCGCCGGGTGAGGGGCCTGCAGTACCTCGTGGACTGGGAGGGGTACGGTCCGGAGGAGAGGTGCTGGGTACCGGTGGGGGACATCTTGGATCCCTCCATGTTGAGGGATTTCCATCGCCTCCATCCGGATCGCCCTGCACCTCGTCCTCCGGGCGACCTCGAGGCCGGTGTCGGCGCGCTGCGGGAGCCGCGCGTCAGGGGGTACTGTCACGAGTCCGACCGAGGGTGTTTCCTTTTCCCGGGCGGGTGGCGCTCGGCGGTCGTCGTCACCGGCCTATTAGCTGCCACTGATTGTTTTTCCTCCCCCTCCTTGTATGTTTAGTGGTAGCACCTGTGTAGGGTTAATTAGTTTGTCTTTATTAGACAGCCGGCCCGCCTGGTTGTTGTGCGGGATTATTTCTATGTAACCTTCGGCTCTGTTGTGTTTGGAACGTTACTTTTGTGAGCACCCTGTGGTGTGTTAAGCGCTATTAAAAGACGCACAGCATTGAAATCTCTGTTTCCTGCATTTGACTCCACACCCACGACACCCGGAGCATTACAGAAATGTCTGCCTAACAATACAACTAAATAATATATTAGAGTATTGTATAAAATGTCTGCCTAACAATACAACTAAATAATATATTAGAGTATGGTATAAAATGTCTCCCTAACAATACAACTAAATAATATATTATAGTATGGTATAAAATGTCTGCCTAACAATTAAACTAAATAACATATTAGAGTATGGTATAAAATGTCTGCATTTTGTGTTCTGCCTTACAACCAGTGTAACCGAGTGGATCACATACAGCGACCAAAAAAAAAACGACTCAGAAAAAGAGGGAAACGAAGCGGTCTTCTGGTCAGACTCCGGAGACGGGCACATCGTGCACCACTCCCTAGCATTCTTCTTGCCAATGTCCAGTCTCTTGACAACAAGGTTGATGAAATCCGAGCAAGGGTAGCATTCCAGAGGGACATCAGAGACTGTAACGTTCTCTGCTTCACGGAAACATGGCTCACTGGAGAGACGCAATCCGAAGCGGTGCAGCCAGCGGGTTTCTCCACGCATCGCGCCGACAGAAACAAACATCTTTCCGGTAAGAAGAGGGGCGGGGGCGTATGTCTTATGGCCAACGTGACATGGTGTGATGAAAGAAACATACAGGAACTCAAATCCTTCTGTTCACCTGATTTAGAATTCCTCACAATCAAATGTAGACCGCATTATCTACCAAGAGAATTCTCTTCGATTATAATCACAGCCGTATATATCCCCCAAGCAGACACATCGATGGCTCTGAACGAACTTTATTTAACTCTCTGCAAACTGGAAACGATTTATCCGGAGGCTGCATTCATTGTAGCTGGGGATTTTAACAAGGCTAATCTGAAAACAAGACTCCCTAAATTTTATCAGCATATCGATTGCGCAACCAGGGGTGGAAAGACCCTGGATCATTGTTACTCTAACTTCCGCGACGCATATAAGGCCCTGCCCCGCCCCCTTTCGGAAAAGCTGACCACGACTCCATTTTGTTGATCCCTGCCTACAGACAGAAGCTAAAACAAGAAGCTCCCACGCTGAGGTCTGTCCAACGCTGGTCCGACCAAGCTGACTCCACACTCCAAGACTGCTTCCATCACGTGGACTGGGAGATGTTTCAGTATTGCGTCAGACAACAACATTGACGAATACGCTGATACGGTGTGCGAGTTCATTAGAACGTGCGTTGAAGATGTCGTTCCCATAGCAACGATTAAAACATTCCCTAACCAGAAACCGTGGATTGATGGCAGCATTCGTGTGAAACTGAAGGCACGAACCACTGCTTTTAATCAGGGCAAGGTGTCTGGTAACATGGCTGAATACAAACAGTGCAGCTATTCCCTCCGCAAGGCTATCAAACAAGCTAAGCGCCAGTACAGAGACAAAGTAGAATCTCAATTCAACGGCTCAGACACAAGAGGTATGTGGCAGGGTCTACAGTCAATCACGGACTACAGGAAGAAACCCAGCCCAGTCACGGACCAGGATGTCTTGCTCCCAGGCAGACTAAATAACTTTTTGCCCGCTTTGAGGACAATACAGTGCCACTGACACGGCCTGCAACGGAAACATGCGGTCTCTCCTTCACTGCAGCCGAAGTGAGTAAGACATTTAAACGTGTTAACCCTCGCAAGGCTGCAGGCCCAGACGGCATCCCCAGCCGCGCCCTCAGAGCATGCGCAGACCAGCTGGCCGGTGTGTTTACGGACATATTCAATCAATCCCTATACCAGTCTGCTGTTCCCACATGCTTCAAGAGGGCCACCATTGTTCCTGTTCCCAAGAAAGCTAAGGTAACTGAGCTAAACGACTACCGCCCGTAGCACTCACATCCGTCATCATGAAGTGCTTTGTGAGACTAGTCAAGGACCATATCAACTCCACCCTCCCTGACACCCTTGACCCACTCCAATTTGCTTACCGCCCAAATAGGTCCACAGACGATGCAATCTCAACCACACTGCACACTGCCCTAACCCATCTGGACAAGAGGAATACCTATGTGAGAATGCTGTTCATCGACTACAGCTCGGCATTCAACACCATAGTACCCTCCAAGCTCGTCATCAAGCTCGAGACCCTGGGTCTCGACCCCGCCCTGTGCAACTGGGTACTGGACTTCCTGACGGGCCGCCCCCAGGTGGTGAGGGTAGGCAACAACATCTCCTCCCCGCTGATCCTCAACACTGGGGCCCCACAAGGGTGCGTTCTGAGCCCTCTCCTGTACTCCCTGTTCACCCACGACTGCGTGGCCATGCACGCCTCCAACTCAATCATCAAGTTTGCGGACGACACAACAGTGGTAGGCTTGATTACCAACAACGACGAGACGGCCTACAGGGAGGAGTTGAGGGCCCTCGGAGTGTGGTGTCAGGAAAATAACCTCACACTCAACGTCAACAAAACTAAGGAGATGATTGTGGACTTCAGGAAACAGCAGAGGGAACACCCCCATCCACATCGATGGAACAGTAGTGGAGAGGGTAGCAAGTTTTAAGTTCCTCGGCATACACATCACAGACAAACTGAATTGGTCCACTCACACAGACAGCATCGTGAGGAAGGCGCAGCAGCGCCTCTTCAACCTCAGGAGGCTGAAGAAATTCGGCTTGTCACCAAAAGCACTCACAAACTTCTACAGATGCACAATCGAGAGCATCCTGGCGGGCTGTATCACCGCCTGGTATAGCAACTGCACCGCCCTCAACCGTAAGGCTCTCCAGAGGGTAGTGAGGTCTGCACAACGCATCACCGGGGCAAACTACCTGCCCTCCAGGACACCTACACCACCCGATGCTACAGGAAGGCCATAAAGATCATCAAGGACATCAACCACCCGAGCCACTGCCTGTTCACCCCGCTGCCATCCAGAAGGCGAGGTCAGTACAGGTGCATCAAAGCTGGGACCGAGAGACTGAAAAACAGCTTCTATCTCAAGGCCATCAGACTGTTAAACAGCCACCACTAACATTGAGTGGCTACTGCCAACACACTGTCAATGACACTGACTCTACTCCAGCCACTTTAATCATGGGAATCGATGGGAAATGATGTAAATATATCACTAGCCACTTTAAACAATGCTACCTTATATAATGTTACTTACCCTACATTGTTCATCTCATATGCATACGTTGATACTGTACTCTATATCATCGACTGCATCCTTATGTAATACATGTATCACTAGCCACTTTAACTATGCCACTTGGTTTACATACTTATCTCATATGTATATACTGTACTCGATATCATCTACTGTATCTTGCCTATGCTGCTCTGTACCATCACTCATTCATATATCCTTATGTACATATTCTTTATCCCCTTACACTGTGTATGACAGTAGTTTTTTTTGGAATTGTTAGTTAGATTACTTGCTCATTATTACTGCATTGTCGGAACTAGAAGCACAAGCATTTCGCTACACTCGCATTAACATCTGCTAACCATGTGTATGTGACAAATAAAATTTGATTTGATTTGATTTGATAACAATACAACTAAATAACGTATTATAGTATGGTATAAAATGTCTGCTAAACACTACAACTAAATAATATATTGGAGTATGGTATAAAATGTCTGCTAAACACTTCAACTAAATAACATATTAGAGTATGGTATAAAATGTCTGCTAAACACTTCAACTAAATAACATATTAGAGTATGGTATAAAATGTCTGCCTAACACTGCAACTAAATAACATATTATAGTATTGTATGAAATGTCTGCCTAACAATACAACTAGTATTGTATGAAATGTCTGCCTAACAATACAACTAAATAATATATTAGAGTATTGTATAAAATGTCTGCCTAACAATACAACTAAATAATATATTAGAGTATTGTATAAAATGTCTGCCTAACAATACAACTAAATAATATATTAGAGTATTGTATAAAATGTCTGCCTAACAATACAACTAAATAATATATTAGAGTATGGTATAAAATGTCTGCCTAACACTACAACTAAATAACATATTAGAGTATGGTATAAAATGTCTGCCCGAACACTACAACTAAATAACATATTAGAGTATGGTATAAAATGTCTGCCGAACACAACAACTAAATAACATATTAGAGTATGGTATAAAATGTCTGCTAAACACTTCAACTAAATAACATATTATAGTATTGTATGAAATGTCTGCCTAACAATACAAGTAGTATTGTATGAAATGTCTGCCTAACAATACAACTAAATAATATATTAGAGTATTGTATAAAATGTCTGCCTAACACTGCAACTAAATAACATATTATAGTATTGTATGAAATGTCTGCCTAACAATACAACTAGTATTGTATGAAATGTCTGCCTAACAATACAACTAAATAATATATTAGAGTATTGTATAAAATGTCTGCCTAACAATACAACTAAATAATATATTAGAGTATTGTATAAAATGTCTGCCTAACACTACAACTAAATAATATATTAGAGTATTGTATAAAATGTCTGCCTAACAATACAACTAAATAATATATTAGAGTATGGTATAAAATGTCTGCCTAACAATACAACTAAATAACATATTATAGTATGGTATAAAATGTCTGCCTAACAATTAAACTAAATAACATAGTAGTGTTTGGTATGAAATGTCTGCCTAACAATACAACTAAATATCATGTAGAGTATGGTATGAAATGTCTGCCGAACACAACAACTAAATAACATATTAGAGTATGGTATAAAATGTCTGCCTAACAATACAACTAAATAACATATTATAGTATGGTATAAAATGTCTGCCTAACAATTAAACTAAATAACATATTAGAGTTTGGTATGAAATGTCTGCCTAACAATACAACTAAATATCATGTAGAGTATGGTATTAAATGCCTGCCGAACACAACAACTAAATAACATATTAGAGTATGGTATAAAATGTCTGCCTAACAATGCAACTTAATAACATTTAGAGTATGGTATAAAATGTCTGCCTAACAATGCAACTTAATAACATTTAGAGTATGGTATAAAATGTCTGCCTAACAATGCAACTAAATAACATTTAGAGTATGGTACTAAATGTCTGCCTAACACTTTAACTAAATAACATATTAGAGTATGGTATAAAATGTCTGCCGAAACTACAACTAAATAATGTTTTATAGTTTGGTATAAAATGTCGGCCTACATGCCAAATAAATACCTTATAAGCCTCAAAAGACAGACCGTTACACAGCTTTATTGATGCCCAGTAAGAAACTCCTTTGTGGTTGAGGGTAATCTACACAGCTCTTTATCACATGGTGAGGGACACTTCTCTTCTCTGTGTGGGCGTGCCAAATCTACTGTGTAATGTCATTTTAGATAAGGAGCCTAGAGAGAATATAACATAGCTGAGGGGACACTGGCCTGATAAACTGGACTCTGGTGTGTGTGTTTGTGTGTGTGTGTGTGTGTGTGTGTGTGTGTGTGTGTGTGTGTGTGTGTGTGTGTGTGTGTGTGTGTGTGTGTGTGTGTGTGTGTGTGTGTGTGTGTGTGTGTGTGTGTGTGTGTGTGTGTGTGTGTGTGTGTGTGTGTGTGTGTGTGTGTGTGTGTGTGTGTCTGTGTTCAACAAGCTGTTCTCACCATCCCCAGTAGAGATATACTAGGCCTAGACTTTTCCATTTGGAGAGTGAGAAGTCAATGTTTCCAGCATAAATGTGAATGTTCATGACACAGCAATAATCTGATGGCTCTGTATAGTTAGTGGGAATTGCCATGTGTTCACAGGGATGTGGATGATATTTTACAGATCAAAGCACAGCAGATGAGGACAAACTCATGACCTGAATCATGGCACATGTGGATATCAGTTGTTATTGGTTTTAACTCAATGGAATTGATTGTGCAAGCGGCGAAAAGCCTCCACTAGCCAGGTGACTGACAGTGATTGGCACCACATGGTAATCCCTATACTGTCAATTCCCAAGTGTACAATTGCCAGACTTCTATATTCCTTCGATCCTTTCTAATCCACCATCCCTCTCTACCTGCCTGCTTCTATAACAGTGCACCAACGTCACTAAAAAAGACAGAGGTCCTCAGGAAAACAGATTTTCAATGTTAGTGGTAAAACTAAAAGCTTCATTCCATTTCATGGAATGAAACGTGTGTGTGTGTGTGTATGTGTGTGTGTTTCTGTGTGTGTGCGAGTGTCAGTTTGGTTTACGGCTTCTATGATTGGGTTGGATTTGAATGAGGCCCATTGTTTTCCCACACGGGGGTTTGCCACGGTCCCCTCCTCATGAAGATTGCCTTGTTAACCCACTCAGTGAGTGAGTACAGGATTGCACTTTATTTAATGTATGGTGGCAGTTCTCCAACATTATCCTTTTTACATTACTGTGAGCTGTGAGCTCTGCCACCATAGCCACCACTCTAATCTCTTTCTATTATGGCTTCTCTCCTCCCTGCCTCATACCGACTCTCATCCCCATCATTACACTGTGATAAACTTCTGATGACGATCATCCTTTCAGAGAGTCCAGTGGGAGTCATTTTCTGTCACTGAGGATTTGAGAGGCCTGATAAATACAAATTGGACAACATTATACAACTGAATGGAGTAATGAGGAGAGAGGCTTTTTTGTCGTTCCTCTTTGTCGCAAATGTAATGTGGCCATTCACATTACATTCCTAAATAATCAAGACATGTTCTCCCATGAGTTTTGAGGGTACACACTGTCCATTTCTATTGTAGCCTTTGGTTATATGCTTTAGCCAAACAATAATCACATGTATCTCTATTACAGTATGTAGGTAGGCCGTAATTGTAAATGAGCTGACGTGCCTAGTTAAATAAAAGTAAAATAAAAACAATTCAAAATTAAACAGTACCTTAAATATTACTTTAAGCAACATATTCATTGCTAAGTACCTCAGAACACCTCACAAAACAAGAGGATTGACATTCAAGTTTAATAAGACTGCCAATCAGATACTATTTTTAGTGCCATGTTACATTTCCTTAAACACTATTACTGTTCTGCCTTTCACTTTCCATCAGCAGTATCTGATCTGAATTTCACTTTCAGACTAAAGTTCAGCCTAGAAGTTGGTAGGAGCTTGTAGTCTGTCAGGCTTGATGAGGTGTCATTAGAGAGTGAGTTAGAATGATTGATATCTTCAAATGGAAGTGTGGCGGTGAGAAAAGGCAACGTTTCCCCCTCAGACAGACGTCTGTATTAATAAAACATTAGTAGGAATAAATCACCAGCTCTGCCTGTGCCCTCAGAGGGACTTAATGATTGTTGTTTTACCTCACGTAGGTATAAGTGTTTAGATGCAGTACTAGCACTTCTAAAAGTCCTAAATGGAAAAACTCCTGTGAACTTTACCCACGTCAAATTTTAACAAATGATTGCTAGGCTTGATTGCAAGGCTACAACACTTTTCTGTGTACAATTATTTTCCATCCTAACTATTTCAAATACAACCATTTGAAATATCAATAATTTGTCACTGGTTTCTAAAACCATTTTCATTAAATTGGTTGTGAGTTAAATCATTATGGTGGTGGGACACACACAATATTTTAGCCACTCTCTGGCGGTGATACTGCGAGAGCTTGACGTTTGGTTACTGGAAGCCATTTGGAGGTAATTAGTTGTGCAAATATTTCCACCTTAATCTATATTCATTGTCCCGACTTGCTGTCTTTTTGTATTTTGCACATTTGCATAATATACAAGGTAGTAACAATGAGGAATTCAATTATGTCTGCACGGGACCATTCTGAATCTAAAGTAGATTCACACACTAGCTGAAACAATGTGAAATTGTCTGTCCTTGTCAAAACTTCTAATTCAGACAGGTCAAGTGTAGCCTACTTAGCTATGTTTATCATACATTACCCAGCACCATTTCCTTTCCTCTATGAAAGTCACGCCCGTTCCACTCTCCTTCCCTGGCGCTCAAAGGCGCCAGCCCCCCCAGCATTACACACACAATTTTATTTTGAATACCCTGCCTGCCCCGATACCACCAGCACAACACAAAAAGGGTATTCAGACAAATACAATCTGGCAACCTTCCCCTAGTCCGGTTTCTTCTGCTGGACCAGAGGCTAGGAACCAGGGCCGCAAACCTTGACCACTCTTGCCACAGTGTGCGGTTGTTGGAGGGAGTTTGGGACTATATGAGGAAAGAGGTTGTGAACCCATCCTCAAGTATTAAATGGATCATTCCAATTACATTCTGCAGCTAAAACAGCGCCATGAGCAAAGAGAAAGACAGAGTCAGAGATGACACCATTAACAACATAACAAGCTCCAGTACCTCTCGGTAAAACAAATGAAATCATGAAGATGTGTTTTTATATTACTTATTTCTTCACTTCCTTTGCTTCTAACCTTGGGGACACAATCCATCATCATTCTTGTCTCGGCTCATGGCTCCGCTGGTTTTCACTCATGTCAGGTGTGTGCCATATGTTGTCCCCAACAAAATACTTATTCTCATCCTTCTCCATCTCCCTTTTCTCTCTCTCTCTCTCTCTTCCCCCTGTACTTTTGGCCTTTGATAATAAAAGAGGAGAAACACTTGGCGAGCCACCTGGAAGATGACTGGCCTCTTTATTAAATCGAGAGTTAAAGAGAAACTCCACCACTTTTCAACTTAATTTTCATTATCTACTGCACAATACCAGCATCAACATAAGTGAAAAAAGCGCATTTCTACATGTTGTAGAAAATAAATATACAGTTAAAAAGTTTTACCCGATGATATCATCAAAGTTTAAACATTTTAAAAACAGTGATTTTTAAACACGGTTAGATTCTGGGTTAAACTTGGAACAGTGTTCCAAAGAGTGAAAGAGATTGGTTTTTACATCAGAAGTGAATGGTTATCTGTAGGAGCCAGATGGCTTTGGAATGTGTAGGGGAGACGGGTGGAGATCTTAGACCCTAACAATGTGACTGAGGGAGAGAGAGTAATGTATAGCGTTTACATTATGTCAGGATATGTTATTTTTAGCCATCAGGTGTCCTATGGGAGGGATCCTCTGGGATGAGAAGAGACACAGTCTGGTATCAATCACCATGACAGCCTTTAGTTGGGAAGGAGTGAGGACTTTGAGGTAGAGGTCAGGTCAGATGAAGTGAGGAAGAACAGATATCTAAGGTTCTGTCTAGCAACAGAGATGCACTGGCTGTTCAGATGTGTAGGAGGAGACTCCGCCTAGGAGAAAGGGTTAAATATCAGTGTTTGTGTGAAATGTTGTCTGAATGCAGCTGTATTGACCCTTTGGGAAGAATTACATTTGTTTAAGCTTTTCTAGTGTCCGTTGAGTTAGAACCTAAAAACACTATGAGAATTGCTGGAGAAAAAAGCCTCCCTTGGGCTAGACATTTGTTGCAGGTTTTGAAAATCACTGTTTTTTTTGTACCTTACTTGTTTTCTTTTTAACCACAGATCATACATTATGTAGACACTGTTATGGTGCTGGAGATGATGAATATGATGCACTTTAACAAATGGAGGTTAAATATGACACAAAAAGGAACATTATCGAGATGAATCTGCCTGAGAGGCAGAGAATAAGGCTATATTCAACTTAGTTACACAGACAAGCAGGCAGTTAAGATAAATGAATTATCTCTGTGAATTATTAATAAGATTATTCTGTAGGAAGAGAAACTGTTTATTACCTCATTTTGCCATGGATATGGAAGAGATTGTAAATAGAGGAGGCATAGGCGTGTGTGTGTGTTCTAAAATGTAATGTTAAATATTTTTTTTATTTTACCTTTACGGTTACTAGTCCAACGCTCTAACCACTAGGCTACCCTGCCGCCCCAGGGTATGTATGTGTTTGTGTGTGTGTTCAAATGGAGTAGGTGTAATGAACACGATGGGAGATAGAGAGCTGGTTTCAAGCACAGGGCACAGCAGGTGTTTATTTGTAAAGGACCACAGGAGGAGGCAGGTAGCTGGGTCCAGGGCCAGAATTCAGGTGATTGGGATCTGGAGAGTAAGCTGCGTTCAGGGGATCTATGTGTTTGAGAGTGTGAGCTGGAAAGTGGGCTGGAAAGTGAGCTGCATTCAGGGGATCTACGTGTTTGAGAGTGTGAGTTGGAAGCAGACGTTACTGTAGGTGTCTGTGTCTAGGTCACATAGGCTGCCTCACAAAGCAATATCCATGTACTTAATAACCTTTTGTGACTAGGGGGCAGTATTTTCATTTTTGGAGAAATAACTTATGTCAGGACAAGATTCTAGAATATGCATATAATTGACGGCTTAGGATAGAAAACGCTCTAAAGTTTCCAAAACTGTCAAAATATTGTCTGTGAGTATAACAGATCTGATGTTGCAGGTGAACGCCTGAGAAAAATTCAATCCGGAAGTGCCTCATGTTTTGAAAGCGCTGCGTTCCAATGCGTCCCTATTGAGCAGTGAATGGGCTATCAACCAGATTACTCTTTCTCCGTATTCCCGAAGGTGTCTACATCATTGTGACGTAGTTTTATGCATTTATGTTGAAGAATACCCGTAAGCGGCTACATTGCGCAAGTGGTCACCTGATGGCTCCCAGAGTAACTCGCGTAAAATACAGAGGTAGCCATTATTCCAATCGGTCCTACTGAAAAACTAATTGTCCCGGTGGATATATTATCGAATAGATATTTGAAAAACACCTTAAGGGTTGATTATAAACAACGTTTGCCATGTTTCTGTCGATATTATGGAGCTAATTTTGAATATGTTTCGGTGTTTTCGTGACTGCAATTTCCGGGCGATTTCTCAGCCAAATGTGAAGAACAAACGGAGCTATTTCACCTACAAAAATAATATTTTTGGAAAAAACGAACATTTGCTATCTAACTGGTAGTCTCGTGAGTGAAACATCCGAAGCTCATCAAAGGTAAACAATTTAATTTGATTGCTTTTCTGATTTCGTGACCAAGTTACCTGCTGCTAGCTGGAAAATGCTATGCTAGGCTATCGATAAACTTACATAAATGCTTGTCTAGCTTTGGCTGTAAAGCATATTTTGAAAATCTGAGATGTCAGGGTGATTAACAAAAGGCTAAGCTATGTCTAAATATATTTAATTTGTGATTTTCATTTGTGACTTGCCTGTCAAGTCGGCTCCCGCTCCCCTCCCCCCTGGTGCTTGAGGGCGCCAGGCTGCCCTGCATGACACACTCCTTCCATACATTACGCACACCTGCCTGCCTTCCCTCGCAATATTGGACTCACCTGGATTCACTCATCTGTTTATTTCCTCCTCTATATTTGTTAGTTCCAGTTCTCTGTTCCCTGCTGCAGTATTGACTGTCTTTTGTTGTTTTACCTGTTTGCTGACGCTGTTCCTGTCTCGTTCCATGTCCGTTATATATTAAATGTTTTACTCCCCGTACCTGCCCCGCACCTGCTTCGTCTCTCCAGCGTCATTCCATGTGACTTTGTCGTCCCTTGATCTCCAAATACAGAATTATAGTATCCTCATCAGATGTCCATACGTCACAGACAATCACCATTTCACAATCACCGTTTCACAAATAACCCATCTGGTTCTAAACAGTTTTAGAAACTTCAGAGTGTTTTCTATCCAAATCTACTAATTATATGCATTTCTTATATTCCTGGCATGAGTAGCAGGAAGTTGAAATTGGGCATGCTATTTATCCAAAAGTGAAAATGCTGCCACCTATACCTTAAGAAGTTAAAAGACCTGTGTTAAAGTCAAATGAAGGATGAAGACACAATCTCACTCATGTACCTCATTACTAGGATGAGCGTTCTTTACCTGACTTAGCTAGACCCATCAGCTGTCAAACACCTGCTTTCCATGTCTGCGAGACAGAGACAGAAAGACAGGAGCGCCTTAAGCGGTCAAGTGCAACCAGTCGGTGTGACTTCAAGACTGGTACACTTCCAAACCAGCTGACATCAATGAGAATATGCTGCATCGCAATGAGTGCGACCTGAAACAACCCTTGCTTGTTTTTGTATAATTCAGAAGTTCACAACTATGTTTTGATATCAGCAACAAAAGTGTGATGTAGGCTGCAGGTATTTCATGTAGATTGAAGAGTTTTAGAGTAACTTCTAGGATCTGTTGTCACAAACACCTTCAACACTGTGATTTACATCTACACAGTGACTGACTTTCACAGAATAAAACATATTTTTGGTTTGGTTTTTATTCCTTTTCACCTGATCTGAAATCTTCCAGGAAATAATCAGTTTTACTCTGGGTGAGTGTCCCTTGTTAGTTGGTGTATAATTGTGACTTGTCACTCAAGCTAACACCTGTCCCACAAGAGGTTTAAGGGATATGTTCCGCTCTGTCCTTTAGTCAATTGCATTGATCATTCTCTCATCTCAATGTGGGCCTTGATGGTGATATCATACCTCCCTCCCTAACTCCCTAACTTTGCATCAGTGCCTGGTTAAAAGGAAAATATTGGGGAATGAATAATGAATGTCGTTTTAAGATTGTGACAATAATATAAAATGTTACTGTTGTTGTTGTTGTGCTCTTTTTCTCGACCCTCTGTTTTTTCTCACTTGACGCCTCTCACTGGGTCATCTCGTTGCCTTTCCCAGTTGCCTCCTATCACTCCTATGCTGATGATACTTGTGCAGTTAAACAAGTTTTCATTTTATTTTTATTTTTTTACGTCTCTCCTTCTATCATGCTGGTCACAGACTCCTCTCCTCCTGTTCATCTCTGCCAACCACCTGAGGGTGTCCTCCACCTCCTTGCTGTCCTCTCTCACATTAAAACACATTTACATCCTCTCTGAGTAGGTAATCCCTTCCCCTTTACTCCTTTGACAATTTCAAAGAGTGAATATTGTGTTAATGCATTAAATCTCAGAAAATAATATCTCCATCCAGAGTTGAAAATGACCTTAAGCCCACTCTATATTTCTCCAGTGCTACACACATCAATCCACATTCTTAGAAGTCTCTTTACAAGCTCAGATACATTTGAGTTTTTTGAGACGCATCTTGGCAACACACAATATATGTTTGTTTTAATGATCAGAAGCTTCAGAGAAGGATAAACTCAATTCATACAATTTAGAATTTGGAGACAACATTGAGACAACATCAAGGGTGGGGTTAGCTAGCATGTCGATGTTCTTACACAGCCTTACACTCCCAAGTAAATTCTATAATCCAATTGGATAGTCTGTAAGTAATTCTCTCAGAGAGAGATATGAAACCAAAGCCACTTCCATACACCAACAGCTGACGTCCTGACCATCCGCAAACAATGTCAGGAACATGGGGAGAAAGGCTTTGGATGCTCCATGCCTCTGGCAAACTGGGAGCCATGGCATATCAACAAGTTGAAAGGTAATCCATTGGATTTGGGAACAGATGGTGTGAGCCGTTTACCAAGGGGTTGGAAATGAGAAGATCAATGCATTCTGTTTCCCCTGTCATATAGGAAAAAGTGTCATCGTCAGAGACATAATGAACTCTCGGTACACAGATGCACACTTTTGCGTGTCATTCTCAATCTTTCATCATTTGAGGGTTGTGATCATTTTGCATAATCAGAGTAAGTAATGAGTCTCAATCAAGCCAATGTAATGTTCTTTACTCATATATTGACATAGTTCTTAACATAGTTCTTTAGTTGAGCATTTTGAAGACAACAGATCTCTACACATAGATATTAACTGTTTAGCTTCATTATATTTTTCATGAGTTGTAATAATTTCACATAACCATTGTTCTCCAGTAGAGCATCCTTTCTTAAAAACTTCTTTGGAGTACCCCCCCTTCTTCTCAATTTCCTTCTTCTCAACATACCCTAATCTAACTGCCTGTAGCTCAGGGCCAGAAGCAAGGATATGAATATTCTTGGTATCATTTGAAAGGAAACACTCTGAATTTTATGGAAATGTGAATTGAATTTCGGATAATATAACACAATAGATCTGGTAGAAGAAAATACAAGGAAATAAACATACGTTTTCTGTGAACAAGAACAGCCAAACATACAGATAGGATGCTGGGGATGATTTGAATGAAGATCATAAGATGGCAACAATAGCTGAGCAATGTTTTAGACAGATAACTTCAAAAATGAGCGAGCTACATGACATTGAACATGAAGTCAACCAGGTGTCCCACACAAATGTACCCAAATGTACACAAGTGGCCAAATTGGTACAGTGATACATTTTGAAGGAAATAACTATATACAAAATGCATAAATGCTACTCTAACACCCCCCCAAATATATATATATATATATATATATATAAAATAAATAAATAATAATAATTAAACATAAACAAATAAGAGGGTAACTAATTACACATTTTCTATGTACAATATTGTGAAGACCCTCAGTCCTCTAGACAATATTGTGCTGCTGGTGCCATTGCCCATAGCAGTCTCTTTCTGGTGTAAAGCAGAGGATAGCAGTCTCTTTCTGGTGTAAAGCAGAGGGTTACTGAACAGGTGGTGCAGGTGATGGGGAATTTCAAAGGGCACAATGACGTCTACCTACTGTGCCCTTTTTGCCCTGGGGCACATTCATGCCTGCAGAGATGAATCTGGGCAGGTGAACACCGCTGGTTGGAGCAGAAGGGACAGAGGTAGAGGGGACAGAAGGTGCTGAAGCAACTCGGTATCGCTTTCTCTATCAAGTTCCTCTATAATTCGGGTTAAATCTGTATATCCAGACTTTGTTTTAGCTTTTCCTGATTTATTCACCATAATTTAAATATATAAACTTGCTGAAAATGCTATTGACTAATTACTGCTATGCGTAACACTCGTGGCTCCGTCAAGTAGGATTTGCAATGGCGAATGAACCTCTTTTACACCAGAGTTTACGACAAAGGCTGGTCTTCGAACGTATAACCATTACATATTGCCGTTTACCTCAGCTCATTGGCTATCTTCCAAGCTAGATTTCAAGATGATCAGTGGTCATTGGGCCAAAATACAGTCAATCAACGTTAGACCGGTCATACCATTGGTGCGCAATGAGGTCATTGATTTGTGTCTTCAAATCGGTTTGTTTCGGTCAATACGTCCCAGGAAAAGAACCATCAAGTATGGTTGTGCTAGTAACAACCAGAGGATTGCAATGAAACAAATCATGACTGGATAAACGTTTGTTTAGTGTGTAATTACCACGAACGCTTCTTCCAAAGTTGAATGAGATGGAAATCACGACTTTATCACGCGGTTTACAAATGTTTCATGTTAGGCAAAAAAAATGGATGCTATCAAACAAAATGAACATTCACTGTGTAGTTAGGACACTTGGCATTGTCACCAGAGGAAGATCTTCAAAGGTAAGCAATTTGTTTTATTGTTATTTCTGACTTTCGTGACGCTAATGCTTGGTTGGAAAATGCTAGTAATACTTGTGTGTGCGGGGAGCTGTCCTCAGAAAATCGCATGGCTTGCTTTAGCAGTAAAGCCATTTTGAAATCTAACACAGCGGCTGGATTAATGTCCCTGGGATATGGGGGACACTAGCGTCCCACCTGGCCAAAAGCCAGAGAAAATTGAGAGCGCCAAATTCAAATAAATTACTATAAAAATCAAACTTTCATGAAATCACACATGTAAGATACCAAATTAAAGCTACACGTGTTGTGAATCCAGCCAACATGTCACATTTCAAAAAGGCTTTTCGGCGAAAACAAACGATGCTATTATCTGAGGATAGCACCTCCATAAACAAAGAGAGAGAAGTATATTTCAACCCTGCAGGCGCGACACAAAACTCAGAAATAAAAATATAAATCATGCCTTACCTTTGACGATCTTCTTCTGTTGGCACTCCAATATGTCCCATAAACATCACAAACGGTCCTTTTGTTCGATTAATTCCGTCGATATATTTCCAAAATGTCAATTTATTTGGCGCGTTTGATCCAGAAAAACACCGGTACCAACTTGCGCAACGTGACTACAAAATATCTCAACAGACTCACAGACATGATTCAAACAGTTTTAGAATCTTCAGAGTGTTTTCTATCCAAATCTACTAATAATATGCATATCTTATCTTCTGGGGATGAGTAGCAGGCAGTTGAATTTGGGCATGCATTTCATCCGGATGTGAAAATACTGCCTCATGTCACCAAGAAGTTAATAAGACGTTCATCTTTTAAATGATGTAAGATACATGTATTTACAAGAATGTTTACTATAACAAATGGTGTGTTTAGAATGTTAGCCCTCTGCAGTTTCACCGGATGTTGGCCTGGTGGGACGTTACCGTCTCACCTACCTTAGAGAGGTTAAGGCAAGGGCTGATTTGAAGGTTTTACTGCTAATCTACAAAGCATTACATGGGCTTGCTCCTATCTATCTTTACGATTTGGTCCTACTGTACATACCTACACGTACACTACGGTCACAAGACGCAGGCGTCTTTATTGTCCCTGGAATTTCTAAGTAAACAGCTGGAGGCAGGGCTTTCTCCTAAGAGAGAGAATACAGTAGATTGCACATGTCAAACTTGTGATTTATGACCCTATGTGTCACGATCGTCGTATTGAGGAGACCAAAGCACAGCGTGATGTGAATACATCCCTTTAACGATAGATGAAAACAAACACGAAAATCGCTAAACAAACAAGCAAAATATCAAAACGAACGTGACCGCTATAAATACTGAGTGCAAACATGCAACATCACATAGACAATAACCCACGAAATACCCAAAGAAGATGGCAGCCTAAATATGGTTCCCAATCAGAGACAACGATAAACAGCTGCCTCTAATTGAGAACCAATCTAGGCAACCATAGACATACATAAACACCTAGATGGTAAACAACCCCATAAACCTACAAAACCCCTAGACAGTACAAAAACACATACATCACCCATGTCACACCCTGACCTAACCAAAATATATAAATAAAACAAAGAATACTCAGGTCAGGGCGTGACAGTACGTCCCCACAAAGATGCGGACTCCGGCCGCAAAACCCTAATCTAAAAGGGGAGGGACCGGGTGGGCCTGTTTCACGGACCCCGCTCTACCTCAGTCTTGGCCCACTTAGGTGGCGCCTCAGGAGCAGGGACCCTCGCAGCGGACCCCGGACTGAAGATCATCGTAGAGATCGCCACTGGACGGAAAGGCGCCTCTGGACTGAGGAGCGACTCTGGCAGCTCCGGACAGGAGGGAGACTCTGGCGGCTCCGGACAGGAGGGCGACTCCGGCATCGCCGGCATGACAGGCGGCTCTGGCAGCTCCTGGCTGGCTGACGACTCTGACTCTCGGGAGACTCGAGCAGCTCAGGACAGACGGGAGACTCTGGCGGCTCAGGACAGACGGGAGACTCTGGCGGCTCAGGACAGACGAGAGACTCTGGCGGCTCAGGACTGAAGAGAGACTCCCTCCGGCTCAGGACAGACGAGAGACTCCCTCCGGCTCAGGACAGACGAGAGACTCTGGCGGCTCAGGACAGACGAGAGACTCTGGCGGCTCAGGACAGACGAGAGACTCTGGCAGCTCAGGACAGACGAGAGACTCTGGCGGCTCAGGACAGACGAGAGACTCTGGCGGCTCAGGACAGACGAGAGACTCTGGCAGCTCAGGACAGACGAGAGACTCTGGCGGCTCAGGACAGACGAGAGACTCTGGCGGCTCAGGACAGACGAGAGACTCTGGCAGCTCAGGACAGACGAGAGACTCTGGCGGCTCAGGACAGACGAGGCTCACTGTATTCCTGGTGCGTGGTGCCGGCACTGATGGTACTGGGCCGGAGACACGCACCTCAGGGCCAGTGCGGGGAGGAGGAACAGGGAGCACTGGGCTCTGGAGACGCACAGGAATCCCGGGGCGGGGGCTGCCACCGGAGGGCTGGTGCATGGAGATGGCACCAGATAGACCGGACTGTGAAGGCGCACTGGAGATCTTGAGAACAGGGCTGGCACCATCTGCCCTGGCTGGATCCTCACCCTAGCCCGGCAGATGCGGGGAGCTGGGATGTAGCGCACCGGGCTAAGCGCGCGTACTGGGGACACTGTGTGCTCCACCGCATAACACGGTGCCTGAGCAGTACAACACCCTCCACGGTAAGCACGGCTCAGAGAACTGTAACGCGGAGCTGGCACAGGACGTGCAGGGCTAGGAAGACGCACAGGGGCTGGCACAGTCTTCACCTGATGGCTAGCAAGCACCTCAGGATGAGTATGGAGAGCTGACCCAGGTGACATCAAAACCCCGACACGCTCTGTTGGGCGGATGTCGTGCCTCAGGCACCAACACAGCACCTCCCTCATAACTCTCTCCTCCAATCTCCCCATTAACTCCTTCACTGTCTCTGCTTCGCTCACCTCCAATTCCGCCCTGACCGGCTCTGGTTCCATCCTTGGCTCCTTATGGTAAGCAGGGGGAGTTGGCTAAGGTCTGACTCCTGACTCTGCTACACTCTCTCTGTGCTTCCCCCCAATACATTTTTGTGGCTGCCTCTCGGGCTTCCAGCCGCGCTGCCATGCTGCATCCTCATACCGGCGCCTCTCTGCTTTCGCTGCCTCCAGCTCTGCTTTGGGGAGGCAATATTCCCCTGGCTGTGCCCAGGGTCCTTCGCCGTCCAGAATCTCCTCCCAAGTCCATGAGTCCTGCGTTCTTTGCCGCTGCTGCTGCTGGCCATTACCACGCTGCTTGGTCCATTGTTGGTGGGTTATTCTGTCACGATTGTTGTATTGAGGAGACCAAAGTGCAGCGTGATGTGAATACATCCCTTTAATGATAGATGAAAACAAACACGAAGTACACTAAACAAACAAACAAAATATCAAAACGAACGTGACCGCTATAAATAATGAGTGCAAACATGCAACATCACATAGTGTTACGGTTTTCTAGGTGTGAAGGAGAGTCGGACCAAAATGCAGCGTGTAGATTGCGATCCATGTTTAATGAACGAACGTGAAACACGAATCAATAACAAACACTACAAAACGAAAACCGAAACAGCCTATACTTGTGTAAACTAACACTGAGACAGGAACAACGACACATAGGATAATCACCCACGACAAACTCAAAGAATATGGCTGCCTAAATATGGTTCCCAATCAGAGACAACGATAAACACCTGCCTCTGATTGAGAACCACTCCAGACAGCCATAGACTTTGCTAGATAACCCCACTAGCTACAATCCCAATACATAGACACCAAAACCCCAAGACAAAACACACCACAATACAAAAACCCCATGCCACACCCTGGCCTGACCCAATACATGAAGAAAAACACAAAATACTTAGACCAGGGCGTGACAGAACCCCCCTCCCCCAAGGTGCGGACTCCCGAACGCACCTCAAAACAATAGGGAGGGTCCGGGTGGGCGTCTGTCCATGGTGGTGGCTCCGGTGCGGGACGTGGAACCCACTCAGTCAATGTCATAGTCCCCTCTCCTCGCGTCCCTGGATAGTCCACCCTCGCCGCCGACCATGGCCTAGTAGTCCTCACCCAGAAACCCACTGGACTGAGGAGCAGATCGGGACTGAAGGACAGCTCGGGACTGAGAGGCAGCTTGGGACTGAGGGGAAGCTCGGGAGTGAGAGAAAGCTCGGGAGTGAGAGAAAGCTCGGGAGTGAGAGAAAGCTCGGGAGTGAGAGAAAGCTCAGGAGTGAGAGAAAGCCCTGGCTGACTGGCAGTTCCTGGCTGACTGGCGGATCCTGGCCGACCCCGGCTGACTGACGGATCCTGGCCGACCCCGGCTGACTGGCGGATCTGGAAGAGTCTGGTTGACTGGCGGATCTGGAAGAGTCTGGTTGACTGGCAGATCTGGAAGAGACTGGCAGATCTGGAAGATCTGGCTGACTGGCAGATCTGGAAGAGTCTGGCAGATCTGGAAGAGTCTGGCTGACTGGCAGATCTGGAAGAGTCTGGCTGACTGGCAGATCTGGAAGAGTCTGGCTGACTGGCCGATCTGGAAGAGTCTGGCTGACTGGTGGATCTGGAAGAGTCTGGCTGACTGGCAGATCTGGAAGAGTCTGGCCGACTGGCGCATCCTGGCAGACTGAAAGATCTGGCTGCTCCATGCTGACTGGCGGCTCTGGCTGATCCACGCTGACTGGCGGCTCTAGCTGCTCCATGTAGGCTGACAGCTCTGGCGGCTTCTTACAGACTGGCAGCTCTGGCGGCTCCGTGCAGACTGGCAGCTCCGTGCAGACTGGCAGCTCCTTGCAGACTGACATCTCTGGCTGCTCCATGCAGACTGACAGCTCTGGCTGCTCCATGCAGGCTGACAGCTCTGGCTGCTCCATGCAGGCTGACAGCTCTGGCTGCTCCATGCAGACTGACAGCTCTTGGTGCTCTATGCAGACTGACAGCTCTGGCTGCTCCATTCCGGCTGGCAGCTCTGGCTGCTCTATGCAGGCTGGCAGCTCTGGCTGCGCTGAACAGGCGGGAGACTCCGGCAGCGCAGGAGAGGAGAGAGGCTCTGGCTGCGCTGAACAGGCGGGAGACTCCAGCAGCGCTGTAGAGGAGAAAGGCTCTGGCTGCTCTGAACAGGCGGGAGACTCCAGCAGCGCAATAGAGGAGAAAGGCTCCGGCAGCGCTGAACAGACGGGAGACTCCGGCAGCGCAGGAGAGGAGAAAGGCTCCGGCAGCGCTGGAGAGGCGAGGCGCACTGTAGGCCTGATGCGTGGTGCTGGTACTGGTGGTACTGAACCGAGAACACGCACAGGAAGCCTGGTGCGGGGAGCTGCTACCGGAGGGCTGGAGTGTGGAGGTGGCACAGGATGGGCTAGACCGTGAAGGCGTACTGGAGATCTTGAGAGCAGTGCTGGCACAGGACGTGCAAGACTAGGGATGTACACAGGAGGCCTGGTGCGTGAGGCTGGCACCAACTTCACCAGCCGACTAACACGCACCTCAGGACGAGTATGGAGCGCTAACCCAGGTGCCATCAAATCCCCGACACGTTCCGTCGGGCGAATTCCATGCAAAAAGCACCAACACAGAAACTCCCTCATTTCTCTCTCCTCCAATTTCCCCATTAACTCCTTCAGTCTGTTTCGCTCACCTCCAACACCGGCTCTGGTTCTGGTCTCCTCCTTGGCTCCTCATGATAAACAGGGAGAGTTGGCTCAGGTCTGACTCCTGACTCTGCCACACTCTCCCTGAGCCCCCCAAGAAATTTTTGGGGCTGATTCTCAGGCTTCCTTCCGAGTCGCCGTGCTGCCTCCTCATACCGGCGCCTCTCCGCTTTCGCCGCCTCCAGTTCTTCTTTGGGGCGGCGATATTCTCCAGGCTGAGCCCAGGGTCCTTCTCCGTTTAGGATTTCCTCCCATGTCCAGAAATCCTTATAGCGCATCTCCTCTTTGGGCTGCTCCTGCCTGTTGACACGCTGCTTGGTCCGTTGGTGGTGGGTGATTCTGTTACGGTTTTCTAGGTGTGAAGGAGAGTCGGACCAAAATGCAGCTTGTAGATTGCGATCCATGTTTAATGAACGAACGTAAAACACGAATCAATAACAAACACTACAAAACAAAGAACTTAACGAAAACCGAAACAGCCTATACTTGTGTAAACTAACACTGAGACAGGAACAACGACACATAGGATAATCACCCACGACAAACTCAAAGAATATGGCTGCCTAAATATGGTTCCCAATCAGAGACAACGATAAACACCTGCCTCTGATTGAGAACCACTCCAGACAGCCATAGACTTTGCTAGATAACCCCACTAGCTACAATCCCAATACATACACACCAAAACCCCAAGACAAAACACACCACAATACAAAAACCCCATGCCAAACCCTGGCCTGACCCAATACATGAAGAAAAACACAAAATACTTAGACCAGGGCGTGACACATAGACAATAACCCACGAAATACCCAAAGAAGATGGCTGCCTAAATATGGTTCCCAATCAGAGACAACGATAAACAGCTGCCTCTAATTGAGAGCCAATCTAGGCAACCATGGACATACATAAACACCTAGATGGTAAACAACCCCATAAACCTACAAAACCCATAGACAGTACAAAAAACACATACATCAACCATGTCACACCCTGACCTAACCGAAATATATAAAGAAAACAAAGAATACTCAGGTCAGCGCGTGACACTATGTCATCGGTCACGTGTGTGTGTGCCCATATATGGGCATCCTGTCAGGACTTCCTGGAGTGCCCATATATGGGTATCCTGTCATTCCTGTTCTCACGCTTTAGAGTGAGTGTTAACAGGAAGCCAGTGTAGAGAGGCTAGAACTGGAATAATGTGATCAAATTTTTGGGTTCTTGTCAAGATTCTAGCAGCCGTGTATGCACTAACTGAAGTTTATTTAGTGCTATATCCGGGTATCCTGAAAGTAGAGCATTGCAGTAGTCTAATCTAGAAGTGACAAAAGCATGGATTCATTTTTCTGCATAATTTTTGGATAGAAAGGTTTTTGCAATGTTATGTAGACAGAAAAATGCTGTCCTTGAAACAGTCTTGATGTGTTTGTCAAAAGACAGATCAGGGTCCAGTGTAAAGCAGAGGTCCTTTAAAGTTTTATTTGAGGCTACTGTACAACCATCAAGATTAATTGTCAGATCCAACAGAAGATCTCTTTGTTTCTTGGGACCTAGAACTAGCATTTCTATTTTGTCCGAGTTTAAAAGTAAACATTTTTGCCAACATCCACTTCCTTATGTCTGAAACACAGGCTTCCAGGGAGGGCAATTTTGGGGCTTCACCATGTTTCATTGAAATGTAGAGCTGTGTATCGTCCACATAGCAGTGAAAGTTAACATTATGTTTCCGAATGACATCATCAAGAGGTAAAATATATGGTGAATACAATAGAGGTTCTAAAATGGAACCTTGAGGAGCACCGGAATTTACAGTTGATTTGTCAGAGGACAAACCATCCACAGAGACAAACTGATATCTTTCTGACAGATAAGATCTAAACAGACCTGAACTTGTCCGTGTAGCCCAGTTCTGGTTTCCAATCTCTCCAAAAGAATGTGGTGATCAATGGTATCAAAAGCAGCACTAAGGTCTAGGAGCACAAGGACAGATGCAGAGCCTTGGTCTGACACCATTAAAAGGTCATTTACCACCTTCACGAGTGCAGTCTCATAGCTATCATGGGGTCTAAAACCAGACTGAAGCATTTTGTATACATTGTTAGTTTTCAGGAAGGCAGTGAGTTGCTGCGCAACAGGTTTAAAAACATTTTTTTTGAGCAATGGGATATTTGATACAGGCTGGAAGTATTTTATATTTTCTGGGTCAAGGTTTGGCTTTTTCAAGAGAGGTTTTATTACTGCAACTTTTAGTGAGTTTGGTACACATCCGGTGGATAGGGATATTATGTTCAACATAGGATAGGATAGTCTCCCTTGATTCTAGGTCCTGGCGGTGTTGTGCAAACTCAGGACAACTGAACTTTGGAGAAATAAGCAGATTTAAAGAGGAGTACATAATTTGCTTAATAATGATCATGATCTTTTCGTCTAAGAAGTTCATGAATTTATCACTGCTGGAGTAAAAGCCATCCTCTCTTGGGGAGTCCTGCTTTTTAGCTGGCTTTGTGAAAGTTTCAAAAACAAATGTAGAATTGTTCTTTATTTTCCTCAATTAAATTAAAATAGGATGATCGAGCAGCAGTGAGGGCTCTTCGATACTGCTAATCGGACACTCCCAGTTTGGTGTAGCGCCATTTCCGTTCCAATTTTCTGGAAGCTTGCTTCAGGGCTAGGGTATTTTCTGTATACCAGGGATCTAGTTTCTTATGACAAATGGTTTTAGTTTTTAGGGGCATTACGCAAGGTTAAATTAACTTCTTGCGTCGAGCAATCCCGTATCCGGGAGCATAATCATAGCCTCAAGCTCATTACCATAACGCAACGTTAACTATTCATGAAAATCGCAAATGAAATTAAAGAAATATATTCACTCACAAGCTTAGCCTTTTGTTAACAATACTGTCATCTCAGATTTTCAAAATATGCTTTTCAACCATAGCTACACAAGCATTTGTGTAAGAGTATTGATAGCTAGCATAGCATTAAGCCTAGCATTCAGCAGGCAACATTTTCACAAAAACAAGAAAAGCATTCAAATAAAATCATTTACCTTTGAAGAACTTCGGATGTTTTCAATGAGGAGACTCTCAGTTGGATAGCAAATGTTCAGTTTTTCCAAAAATATTATTTGTGTAGAAGAAATCGCTCCGTTTTGTTCATCACGTTTGGCTAAGAAAACCCCCCTGAAAATTCAGTCATTACAACGCCGAACTTTTCCAAATTAACTCCATAATATCGACAGAAACATGGCAAACGTTGTTTAGAATCAATCCTCAAGGTGTTTTTCACATATCTATTCGATGATAAATCATTCGTGGCAGTTGGGTTTCTCCTCTGAAGAAAAATACACGCAGCTGGAGATTACGCAATAATTGCGACGGAGGACACCAAGCGAGCACCTGGTAGATGTAGTGTAAAATGGTCAATCTTCCAATGATATGCCTACAAATACGTCACAATGCTGCAGACACCTTGGGGAAACGACCGAAAGTGTAAGCTCATTCCTGGCCCATTCACAGCCATATAAGGAGACATTGGAACACAGCGCCTTCAAAATCTGGGGCACTTCCTGTTTGAAATTTAATCTTGGTTTCGTCTGTAGCATCAGTTCTGTGGCACTCACAGACAATATCTTTACAGTTTTGGAAATGTCAGAGTGTTTTCTTTCCATAGCTGTCAATTATATGCATAGTCGAGCATCTTTTCGTGACAAAATATCTTGTTTAAAAAGGGAACGTTTTTTTTATCCAAAAATTAAAAGAGCGCCCCCTATATCCAAGAAGTTAAGGTCCTCAGTTAGGTGGTTTAACTGATTGTTGTACTCTGACATCCTTGGGTAGGTGGAGTGAGTCTGGAAGGGCATCTAGGAATCTTTGGGTTGTCCGAGAATTTATAGCACGGCTTTTGATGATCCTTGGTAGGGGTCTAAGCAGATTATTTGTGGCTATTGCAATCATAATAAAATGGTGGTCCAATAGTCCAGGATTATGAGGAAAAACATTAAGATCCACAATATTTATTCCATGGGACAAAACTAGTTCCAGAGTATGACTGTGGCAGTGAGTAGGTCTGGAGACATGTTGGACAAAACCCACTGAGTCGATGATGGCTCCGAAAGCCTTTTGGAGTGGGTCTGTGGACTTTTCCATGTGAATATTAAAGTCACCAAAAATGATACTATTATCTGCCATAACTACAAGGTCCAATAGGAATTGAGGGAACCAATAGGAATTCAGGGAACTCAGTGAGGAACGCTGAATATGGCCCAGGAGGCCTGTAAACAGTAGCAATAAAAAGTGATTGAGTAGGCTGCATAGATTTTGACTCGAAGCTCCGACCTTGAATATGTGGACATCTATAAGTACCTAGGTGTCTGGCTAGAATGCAAACTCTCCTTCCAGACTCATATCAAACATCTCCAATCGAAAATCAAATCAAGAGTCGGCTTTCTATTCCGTAACAAAGCCTCCTTCACTCACGCCGCCAAGCTTACCCTAGTAAAACTGACTATCCTTCCGATCCTCGACTTCGGCGATGTCATCTACAAAATGGCTTCCAACACTCTACTCAGCAAACTGGATGCAGTCTATCACAGTGCCATCCGTTTTGTCACTAAAGCACCTTATACCACCCACCACTGCGACCTGTATGCTCTAGTCGGCTGGCCCTCATTACATATTCGTCGCCAGACCCACTGGCTCAGGTCATCTACAAGTCCATGCTAGGTAAAGCTCCGCCTTATCTCAGTTCACTGGTCACGATGGCAACACCCAGGCCCAGCAGGTGTATCTCACTGATCATCCCTAAAGCCAACACCTCATTTGGCCGCCTTTCGTTCCAGTACTCTGCTGCCTGTGACTGGAACGAATTGCAAAAAAGCTGAAGTTGGAGACTTTTATCTCCCTCACCAACTTCAAACATCAGCTATCTGAGCAGCTAACCGATCGCTGCTGCTGTACATAGTCTATTGGTAAATAGCCCACCCATTTTCACCTACCTCATCCCCATACTGTTTTTATTTATTTACTTGCTCTTTTGCACACCAATATCTCTACCTGTACATGACCATCTGATCATTTATCACTCCAGTGTTAATCTGCAGAATTGTGACCTCCTCATGCCTTTTGCACACATTGTATATAGACTCCCCCTTTGTTTTCTACTGTGTTATTGACTTGTTAATTGTTTATTCCATTGTAACTCTGTGTTGTCTGCTCACACTGCTATGCTTTATCTTGGCCAGGTCGCAGTTGCAAATGAGAACTTGTTCTCAACTGGCCTACCTGGTTAAATAAAGGTGAAAAAAAAAAAAAAAAGAAAAAAAGGAGAAAACGCAGTCATTTTTGGGGGTAAATTGACATTTTCTAGCGTAAATGTTAGCAACACCTCCGCCTTTGCGGGATGCGCGGGGGATATGGTCACCTGTGTAACCAGGAGGAGAGGCCTCATTTAACACAGTAAATTCGTCAGGCCAATCACTTATTAAAGAATACGATCAATGATTAGTCAATTGACTATAACCGCCTTGGAAGTGAGGGATCTAACATTAAGTAGCCCTATTTTGAGATGTGAGATATCACATATCTGGTTCGATAATGACAGGAATGGAGGAGGTCTCTATTCTAGTGAGATTGCTAAAGCGAACACCGCCATGTTGAGTTTTGCCCAACCTAGATCGAGGCACAGACACAGTCTCAAATGGGGAGAGCTGAGATGACTACACTGACTGTGCTAGTGGCAAACTCCACTAAACTCCACTAAAAATACACAGAAGGACAATGTTAGATTACATCATCTTTCATAGCTGACCTGCTCTACAAATGCTTCCCTATCTTTCAAGCCATGTATCACTAAATTCAATTAGGCCCACATAAATATTTTCATATGTGGCAAGCGAGCTCTGAACGGGAATGGTAACGGACAAACTCAGACTCAGCCTGACACAGGAGAGAGAGAGTAAGAGAAAGCTATTTAAATAGAGACTAAGGCCGAGACTGAGTCAGTGGTGGTAGAGACTAGGCTTATTAAACATGAGCGAACTCCAGCTAATAATGGCTCTCTGTGTCTGTGAATGTCTCTATTTCGTTCTGCCTATCTCTGTGTGAGTCCACATCTCAATAGCAACAGTGGTAGTAGCTATTTATAATCAATCTGGGGACTGAGGAAGCTTCAAGGCACACACCCAGACAAACCAGGATATCTGGCAATGTTCTTATCTTTGTATTGAAGCCTGCTAAAATGTGTCCCAAATGACACCATATCCTCTATATAGTGCCCTACTTTTGACCAAAGCTAAATAGGCCCTACATAGGGAATAGGGTGCCATTTTGGGATGCATCCCTAGACAGGGCATAACAAGATATGCAAGGAAAGCAGTAAAAACTGCATATATGTAGACTGTTTGGAGGTAGAAATAGGCTGTTCTCCAATGGACCAGACAGGTGCTAGCCTACATATCAAAGACATTTAGAAGCAATTAAGACCTTACCTAAGGACATTGTTCACACAAGGCCTTCATAAAATTCACATTGACAACGCGTTTCTAGTGGTGAAGTGTTTTCATGACTAGGCCCTGGAGCGTTTCCTGACTTGATTAAACTGTGGGGCCTAATGAACAAGGGCCCAGAGTATTACCTTAGGCAATAAGTATAGGCTATCACAAGGGCTCAGAGTATTTCCTGGTTGGGTCACACAGTCAGGGATAACTCAAGGCCCTTTTCATTCATAACAATCCCACAATTTGTAAAAAAAAAACTTCTAAAACGGTAAACCGAGCAACTCATGTTTTGATGCCCCTCCCACTTAGTAAAACTCCTCTGAAGAGAAGGCAAATGAATAATGCATTGATATCTATAAACACCCTCTCTTTCTCTGTTTTACTGAGCACAGTTGCATTATTAGGTTTCAAACCAAGCTCGTCTTTACTTCTCTTAAAGAGTTATTACAAATGGGTTATTACAAAGAGTTATTACAAAAATAAAGATATAATACTAGTGTAAAATAAACTTTATAAATACAGTGTGATCTATTTCCATAAGTTAATAGCGGGCTCGGGAGAAGGAGAAAAACAACTATCATTTTTTTAGGGGCTACTTTCGTGAGTATAGTCAAGATGAGAAAGAGAGAGAGAGAGCGAGAGTGAGAGAGATGGTCTTCCTTTAGCAAATACAATGGAGAGACAGGAGTTCAAAGTCACATACTTCTTGCTTCCCCAGACTGACTTAGCAAATCTCCCATCATCAAGCCACATATATTTCCCTCCACTAAATGAAAGATGCTTACACAATATGTTTGGTAATGGCTGATGTTTAAACAGGTTATTATCATTAAAATCTAAATGGGAATAAAAAGGGAAGGAGAAGGGGATAATAAAGTTAATGTGGCGTGGCCCGGTTTTACAACCGCAGTCTTTTTCATTGATAAACCGCTAGATCATTTTAATTAGACAGTGTGTTAATTGAGTGTGGGCCCTGGGGTATAATGTGTCATTATTAGTCTGCATCAATGGCAACCCCTCACAAGTGTGACACCAGTCACCCGACTGAGTGAGAAAGAGAGGAGAGAGTGACAGAAAGAGGAATGGAGAGTGTGTGTGTGTGTGTGAGAGACAGATGAACGAGAGATGAACGAGTGAAAGAGAGAGAGAGTGAGAAGAGAACGACAGATAGAGGTAGGTGATCTCCCCCTCAACATCTTCTCTGACATCATTACTTACTCATCTCGTTCTGCCTGTGTGATAATGTTCAGGAAATGCCAAGAGAGCTGTCGATTTAGCAATATTTTACATCAATAGCAGTATCCTTCAGTCTTTTCTGCCTCAAAAGCAGTTGAATCAGCAATCCAAAATTGGTAAAGGTCATGACTAAAGGTCATGAACAGATATGACAGCTTGTTACACAAAGGAAAAGGGGCTGGGTTTGAGTGAAAGAGCGGGAAGACAGGAGCAAAGGCGAAGCTGTGCTATCGTAAATACAATATCTTATGCATTCTAAATTACCGCCCATTTGGAAAAGGAAAATGCTATAAATATTTACTCTGAGCTGCGCTTCAGTAGGTTGGTGGTAGATGGAAGACCGTGTTGCCAAACCGAGTCCTTTGTCCTTTGAAGAATATCTCTGGTGGTCACTTGGAGAAGATGTAGTAACGTCGTTGTGTGGTAGATGGGATACTCTGTCTGTTCCTTCCTAACCTGCGTTTGCAGCTGCGTTCGCTAAGTCAACGGCTAGGAGGTATCACTTCTGTCGTGAATAAGAGTTCAAGGTTCATACCATTCGCAACCAAAGCTCATGCTGATGTTGGCTTCGTTCTGTAGTTTTTATCTGAACCATTCTGACATGGGATCGTCATCTCACATCCACAGAACAGAAAGTTGTTTTCGTAAAGAGCTTATATAGGAAGGAAGAGAAGGGGTGTCTGAAAAGTTTACAACCTCTGTCACTTCACGGGGGCGGGCCACTGAGTGAGCAGCCCTAACTTATGAAAACCCACATCTCACATTTTAGAAGCTAAAATCACATTTCATCCCATCACAAATAATTTCATATTCAAACATTTAAATTGAACAACATTTCCATGTGAATCTGATAACTCTGATGTATAGACTTTCCACTGTGGAGTTTGTCATATTATTGTCACATTTCTTCAAAATTGAACCCAGAAGCAGACCAGGACATGGAGAGTAGGAAGAAGGTGAGTATTTATTTACAAGTGAATGGGTAGATATATCCAGGTGGCGTAGCGGGCAGCGGTGGTGAGTTGATGGGAGTAAATAGGTGGATCCAATGGGGAAGCGGAATCCTCCGACGACCAGGCGGGAATGGGTAAATGATCCGGGTGAGTAACTGAAGACAGAACAAACGGAGGTAAGTTAAAGGCAAGCAATACGTAAAAAACAACAAAACAAATTCTATCAAACTTGAGGCTGATACTATGGCACAACATACTGTTCATGGCGGGGAATTCCGGCAGGGAATGGATGTCAGGTCCGGGCTTATGAAGAGGAGAGATGGTGATCAGGACCAGGTGTGCAGATAGCTGATGGGATACAGGTGCGGGTAATCAGAACTCCCAACTGGCTACATTGCCCGGCAACCAGACAGGGTGCGTTCCAGGATGCCGGAAAAAACACTCCAGGACAGAACACAGGCAAAAAACAGACTCAGGAAACGGGATTTGTGAAAATTATTGATGAGAATGTCTCAGATGACAACTGAACTGACATCTTATTCATTAAGTACCTCTGCATATGTTAAATTGTTCGGATTACCAGAATATAGTTAATTTCCCCCCACATTCTGACGTTCCCAGAATCTCTATGTTAACCAAGGCGTTTTGCACATGTAACCTTAGTAGGGTAGAGAGAGGAAAAAGGGGGGAAGAGGTATTTATGACGGTCATAAACCTATCCCCCAGGCCAACGTCATGACACAGTCCAACCACTACCATGCAAAACTGGTTTGAGATCAGCTGTTAGAGAACTAGAGACAGTCATACTTCGTCAGTGAAACCACTACCATCCAGACTGTACCGGGATCAGTGGTTAGAGAGCCAGAGACAATGTCACGGTCAGCCGCTACTTTATCTTGGGATACCCCCCGTGGGAAAAGGGGTTTAATAGAATAAAGATGGCACTAAATCATATATTACACTCTTTTATATAAATGTAATTAACACCCACACACAGACTCTCTCTAACACACTCACACAGACGTACGCCACAAAGACATGCGGCTCGGTGCTCTGTCGACACCCTTGTACAGCAGAAATGGATCAGTGGCCAAGCGTATTATTTCACTCAAGTCACACAGTCTTAACGTATCCTTCCACCAAGGCCTACTCTAGTACCGCTACCGTGGCGATGGTACAGGAAACATATTGAGACCATTAGTTTGGTGATTGGCTGCCTTCAAAGCCTATCATCCAATGAGTATCTCTGAGTCATGCAGGAGACGTGAGTCTCAAGGCTTTTAGGGAATTCTGTGGTCTTAGATTATATTTTGTTTCAGGCAGCAGGTGCTATGTAATGTGATTGTAATTGACCCTGAATATGTTGTAATGCAGCATCAATTCAGGCATACTTGGTAAATGTGTTGCTATCAGTGTAGACTGATGAGGGGAGGACAGCTCACAATAATGGCTGGAGCAGAACAAATGGAATGGCATCAAGTTGTAATTGATACCATTCCACTGATTCCGCTCCAGCCATTACATCGAGCCCATCCTCCCCAATTAAGTCCAACCTCCTGTGGTGGCTCTCAAATGCTGATAAGCCATCTGTAGCTACATTCAACTAGCTTCATTGGTAGGTCTTGGAGAGCAATTATGACAAGGAGTTTCATGACCTGGCCCGACCAGGGAAAGTTCAACAAGGTAAAACGAGGACCCTAGTTATAGTTCCATCGCCTTTCACATGTTTCTCTCAAACCAGTCCATAAACTAAACAATAAATTACATGCATGTAGACGATCTTTATAAAGTGACGAAACAAGATGCTAAACACAAACACATAGCTCGGCGCTAGCCTGAAAAGGCTGGGCCAAGTGCCCCATCTCGAATCCCGGCCAAGATGTTAGCTGTGGGGCGCAAGTCAAGACGAATCCTCTGTCAAGTCGTGGCGGCGCATGGCGTCTTGCTACCAAGCTTCACTATATCCACTGCGGAGAGGAAACAAGGGCTGGGAAAACACATTTGTAAACACAAATTAAACGAAGAGGGGAGGGGATGGAGGGGTGAAAAGAGGAAGAGTCCCTTTGGAAGAGGGCATTATTTATGACACCTCATCCTATCCTCCTCTCTTCCCTTCTTCCTTCAGAGCAGTTAGTTCCACCACAGTGCGTGGAAGCAAAATAGTGCCTCTTTTATATTTAGCATCACTAAATGGAAGGGAAGCCAACCAAGCGGTGAGACGAGACACAGACAGGGCTAGGAACAAGCCCCCTGTGTACATCCTAAATCATTTTCCAGGCCACTGCATGGATGCCAGAGCTGTGTTCAGCTATGCCAACCAACTACGCCACCCTCTCCTCACTGTTGGTGGGTGCAGTAAGGGGGTTGGCGAACAACGATATTCTTCCAGACGAAGGAAGTTCAGTTCAATTAAATTCCGTTTAGTTAAATTAATTTCATTTAATTTCAGTTGAGTTCAGTTCATTTTAGTTTAGTTCAGTTTATTTCAAGATCATTTCAGTTTATTTCTGTTTATTTAGAGTGGAAGAATCCATTTGTACCAGGATATTCCTTTGTTCGGGTTGAGGAGCCACATGATTGAGTCTAATAAATGTTCTGCAATTATTGAAACAAATTATCCAACTATGTCCTATACAGCATGCCTACGGTATGGCAATTAAGACTTACAGCCTAAATATTGCAGTGGATAGTTACTTACTGAATGTGAATTTAAGACTTCCACATGTACAGTAGCCTTACAAAATGGGCCTCTTATACCAGTTAGTGTGTGTGTTTGTTTGTTTGTGTTGTGTGTGTGTGTGTGTGTGTGTGTGTGTGTGTGTGTGTGTGTGTGTGTGTGTGTGTGTGTGTGTGTCTGTGTGTGTTCATGTGTTTGCCTATGAACATTTCAGAAGACCAGCTCACTCACTTCATTGATAACTAATATATAATGAACTCTCTCCATGAGGTCCCTTACATTAAAGACCACTCACAGTGTGCCATTCTGCATCTTATGCAAATCCATATTTAGATTTTCCCCACTAGATGTATGAAGACCAAGAGAAAACTGTGTGTTGCAGAGAAAATAATTAACATTGAACAAGCCAAGGCTGGCAGACTTATGTGCAATATTGACAAATGTGTAGATATTTACTACCAGCGAAGTGCATTACTGGAACCATCAACTTAAAAAAGTGGCTTTTATGATAATAACGATCAGCATGAGGCACAATAATGGCGTCCATTTTTAATCCATAATGCCAGGTAGAAGAAATCCTGCCATTATATTCATAAACACCACTGAGACTGAGAGACTTGACACTCAGCCCATCTCTCTCCCCCAAAGGTGTCTCGGCTAAGCTAGTATCCACCCAGGGCTTAGGCACACAGACAGACAGACAGATGGATAGACAAAGAAGAGACCACATTAGCCTTGTCTACACGCCTCAGAGGACACAACCTGTCTTGGGGAACATAACACCACTACTAACCAGGTCATCCTAGAGGGAATAGTGGCAAAACACACCACAGCACAGCTCGGGCAGCACAAGCAGAGCAGGACATTCTTGTAGTGGTAGGGAGTAAAAGAGAAAATGAGGGAAAAGCAATGGTGGTACAACGACATGTGAGTGAATGCATGGGTGAGGCCAGAGTAGACTCAGTCCCCCGTTCAGCCACCCACCCCCGCCACACACACACACCAACCCCAACTGCTCTGGTTAAGTTAGAGTTAGAGCACTTCAGGCTCCATCAGGCTGTCCTTGAGGGCTTAATTCATCACCCATACAATCAGGATCTAAAGCCCAATGAAGATAAAGTAGCCCAGTACTAGTGTCTGAGAGCTGGAGAAAACATGCTTGAGTAGGCAGTCAGTCCCTTTCGCCTGGCAATAAGAACATATTTCAAAAGTGATGCCAGTTTCCATCTTCAAAATAATTATTAAAGATTTACAACTCAGGGGAAACAGAGGCAGGAACGAAGGAGGTAGACAGTACTGTTATATCTAGCTTAGCTGTCAAAGAACGCACATCTGCACAGTTTCACATTGCACATTACTCTCTCGTTTAATGACATGTGCCACTCATTCTGACAACCTATCCATCTTAAAGTATACCATAACAACGTACAGTACGACGAACAGCACGTCGTACCATACATAACATTTCCCCCCCTCTCTTTCCAAAACCAAGGACTGGTACCATATATAAAATGCCCATAGGGCAAGTACCTAGAGTGATACCTGTAAGAAAGAAACATTAACCCTTAAATGGAAGAGGTAAATGACGACTCTCCGAACTAGCCAGTTCAGTCCATTAACCTGGAGGTTGACTAAGACAGCTAACGGAGCCTAAGAATGAAAGGAGGTTAAGACGTCCCCCAGATGAGCAGGGCGAGTTCATGCCCTCATAGGCCGTTCTTCAGTCGCCCCCGCTGGTGTCTCTGGCCCTTGGAGAGCCCACAGAGGCTGCGGCTCGGGTGGTAGTAGTGGAGGAGGTCCATCAGGTGGCGTTTTGTGGGAATTAGTGTTCCTTGAGGGGAAGGAATTTTTCTGAGGTGGCTAGCAAGCCAGCGCGATCCATTGCTCAGCATGGTGGCGAGTCACAGTTGTCGACTGACCTGCAAGGGTTCCGACCAGAATGAGGCCATTTTATTGCACCGCTGAGGTCGTCGGGCTCGGACAGAGTCTGACACCTGGATGATTGGCTTCTTCACAATGTGTGTCTTGTCGAAACGCTGTTTCATTGTTCTTTGGTGCCTGGTCACTGCTTGCTTTTCTTGGGTGTGCCTAGTCGCCAGTTCTGCTACTCTCTGTATTCTGAGTCTGTCCAGTGGCAGTTCCATCTCACGACCTAGTATGAGAGATGCCGGGGAGACCTGTGTTGTTGTCTGTTTGCATGCTCTGTGGTGCATTAGCATTTGGTTCAAAGCAGTTTGGAACGTGCACCCATGGACCAGGTATACTCTGATGCCGTTCTTCAGCATTTAATTGAAGCGTTCCAACCCTATGTTACCTTGTGGGTTGTAGTAGGTTGTGCGGATGTGTTTGATACCTTTGTTGCTGAGATTGGAGGAGAATTCGACAGATGTTAGCTGGGGCCCATTGTCTGTGGTGAGGGTGAGAGGTAGGCCCCACCTTGTGAACATGCTGTCGATGGCCTGTGTTGTGACAGTCTGACAGGAACCACTTCTAGCTACTTAGAGTGGAGGTCATATGCCACCACCAGGAGGCTTTGATGGTGAGGGACTGCGTGCCCATGGATATTCCCACAGATGTCTAGCTGGATGTGCTCTCAGGAGTGGGACGGCCACGTGAGAAGCTGCAGGTGGGGCGGACTTCCCTGTTTTCCCACTAAGGAGGCATTCAGCACAATCCCTGACCAGGGTTTCAATGTTTCGGTCGATGCCTGGCCACCACACAAGGTCTCGACATCACTGCTTGATCTTCACTATGCCCAAGTTACAATCGTGCGCCATTGATAGAACACACGCACGCAGGCCACTCGCGACCATAGTGCAAAACCCTTGAGAGACACATACTTCTGCCCAGCAAGAAAGTTTGTGCTTCACACTAGCGAAAGTCGCCACCTCATCCGGCATACGGGCTGGCCATCCAGTGCGTATGTATTTGCGCAGGGTAGACAGTGTGGGATCCTGTTCCGATGCTTTCTTCAGCTCCTCCAGTGAGACGGCTGACTGAAGGGGAGCGTAGAGCATTTGTACGAGCTCTGTTTCGTTGTCGTCTGGCAAGACGGTCGGAGTAGGAGCATCAAAGGAGCATGAGAGGAGGTTTGCCACCACGTTATCCCTCCCCGGAGTGAACTTCAGCTGATAATCATACTGTCTGAGACGGTCGGCCCATCTGTGCAGCCGAAGTGGCTTGTGGCCAGTTCCTGATGCTGACAGTAGCATTGTGAGGGACTGGTGGTCAATTCAGAGTGTGAACAGCCGGCCTTATAAGTAGAGGTGTCACCTTTCGCACGCCCAGACACAGGCCAGTGCTTCTTGTTCGCCCACAGAGTACCGTTGTTAGTGGGGCTCAGGGCCCTTGAGGTGAAGGCGACGGTCCTCTCAGTGCCATTCTGCAGCTGTGAGAGGACAGCTCCTAGTGCTCCAACTGAGGCGTGACAATGGTGGGGCAGAAGGGGTCGAAGTGAGCCAAAACCGGAGCTGTGGTGTGCTGGCTCTTCAGTGAGCGGACAACGTCTGAGCAGGCTGCGGTCCAGCCCCATGGCTCATACTTCAGGAGGAGCTGGCGCAGGGGTGCTGTGGTCTGAGAGTAGTGGGGCAGAAACCGGAGGTCGTAGGCTGTCATGCCCAAGAATGAGGCCACCTGAGAGGCTGAGGTCAGTTCCGGGATGCAGAGGATGGCTTCAATGTTCAACATCAGTGGGTAAATGCCTTTGGAAATCCACAAACTTGATGGCTGGAGCTGCAAATGTGCACTTTCCACCGTTCAGGGTCAGGTTGTTCCGCAGTAGAGCACTGATAACTCTGTGCAGTCGAAGGTCATGGATGGGGAGGTCAGGGCAGTGGACCACGATGTCGTCCAGATAGCCTGCCACCCTGGGTATTCCAGCTGAGGATGGTGCTCAACACCTTCTGGAAGCAGCTTGGGGCGGAGCTAAGTCCAAAAGGCATGCGTGTATATCTGAACACACCAGCATGTGTGACAAAGGCTGTGAGGTCTCTGCTGGCAAGGTGGAGGGGCACCTGAAGATTACCCTGACGCAGGTTGAGCTTCGTGGAGACCTTTGAGCCATGAAATTGTGCGGTCAGCTCCTCAGCTGTAGGCAAGTGGTACTTATCCAGGACAACAGCCTTGTTCACAGAACGGAGATCCACACAGGTCCGGATTCCACCTGACTATTTGGGTGTGATGACCAAGTTTCAAATCCAGGGGCAGCGTTGACTGGCTCAATGATGCCTGCCTCCAACTGTGACTGGATATCTTTTGTGACATCACACATTGTAAAGGAATGCGCCGCAGGGGTTGCATGACTGCGGTCACATCAAGGTTCACTAGGGGCCTGTGAGTAAAGGTTGTGAGGCAGCCCAGTTCTTTTGCCATGTGCCAGTAACTTGGTGGATAGCTGACCCACTGTTATCTCCCGCTTAGTACTCAAGTAATTGGTTAGTACTCCATCCGGACCTGTTCCAGAGCTTTGGCCGCCTGTCTCAGACCCAGCTGCACAAGTACAGTTGTAATTCCTCCAGGTGTAGCTGGACCGGTGACGGTCACAATGGGCAAATTATATCCTGAGGTATACAATAGTTGTTTTTAAATAGTTACAAAGCACAGTATACAGCACAGACATAATCTTTACCTGGGTGGGTTCCACAAAGAAGAGGTTATCATGAGAAATACATTGTGCATGCAATTAGCATTAGCATTTAGCATTTATCTGGGTATGAGCAGAGATCTATCATTAGCATTTAGCTGGGTATGAGCAGAGATCTGAACCCAGGTACACAGAGTTAAGTGCAAGCAGGGGCGTCAGTTGTGCATGCCAATCTCAGATCAAGACCAAAAACGTAAAAGTAGGCTACAAAAAAGTAATCATTTACTTTAATTCCAATCTCTATTAAAATGCCACCGCTGTTTAACATATCGGATGGTTGGCTTTATGACCATGCAGATCAACGCTCTGAGTGAAGTTACCACCCTGTGCGCCTTTCTTTCGGAGAGCACAGACAGTGCCAGACAGTTTGCTTAACCAGTCAGTCGTTTAGGCAAGGCGCCTATTGTTTTGAATTTGATGTTGGCATTTGAACCAGCTGTTTTATTCATCGGTTACTTTCACATTGATGTCATGTTGTGTTGTTAAAGTCGGCATAGGCTGTGCATCAAATAAACTAGGGGAAGACAAGCTTCCCCTGAATTAAATTGAATAAAATGTCATTACTGGTGCCTTTATAGAAATACATAAAATCATTCAAAAAACTACAGAGCAATGAGTTGTGGATTCTTTTAAGCGTGCAATATGAGCAGCATGCCTGACAAATAGCCTACCGTACCAAATAGCTCATTGTTGAGTTACAACTCTTAGTGTAAAGCAGTTAAATAGCCCTAGGCCTTTCACAATATTTCAAAATACAATCGTAGGAAAAACATAGCTTAGAAAACAAATGGTTATTGGTGAAAATACAAATAAAAGACAAAGAAAATTCTCTCCAGTTATCAAAAGTTTAAACTCTGAATTGAGCGAACAGTAGCCTGTTTTATTGGCACCAGCAGAGGACATATTCACAGTCTTTATCATTAGATCAGTACCACTTGAACGTTTTTTGAAGACAATCATTTCCTCTTCCTGTCTAGATGGTGGTCATATTGTACAATTTGTGTCTCCCCTTTGCGAGACCCAGATTAAATAGTTGAATTCAAGATAAGGTCATTTTTACTGATCTGTTTGTCAGTATCAGCATAGTAGGCTACTAATTTGTGCCTTAAAAAAAATATTGCTTATGTCTCCAGTCATATAAGGTGTAGTAGAATTGCATAACATGTGTTTCTAAAAGGCCACATTTTTTCTGCGCAAAGAAAGGAAAATACATTTCTCTCTTTATGCCTATATTTTGCATTCGGAAAGTATTCAGACCCCTTGACTTTTTCCACATTTTGTTACATTACAGCCTTATTCTAAAAATGATAAAATAAAAAATGTTAATCATCAATCTACACACAATACCCCGTACTGTGTAAAGATTTAATTTTTTGCAAATTTATAAAAATAAAAACAGAAATACCTTATTCACATAAGTATTCAGACCCTTTGCTATGAGACTCAAAATTGAGCTCAGGAACATCCTGTTTCCATTGATCATCGTTGAGTTCTTTAAAACCTGTTCCGGCTAGGGGGCAGTATTTTCACATCCGGATGAAAAGTGTGCCCATTTTAAACGGCCTTCTACTCAGTCTCAGAAGCCAGGATATGCATATTAGTAGTATATTTGTACAGTAAACACTCTGAAGTTTCTAAAACTGTTTGAATGATGTCTGTGAGTATAACATAACTTATCTGGCAGGTGAAACCCCGAGGACAAACCATTCAGAATGTACTTTTTTTGAGGTCAATCTCTTTTCAAAGGGTTTTCATTGAGAATCTAAATTTCTGAGGGACTTTTGTGGAGTCCCTATTGCTTCCATTGGATGTCAACAGTCTTTAGAAATTGGTTGGGGTTTTTCCTTTGTGTAATAAAGAAGTACGGCCATCCAGAACGAGGGTAACTTGAAGTGTACTCTTTGATAGAGGCGCGTGACCAGCAATGCTCGCTACACATTGTTTTCATCCTGTATTGAACGCTGATTATCCCGTATTGAATTAATTGATTATTTACGATAAAAAATATCTGAAGTTGTAATACGAAAGTTGTTTGGAATATTAGGACAAAGATTACAGGTAATTTATGAGACATTTTGTAGTCATGTTGCGTGAGTTGGAACCGGTGTTTTTCATGATCAAACGCGCCGTCTAAATGGACATTGTGGATATATAACGATGGAATTAATCGAACAGAAGGACCATTTATGATGTTGATGGGACATTTTGGAGTGTCAACAAAAGACGATCTTCAAAGGTAAGGCATGAATTATATTTTTATTTCTGAGTTTTGTGTCGCACCTGGCGGGATGAAATATGATTTTCTGTGCTTGTTTGTTGGGGTGCTAGACTCAGATAATAGTGTCGTTTGCTTTCACCGTAAAGCCTTTTTGAAATCTGACACCATGGCAAGAAATGCAGCTTTAATTTGGTGTGTTGAATTTGTGAAAATATGATAGTTAAATATTTGTATTATTTATTTTGAATTTCGCACTCTGCAGTTTCACCGGAAGTTGTCAAAACTTTCCGCTAGAGGAACCCCTAGGCGTAAGAAGTTTTAAACAACTTTATTGGAGTCCACCTATGTTCAATTGAATTGACTGGAGATGATTTTTAAAAGGCACTGTTACGTTTTTCTTCCGTCGAAGGAGAGTCGGACCAAAATGCAGCGTGGTTAATAATATACATCTTTAATGAAGATGAAATACGAACAATACAAAACAAACGGAATGTGAAAACCTATACAGCCTATCTGGTGAATACAAAAACACAGAGACAGGAACAATCACCCACGAAACACTCAAAGAATATGGCTGCCTAAATATGGTTCCCAATCAGAGACAACGAGAATCACCTGCCTCTGATTGAGAACCGCCTCAGGCAACCATAGACTTTGCTAGAACACCCCACTAAGCCACAATCCCAAAACCTATGAAAAACCCCCATACATAAACACAACACAAAATAAACCCATGTCACACCCTGGCCTGACCAAATAAATATAGAAAACACAAAATACTAAGACCAGGGCGTGACAGGCACACACTTGTCTGTATAAGGTTCCACAGTTGACACTTCATGCCAGAGCAACACCAAGCCATGAGTTTGAAGGAATTGTCCGTAGAGCTCTGAGACAGGATTGTGTCGGGGCACAGATCTGGGGAGGGGTACAAAAATATGCCTGCATCATTAATAAACTGACTTGCCTAGTTAAATACAGGTAAAACAAGTTTTAAATGTATAGGGGTAAGATGATTAATTTAACGTGTTAAGGGTACAGGTTCCCCAAGGGGTACCACCCCCCCCTCAACTGAAACAGTGGCGCACAGAATGCACAAATATTCTTAGAAATATTTAACCTCCACACATTAACAAGTCCAAAAGCTCAAATGAAAGATAAACACCTTGTTCATCTACCCAGCAAGTCAGATTTCTAAAATGTTTTACGGCGAAAACATAGCACATATTTATGTCAAACCACCACCAAAGATTCAGCTAATTTAAATAGCCATTTTGTCGAACAAAAGGTGTAATCACAAACACAGGATTATAAGAAAAATAATTCACTAACCTTTTGAAAATTTTCATCAGATGACAGTAATAGGACATGTTACACAGTACATTTATGTTTTTTTCAATAATATGCCATTTATATCCATAAATCTCTGTTTACAATGACGACATGTTCAAAAAATGCTACTCAAATGTCCGGAGAAATTATGATAACTCCACCAGATAACAGCAATACACATCATAAACTTTGACTAAATATACATGTTCTACATATAGTTAGAAAGATACACTGCTTCTTAATGCAACCGCTGTGTTACATTTATTTTTAACGTTACAGAATTCGTTCACTAGGCAATAATCTGAGACGGCGCTCAGACATTAGCAATATTTCTCCGCTATGTTGGAGTCAACAGAAACACAAAATTACCACATAAATATTCCCTTACCTTTGATGGTCTTCGATCAGAAGTCGTGCAAGGAGTCATACTTACCAAAAACAGCGTTTGGCTTTCAAGTCTGCGTCTTTGGGTTATCAAACGCGACAAATTCCGGCTGAAATGTGGCCAAAATTCGAGGAGTTGCGCATCAAAACTTCAAAATTACATATTATATGTCGACTAAACTGGTCAAACTAAGTGCAGAATCAAGCTTTAGGATGTTCTAAACGTGCAAAACAATTCTCAATTCGAACAGACAAACTCACATTGTGTAATGATTCCTGGAACAAAGGGATCTCCAGACGCGACATGCGCATGAGAGTGCATGTATTTTTGCGTGACCCGAATGTTTTAGCCCGCCAAAGGGTGTGAGAGCGCGCGATTTTCACAATGAAATGCCCTATTGAAAGGAGACACCTCGCTGAAGACATACAAACTGTTCCCAGATCCGTAGCTGGTTGGGAAGGGTGGGGGCGATGACGTCAAAGTTGGCCCAACTTTACTGCTGACAGAAAGAGAATGGGAGAATGGCTGCCCTGTGAGTTCTGCTTTACATACAGACATACTTTGAACGGTTTTAGAAGCTTTAGAGTGTTTTCTATTCAATAATAATTATTATATGCATATATTAGCAATTTTGGACAGATTTTCTTTCTGTTTACTATGAGCACGCAATTCCTCCAAAGGGGGCAGTATTCTGCCTAGCTCTAACTGGTTCAGGATAAATGATAAACAGAGAAGTAGCAGTGTATATGATTATTGTATGTGAGTTTGAGTGTGCAGAGTCAGTATAAAGGTGGGAGCAAATGGTGTGTGGGTGGGTGCGTGCGTGCATGTGTGTGTATGTTTAAGTGTAAGTGTGCGTGAGTGTATAGAGTCCTGTGAGTGTGCATAGAGAATGTGTTTTATAAAATACAAGGGTCAACTCACATACTTTGCCAGTTTGTTGGCTATTTAGCAGTATGCTTTGGTATTGGGCTGCTAATGGGTGAGAACTAACACTATTTCTTGACTAATGTTTCTGACAGTCTTAAATGTCACAGTGATTTCATGTAACTCTGGTGGTGTGGATCTGCTGGTAGAATACTACAACATGATGACTCATTGGTGTTTAGGGAATATAAAGCAATAAAAGGTGACTGCAGGTCAAAATTCCTCTTGTTTTACTGCTTATTGACAACAAAACATGAATGCAACTATGATGACTGCAAATCTTTTTCATTTGGGTAATTTTCCATCAAATGTATTTCTTTGACTAAAGACACCAATTAGAACTAGAGATGTAAGATCTTAATTTGAGCAAGCTTGCTACAGCAGGGAAATAATCCTGCAGCAACATGAAAGGTCAGTTATTATGTGGATTATAACTCATGGACATTACGTAGGGGTTAATACATTTTTCATTAGGCCAAATCAAGTCTAAAATGTCAAAGTGGAAATTACAAACTCTAGAACCTTTTTTAAACCTCAAATACACAAATAATTTTGCATTTCCTATAGTGTAGGAAAATTCCCATCAAATTGAGATCCTACATCGATAGTACACAAAAAAGACATTGAATTCCAAAATCTCTCAGTCCAGTTGTACTACAGCAGGTTCTGTACTAGCCATGCATAATTAGAGATCAAGTCACAAAATCAATACTTTTTCTCCAAAGGTCATGCATTACCAAAACTTCCTGTAGCATATGTCCTGCATCAATTGGAGAGATAAACATAATTAGCTGAGAGAAAATGGCACAGAAGACCTGCTGAGAGATGCTGTGTTAATCGAGTTTCAACCACTGGTGGTTCACATCTGAACATAGAAATATAATTACTGGCATGGGTACACAATATGGCCGCTAGCCTATCCGTCACAGAACATTTAGTTGTAGTTCTAGTTATCATATTTCTATGTACAGTATGTGATGTCACAAGCTGGGCCAGACATGGCTGCCTCCTGTGAGTCCTCGACACTGCAGCTGTGGAGATTGACAGTTGGCAGTGTCAGTGGAACGTCAGTTTCCTGCTTGGAAGCCGTTTGATTAGAGGAACAACTGATGCTCTCGTTCCAGCGGGGGCATTTGTTGGTACAAAATTGTTAGGGTTTTCAATTCTACCATTTATGACATTTGACTCCAGCTTTGTCTTGTTTATTTCAGATAATGTGTTATTGGGCATCATGAATGACTGTATTTAGCAGGTTGTTGACAAGGGATGTTCTGACATAAGTGGTGGAGCACAGTGTGCGTTCACATATGAGACATTGGCATCCCATACGTATGGTACTCAGGCTGAACTACCTGGTGACAAAGTACCATAAAGGTATTATAACCTTTTTGGGATAGGGGTGTTACGGTTTTCTAGGTGTGAAGGATAGTCGGACCAAAATGCAGCGTGTAGATTGCGATCCATGTTTAATGAACGAACGTAAAACACGAATCAATAACAAACACTACAAAACAAAGAACTTAACGAAAACCGAAACAGCCTATACTTATGTAAACTAACACTGAGACAGGAACAACGACACATAGGATAATCACCCACGACAAACTCAAAAAATATGGCTGCCTAAATATGGTTCCCAATCAGAGACAACGAGAAACACCTGCCTCTGATTGAGAACCACTCCAGACAGCCATAGACTTTGCTAGATAACCCCACTAGCTACAATCCCAATACATACACACCAAAACCCCAAGACAAAACACACCACAATACAAAAACCCCATGCCACACCCTGGCCTGACCCAATACATGAAGAAAAACACAAAATACTTAGACCAGGGCGTGACAAGGGGGCAGCATTTTCACTTTTGGATGAATAGCGTGCCCAGAATGAACTGCCTCCTACTCTGTCCCAGATGCTAATATATGCATATTATTATTAGTATTGGATAGAAAACACTCTGAAGATTCTAAAACTGTTTGAATGATGTCTGTGAGTATAACAGAACTCATATGGCAGGCGAAAACCTGAGAAAAATCCATCAGGAAGTGGGACATCTGAGGTTTGTAGTTTTCAAAGCTTGGCCTACCGAGTACACATTGAGATATGGATGAGGTTGCACTTCCTAGGGCTTCCACTAGATGTCAACCATCTTTTGAAACTTGAATGAGGATTCTACTATAAAGGAGGGACTCATGAGACCGCTTTGAGTCAGTGGTCTGGCAGAGAGCCTTGTTCTCATGAAGCGCGCTCCCGACAGAGTTACCTCGCATTCCAGTGCTTTTTCTGAAGACAAAGGAATTCTCCGGCGGTGATCTAACAATCATATGTTGTGCTTTAGCTGTAAAGCATTTTTGATATCGGACACGATGGGTAGTTTAACAAGATGTTTATCTTTCATTTGCTGTATTGGACTTCAGAGCATGAGCAGACTAGCTGGCTGGTGTGTTTACGGACATATTCGATCAATCCCTATCCCAGTCTGCAGTCCCCACATGCTTCAAGATGGCCACCATTGTTCCTGTTCCCAAGAAAGCTAATGTAACAGTTTTGCTTCCATCCCTCTTCTTGCCCCTACCTGGTCTCGAACCAGGGAACTTCTACACACATTGACAACTTCAACCCTCAAAGCATTGTTACCCGTCTCTCCACAAAAGCCACGGCCCTTGCAGAGCAAGAGAAACAACTACTTCAAGGTCTCAGATCGAGTGACATCACCAATTGAAACGCTATTAGCTCAAACCCCGCTAACAAGCTAGCCATTTCACACCGGTTACACTCACCCCCCTTTCGACCTCCTCCTTCTCCGCAGCAACCAGTGATCCAGATCAATAGCATCAATGTAACAGGTTTGCTTCCATTCCTCTCCCCACCCCTACCTGGGATCAAACCAGGGACCTTCTGAACACATCAACAACAGCCACCATTGAAGCACGGCCCTTGTAGAGCAAGGGAAACAACTACTTCAAGGTCTCAGAGCGAGTGACTTCACTGATTGAAAAGCTATTAGCTAGCCATTTCACACCGGTTACACTAAGGTAACTGAACTAAATGACTATCGTCCCGTAGCACTCACTTCTGTCATCAAGAAGTGTTTTGAGAGACTAGTCATGGATCATATCACCTCCATCCTACCTGTTACCCTAGACCCACTCCAAATTGCTTAACACCCCAATAGGTCCTCAGACAATGGAATCGCCATCACACTGCACACTGCCCTATCCCATCTGGACAAGAGGAATACCTATGTAAAGATATTGTTCATTGACTACAGCTCAGCATTCAACACCATAGTACCCTCCAAACTCAACATTAAGCTTGAGTCTCGACCCGGGTCTCTGTATCCTAGAGATGAACGTACTTTGGTCTAAAAAGTGCAAATCAGTCCCAGAACAACAGCAAAGGACCTTGTGAAGATGCTGGAGGAAACAGGTACAAAAGTATCTATATACACAGTAAAACGAGTCCTATATCGACATAACCTGAAAGGCCGCTCAGCAACGAAGAAGCCACTGCTCCAAAACCGACATAAAAAAGTATGGTTTGCAACTGCACATGGGGACAAAGATTGTACTTTTTGGAGAAATGTCCTCTGGTCTGATGAAACAAAAATAGAACTGTTTGGCCATATTGACCATCGTTATATTTGGAGGAAAAAGGGGGAGCCCTGCAAACTGAAGAACACCATCCCAACCGTGAAGCACGGGGGTGGCAGCATCATGTTGTGGGGGTGCTTTGCTGGAGGAGGGACTGGTGCACTCCACAAAATAGATGGCTGTTGCGGAAGGAAAGTTTTGTGGATATATTGAAGCAACATCTCAAGACATCAAGTTAAATCTTGGTCACAAATGGGTCTTCCAAACGGACAGTGACCCCAAGCATACTTCCAAAGTTGTGGCAAAATGGCTTAAAGACAACAAAGTCAAGGTATTGGAGTGGCCATCACAAAGCCCTGACCTCAATCATATAGAACATTTGTGGGCAGAACTGAAAAAGCATGTTCAAGCAAGGAGGCCTTCAAACCTGATTCATTTACACCAGCTCTGTCAAGAGGAATGGGCCCAGTTCACCCAACTTATTGTGGTCAGCTTGTGGAAGGCTACCCGAAACATTTGACCCAAGTTAAAAAATGTAAAGGCAATGCTACCAACTACTAATTGAGTATATATAAACTTTTGACCCACTTGGAATGTGATGAAAGAAATTAAAGCTGAAATAAATCATTCTCTCTACTAGTATTCTGACATTTCACATTCTTAAAATAAAGTGGTGATCCTAACTGGCCTAAGACAGATCATTTTTACTAGGATTAAATGTCAGGAATTGTGAAAACTGAGTTTAAATGTACTTAGCTAAGGTGTACGTAAACTTCCAACTTCAACTGTAGTGCGATCACGTTGGCAGTCCGGCGCTCCGTGTCGAAAATAAAGGGTCCAGGCCAATTGGCAAAGGAGGTGTTGTAGCCCTAGAGTTAGCTGGTATATGGGCCTAGCTTGAGGCTAGCTCAAGTCTAGCTGGTGCTTGTTTTGGGACATATGCGTTAGCTTAAAGTAGCCACTCATTTGCAGCTAGCTAGCTGTTATGATCCGGTGTAATGATCAAGAGCGGCAGGAATCCGGTGATGGGTAGAGAGAAGCAGTCCAATATGCTTCGGTTGATATCGCGCTGAGCAAACAGGCAGCTGTTGTCCGAGCTAAGGCTGGCTGGCTGGTGACCGAGAAAAAGGTGAAGAACACTAGCCGTGGCCAACAAAAACTAGCAGCTAGTTAGCTGGCTAGCTCCTGATGGAAGATCCCATTTTAACAGTTTTGGAAACTTTAGAGTGTTTTCTATGCAAATCCTAACCAATTATATGCATATCCTAGCTTCTGGGCCTGAGTAACAGGCAATTTACTTTGGGCATCTCAGTTATTCAAACTTCCGAATACTGCCCCCTATCCCTAAAAAGTTTGAAGTAATAATAATAGCAGATCCGTACCACATTGGGTGAGGCGGGTTGCGGGAAAGTATATTTAGTTCGCAGATAGAAAGTGAGATTAAGATATATATGAAAATACTGGCTATTTACACGGGATAAGACAAAGACATATGCACACATCCTACTTCTACGCCATCTTGGATAGTTGAGAGGAAATGTGACTATAGATTAAGTTGATCGAAATAAATGTTAAAAACATGAAAAACCTCTATTTGAAAAATCAAATTTGACTATATGGAGAATTTAAACCATTTACTTGTTTTACGAAATGTTTTATTTTCATATTAAGTGGTACTGCCTGATAGACTGTCTCTTAGGGGTAAAAATAGAACCCCGTTGTCTCCTTTAAGCAAAATATGTTGTCGCTTTTAGGGTTAACTTTAACTTCACTCAATTAAATATCGGTGCAATTTCTTCCGAAGAAGGTACCAACATTTTGTTATTGGTAGCTAGACTGAGCGGAAACACCTCAGCAGTTTTTAACCTTTACTATGTGCTAGATACATCTATTTTATTAAACTTTCTGTCACAACAGTGGCACAACAGATAATTGACCTCTGTGTTCTTGGCAGCAGGTCAGTTGTCCTTTAAAAGAAGCTTTAAATCTGACTTTATGTGCGGATCTTAAAGGAACAAATCTGTTAGAGCAGGGGTTCCCAAACTTTTTATCAAACATTCAACCTCCAGCTGCGTACCCCCTGTAGCACCAGAGTCAGCGCACTCTCAAATATTGTTTTTGCCATCATTATAAGCCAAACGAACCACAGGTTAATGAGAAGGGTGTGCTTGAAAGGGTGTACATAACTCTGCAATGTTGGGTTGTATTGGAGAGTCTCAGTCTTAAATCATTTTCCACACAGACTGTGCCTATATTTAGTTTTCATGCTAGTGAGGGCCGAGAATCCACTCTCACAGTACATGATTGCAAAGAGCATCAGTGTCTTAACAGCGCGATTTGCCAAGGCAGGATACTCTGAGGACAGCCCAGTCCAGAAATCTGACAGTGGCTTCTGATTAAATTATATTTTCACAGAACCTCTTGCTGCAATGCTGATGAGGCTCTCTTGTTCAGATATCATTAAGTGGACTGGAGGCAGGGCATGAAAGGGATAACGAATCCAGTTGTTTGTGTCATCAGTTTCGGGACAGTACCTGCGTAACTGCGCACCCAACTCACTCAGGTGCTTCGCTATATCACATTTGACATTGTCCGTAAGCTTGAGTTCATTTGCACACAAAAAAATCATACAATGATGGAAGGACCTGTGTGTTGTCCTTGTTAATGCAGACAGAGAAGAGCTCCAACTTCTTAATCATAGCCTCAATTTTGTTCTGCACATTGAATATAGTTGTGGAGAGTCGCTGTAATCCTAGAATCAGATAATTCAGGTGATCAAACACATCAGCCAGATAGGCCAGTCCTGTGAGAAACTAGTCATCATGCAAGCGGTCAGACAAGTGAAAATTATGGTCAGTAGAGAAGACTTCAAAAACACGCGTCAATACTTTGCCCCTTGATAACCAGCACACTTCTCTATGTTGTAAAAGTGTTACACGGTCACTGCCCATATCATTGTATAGTGCAGAAAATACACGAGAGTTCAGGAGCCTTGCTTCAACAAAGTTAACCATTAGTGTCCAAAACGTCTTTAAAGCTGTCAGGCATTCCTTCGGCAGCAAGAGCCTCTCGGTGGATGCTGCAGTTTACCCAAGTTGTGTTGGGAGCAACAGCTTGCATGCGCGTTACCACTCCACTATGTCTCCCTGTCATGGCTTTTGCGCCACAAGTACAGATACCAACATGAGCAGCAGCTACGTTTGGCTACATACGGACCGTTAGTGGAATTCCTGTGAGAGAGTAACGGTTAATGTGATTGGATGTTAATTATTTGACTAGGCTACCTGTATTTGACATTGTTGTTATTTCGCTGAACACTAGATGGTTTAATTTGATTTTGGGCAGTGAAACAAAGCTACTCAGGCGAGAAAAAAAACCTCACCCAAATGCATAGCCTCGTTGGAAAAAATAAATGGACCGTTTGGAAATGTGGAGATATTTTGTCATTTAAATTCTTACATGTACCCCAGTTTGGGAATACCTGTGTTGGAGGATACATTTTCCCATTGTTATTCATCATATCAAAGTGGTGGACTTGTCAGAGACGTGTGTATAGGTGGCAGGGAAGTCAGGCGCAGGAGAGTCAAACGGAGTGTAAAATGGAGTCTTTTAATAAATGTCCAAGTAACATGCTCCATAACACTAATAAGAAAAAAATGAACATAAACAAATATGGGTACGAAGACCCATCGCGCACCTATACATAACACTACCCTGACAATAAACAATCTCTGACAAAGACATGAGGGGAAACAGAGGGTTAAATACACAACACAGGTGTGTGGGAAGACAAGACAAAACCAATGGAAAATGAAAAATGGACCGATGATGGCTAGAAGACCGGTGATGTCGACCGCCGAGCACCGCCCGAACAAGGAGAGGCAACAACTTCGGCAGAAGTCGTGACAGGACTGTTTTGTTGCCCCCTTCAAACTATATATATTTTATTACTTGACACCAAATTATCTTTTGGCAGTCAGAACTTTCCGTAGACATTTATCATTTAAAGTAAATGGAAAGTCTTTTACCAGGCATAAGGTTTCAATGCAGAGGAAGGAAACACGGTAACCTTGTTCATCCAAGGCTGTGGCATAAAACTTTCATTTACATTTCCTTTAAACCTTTGGACTGAATAACCCCACAAAATAAATACTAAACAGCCTAATAGTAGTCGCATGGCCTCTGTGTATGGTAAACTTACTATTTGCCATTCATTTTCTATGGTGTGGCATTCTCTTTGACCGGACATAGGTCTATCCCAGCAGCGGCGCTGCCATTGTGAAGGGGAAATCACATTGCGGTGACAATAATGGCACACTTTTTATTTCCAGGAGATGGGGGGATGATTTACAATAGCATAATAAATGACCAGTGGCATGAATCACATCATAGTGTAATGAATACTGTGAGTCACATCCCAAGCCTGATAATGCTGAGGTTTAACGATAAGGCTAATACAGTACAAGCTGGATTGTCTTAACTCTTAGCTCAATTCCAATAATACAAGGGTGTGTGTGTCTCTGTGTGTGTGTGTGTGTGTGTGTGTGTGTGTGTGTGTGTGTGTGTGTGTGTGTGTGTGTGTGTGTGTGTGTGTGTGTGTGTGTGTGTGTGTGTGTGTGTGTGTGTGTGTGTGTGTGTGTGTGTGAGTGTGTGTGTGGTGGGAGGGGTGTAGGGTACACCTGCAATTGTTTCCAAGAACTGCATTTGTGGTGTTGCTGCGATAACTAAAATAAGGCTGTGTTCGGAATAGCTTTCCTTTCATCTGCTGATTGGGAAGTGGTCTTTGCTGGCTTACCTCCTACAACATTTAATTAATAGTCTAGTCTATGATTGATGACCTCAGCTTTAGAAACCTCACTCCCATTTATCACAAGCAGTGTAGGAGGATGGGACCCAAAATCTTTGTTTTTTCCGGTCCCTTCCTTTTTCCTCTGTGACATGAACGGAGCCGGAGTGGCATTATGTGCCAAAGTAGTCACAAAAAGGCTTGTTGATTTGATCAAGTCGGGCTTGTTGGTTAACATACTGTTGTTGTCCTACAGAGGCAGTGTATATATCACCGCCAATGAATCATGTGCTGTCATATTGTTTCTGGTATGAATTATCTAGTCTTGGAGGACAATTGTTGCAGTACAATTGTTTTGGCTGACAAGAGGATTGCAGGGATACATTTATCACATTATACACGCATTGTAATAGGTATATTACAACTGTTTAGTGATGATTAATAATAGCTGCAGAATCAAATCATACAAAGTCGTAATACTACTGTAATTATTAAATTGTGTGGATTGGCAGTTCAGTATATACCAACCTGGACTCAGTGATAGACTCTCTCCATTTTGTTTGATATGTTACGTTTCGAATGTTATGTATTAATTTGTCCATCACACAATTTGTATTATATGTTACGAAATACAATTTGTATGATATATTATGAATTCCAATTTGCTATTGCTAATGTTAGCTAGGTGGCTAGGTGCCGAATGTTAAACTAGGCTAGGGGTTAGGGGAAAAGGTTAGGGTTAAGGTTAGGAGTTAGATTAAAGGGTTAAGGTTAGGGTTAGGAGAAGGTTTAGCAAACATGCTAAGTATTTGAAAAGCAGCTAAAGCATAGTAAGTACTTATAAAGTTGCCAATTGAAGACAATTAGACAAAATGTCTGTGATGAGATTCAAACGCGCAACCTTTGGGTTGCTACACATTTGCATGATACATCTACCTGTCCACCCTGACCCACCACCGTCCTTCTGATATATGTAACCATACCAAACTTAACATATCATACTCATTTGAGTGTCACGGATTTACAATTACTATGTTACGTCTATTCTATGAGACCAGGCTGTATATACAGATGAATAGGGAGGTAGTTAGCCCAGTGACCTTTAGCAGAAAGGTGGACGGTTCAATTCCCAGGCCGAGGGCTGGAAGAAGGGTGGAATTGATCTGGCATCTGGAGTTCGGCTGGGTTCACATCCTCACGACGCAACCCTTTGTGAGAAACTGTCAAACAGTTTAATGGTGTAATATATTTGGAATGCCCCCTACCAGCTCAGTGTCACTCACTCAAACACTTGACTGACGCGATGTCATTCACGTTTGACATAAACTCCAGGGCGCCACATGAGATAAAGCTTTTGATCATATTTATTTAAGAACAAAAAACAGTGTTACAATTATTAATTCCCCCCAAAAAACAACTTCATCTAGTCTGTTGTTTAGTATTCCAAAAGGTAATCTGGACTTCTTTGTAGCCAAAATACTGCAGTCTACAGGCTTATGTTAATTACTAGTACATGTTCTCCTTTGATCATCTCTTCTGTTTTCTATACTGACTTTAGTTTAGACTGGTGAATCAAAGTTGGTGAAAACTCCTCCTGACTGTCCAAATGAAGACAATGAGGATTTAAAACATTCAATGTTTTCTTCAACATTCCACTCTTTTCAGATATGTGATTTAGGAATAGCTAAAAAGAGAGAGATGCAGCTATTTAAGAGTGACTGTCCAATGGGGTTCAAGGTGGATTTAAAACATTGTTTACCCCCTGATCCACTCCCTCAGATCTATCCACTTAGGAAAAGCTAAACAGGGAAATGCAAAGAGATGCAGCTATTGAAGTGTATTGGGGCGTAGCTGCTCTAGTTCAATGACAGCTAGTGTGACCTCTACAGCTAAATTAAGTTTGGCCTTTTAATTACAGAGTTTGGATGACCCTGATAATGATAATCTGTTAGCGCTGCCAATGTGATATAGATTGACTTAACCCCAGAGACACAGGGCGATAATACATCTGTCTGATGACTGTGTAGATGTGGAGAGGGCTAGCGGCCACCTCGGTAGCAACGGGGGGAACAGAAAAACACATACAACTGATACGATTAAGATGCAAAGATGTGTCATTGCAGACAATCTTGTATTGGCTTCTGTGGATGTCAGTTGTTGATGTGAATCAGATTTGTGATATAACTAGAAGAAATGGAATGATATGAAGGTGTTGGTAGGATTAGAATTAGTTGACCACAAAAATATATATATCTTTTATAACAAGACATGAAAGCTGACTTCATTGTGTGGTTCATGTCCTTTTACAGTGACATAAACCTGGGTCGCTGCCGTGAAGGACAAATATCCTACACATCACTCCACTAGTGTTTACCCACTTGATGGGAATTGTAAAATGTCTCGTATAGCGTGTATCACTACTCAGCCCAATCACACTTCCGGGCTATGCTATTCCAACGGCTTCACAGCCGCCATCCCACTTCTGACACCAACGTAGCAAGGACAGGAAACCTGGGTCTCTGCTGTGAATAGCGAACAACCAACACATTGTGCTAGTAGGGTTAACACACTTGGTGGGAATTGTAACATGGCTCATATAGCAAGGATCGCTACAATATGTTACATGACAGATATTTTTTATATTGACAGAAGCATATTTGTTTTTTGAGCTGTGCAAACCAAGACCTGTTGACTTAAGCCTCTTTCAGACTGAGTTTTGACCGCTTGTGCAGAATATTCATCTGACATTCCTTCTCTGGGTGTCAAAGCAATATCTATAACTGTTCTTTAACCTTTGAGCTCTGGCAGCTCATCTAACACACATTGATACTTGCAAAATAATACTGCTAAAAGACTGAATATATTTTAGTTTGAGATGTGACCTGGCTTTGCCTCTGCTCTATTTTGTAGGTAAACTATTTTTCACTCAGGTGTTGACCATTCCCAAGAGAAGAGAAATTCTTGCAAGATCATCAATCGGTTTCTTGCAGCAAACGTCTGTTTATGCTAGTGAAATTACACAAATTGAGCTTGTTTATTGGACCAACTTGACTTCAATCTATTTGGAGATGCAAAGTAAAACTTATGATGAAGCACATTAATTGATAGTAATTACCTAATCCAAAGAGAAGAAGAAGGGGGGCAGAGAGAGAGAAAGAAGAGAGGGAGGGGGCAGAAAGAGAGAAAGAGAAGAGGCGGGCAGAGAGAGTGAAAGAGGAAAGGATGGGGGCAAAAAAGAGAGAAAGAGGAGAGGGAGGGGGCAGAAAGAGGAAAGGAAGTGGGAAGAAAGAGAGTACGAGGAGGGGCAGAAAGAGAGAAAGAGGAGAGGGTGGGTGCAGAAAGAGAGAAAGAGGAAAGGGGGGGCAGAAAGAGAGAAAGGGGAGAGGGAGGCGGCAGAAAGAGAGAAAGAGGGAGGGGGTAGAAAGAGAGAAAGAGAAGGAGGGGAAAGAGAGAAAGAGGGAGGGGGTAGAAAGAGAGAAAGAGAAGGAGGAGCAGAAAGAGAGAAAGAGGAGAGGGGGGTGCAGAAAGAGAGAAAGAGAAGGAGGGGAGCAGAGAGAGAAAGAGGAGAGGGGGCAGAGAGAAGAAAGAGGAGAGGGTGGGTGCAAAAAAAGAGGGAGGGGGCAGAAAGAGGAAAGGAAGTGGGCAGAAAGAGAGGACGAGGAGGGGGCAGAAAGAGAGACAAGGGGGGGCAGAAAGAGAGGACGAGGAGGGGGCAGAAAGAGAGAAAGAAGAAGTGGGAGGAGGGGCAGAAAGAGAGAAAGAGGAGAGGGTGGGTGCAGAAAGAGAGAAAGAGGAAAGGGAGTGGGCAGAGAAAGGGGAGAGGGAGGGGGCAGAGAAAGGGGAGAGGGAGGGGGCAGAAAGAGAGAAAGAGGAGAGGGAGGGGGCAGAAAGAGAGAAAGAGAAGGAAGGGAGCAGAGAGAGAGAAAGAGGAGAGGGAGGGGGCAGAAAGAGAGAAAGAGGAGAGGGAGGGGGCAGAAAGAGAGAAAGAGGAGAGGGGGCAGAGAGAGAGAAAGAATTTACTCTTGGTATACACTACAATGTAAAACACCCTTAATACATGTTGACAATGTATAAATAAGCTGTTCATTGTTGGCATAAACCCAATAAGTCTCACCGTAACGCCGGCACTCTTTGGACTTCTAACCCCGTTTAAATAATGTGTGTTTGAGCTACAGACTTATGGGATGGACCTTTGGATTAATCTATCTCTTGATTACTGAGTGCTGAGCTAGAACGGTGTTTTTGAGACAACGGTGGATACCGAAGGAGACCGGGGCTGGGTGTTTTTACAAAAAATCTGTAGAGTCTGAATGGTTTAAGCAACAAACTATAGCAGTAAAAACTTTCTATGATAAGCTGACTCTCACGAACATGCACATGTAACATCATTTTGTTCACAAGAGTTGTTAGAAGGTAAGGGTGTCTTCTACATAGAACATCATAGGAAATTCCATGATGTAGTGTCTATAATACTGTAATAAGCTCATAGTTGCTGTCACAAACTCCCAAATCCACACAGTTGTCACTGACTAGATGAATATTCATTTCCCACTGAGAAAAACATTTCTGTACTTACAGGATTAATATAAATTCATTTTTATCAGGTTTTTTCTTTGTCAGATCTTTTTTTATTGACATTTATGTAAAATGATCTTGTGTTGTACTTGTAGCCCGGGTTATCCTGAAAAGAAAATGGTGAAATACTTAATTGTGAGGCTGAATTTAAGGGCTGGATATGCAGATAAATGAAACTCAGATAAATGAAAAGCCAATTTTTGCTGGTGTCTCGGGACCGATACTGTTTTTATTAATGAGTAGTCATTTCAAGTGCTGCCTGCCTGTGGGTGCCTGTATTTGCATTTCCAAAACAACCCTATATGTTTCCAGGCTACATTGTGTGTGTACTCATGTGTGGGTGTACACATTAAAAATGCTATCTAATTGGGGCGGGGAAACCAATAAGTTGTAGCTATTGCTGAGTCAACATTTAGTTTTGTGTCTATGTCTGGAATGAATTTGATAATTTTCTCTGAACTTTTGATGAGAGTCAAACTTTAATTGATAGCCCCAGTTTGGTTAGCATTTGAATTTCTACCTTGCTGTCCATTGCAGGCTACTGTTTTTGGGTAAGATCCATATTAAAACCTTTAGGGATCCCTTCGCCCCCATTCCCGTTCGGATCCCATTAACGGGATTGATTTGACAACATCCAGTGAAATTGCAGTGCTCCAAATTCAAAAACAGAAATACTCATAATAAGAATTCATTAAACATACAAGTGTTATACATCAAAATACAGCTTAACTTCTTGTTAATCCAGCCACAGTGTCAGATTTCAGAAATGCTTTACAGCGAAAGCAGACCATGCGATTATCTGAGGACAGCACCCTGCATACAAACACATGAAAATCAGATTTCAACCAGGCAGGTGCTACACAAAAATCAGAAATAACGATATAATTCATGTCTTACCTTTGAACATCTTCTTCTGTTGGCACTCCAAAATGTCCCATAAACATCACAAATGGTCCTTTTGTTCGATAAATTCTTTGATTATATCCCCAAAATGTCCATTTATTTGGAGCGTTTGATACAGAAATACACCAGTTCCAACTCGCCTACAAAGTATATAATAAGTTACATGTAAACTTGGTCCAAACATTTCAAACAACATTCCTAATCCAAACTTATGTATCTTAAGATGTAAATAATTGCTAATATTTAAGACGGGAAATGCTGTGTTCAATACCGGACGAAAACAAACTGAAACGCGTACCAGATCGCGTGCTCCAAAAGACTTGAGTCCCTTTGTATGAAACATGGAAAGAACAGGGCTACTTCCTGATTTCTCAAAGGAAAAACAACAACCAATTACTAAAGACTGTTGACATCTAGTGGAAGCCATAGGAACTGCAAGCATATTTGTATTAAAAAGAACTTCCCATAGAAACGTCATGTAAAACACATTGAGCCCCCCCCAAAAAATTCCCTGGATGGATTGTGCTCGGGGTTTCACCTGCCAAATGAGTTCTGTTATACTCACAGACATCATTCAAACAGTTTTAGAAACTTCAGAGTGTTTTCTATCCAAATCTGATAATATGCATATCCTAGCTTCTGGGCCTGAGTAGCAGGCAGTTTACTTTGGGCAAGCTTTTCATCCGGACGTGGAAATACTGCCCCCTAGCCCAAAGAGGATATTATTAAAGTACAGATAGACGTAGGATCTTAAATTGAGCCAGTTTTTTACAGCAGAAATATAATCTTATTATACAGATAATAATTAACGGACCATTTTGTAGGGGTTGATTCATTTTTCAAAATGCCAATCTTAAATTTCCTTCATTACAGGAAAATTATCCTGCAACAGGGTGATGAAATTAAGATCCCTACATCTGTATTATCCTCATCAAAGTATAAGTCAGAAGACATACAGTGCTGTATTGCATCCATTCGGAGGGACTCAGGTGAAATATTTTCTTTATTGACAGTCAGTAAACCTGGGTTTAAATACTATTTGAACTTAAATAGCTGGGCTTAATTGACCTTGTCTGGTGCAGTGTAACTATTAGAGTAATTTTGAAAGTGTAACCCCCCCAATCTTGCATTCCTGGCAGAATAAGGCAAACAATATATGTAATTGAAAGCTTTCAAATAGTATTTTAACCCAGGTCTGACAGTCAGGAGATGCATTGGGCTGCTGAGCTGCAACTGTCTTTCAAAGGGCCACTGAAAACACACTAGACTAGGACCACATGGGAGAGAGCGAAAGAGAGAGAGATATCTGGGATTCCCTTTGCATCTCTGATTTATCTGAACAAATTATACTGGTTCTGTTGACGTTTGTTCTGCTTGATATTCAAGCTTATGGAGTCGGCCTAACTAATCATGGGTGTTGAGCTAAGGTTTGCATTTCTTTCATTGCTACCAGACTGCACTATGTAACTTCAATGGGGTTGTCATGATCAAAGACAAACTAACTGTTATGAACTCAATGGGATGCTTTATGGATCTGCCAGATATTCTGATAGTATGAGAATGTTGAATGCAATCAATACTGGTGATACAGTATTGTGGATGAACGCTCATTTTGAGCATTAACAATTTGGGGCGATATTACAGATGTATTTACTGCGTTTCAGTCAAAGCTTTTGTTATTCAGAAGGGGGCAATAATTCAATGGCATCCATTGAACCTGAACCACCTGTTTTAAATAATTTGGAATGTATATTTGTTCTATATTGGAAGGGCTACAGAATGAGAAAATAACCCTGCATAGCTAGATCAACACATATGGTCTATAATTATTGGCACACTTGATAAAGATAAAAAATTATATCATATAATATAATTAAATATAAAATAAATAATACAAATGCTGGGCTATATTCTATGCTAAAATAAAATAGGTAAATCATGTTACTAATATTATTAATTATTATATTACCTCAATATAAGGTTTAAATGTCTGTGGAACAGCTTGTACAATGACAACCACGACTCAACCTCATCATAAATTGACGAATTTACTTCTGGAACAGTGCATGCATACAGTGCAATGTGAAATAGATGCATAATAAACACTATCAAGTCACAACAAGACCGATTTCAAATGCCGACACTGAAAGCCCTCACAGTCTCACGTCAGAATTAGACGTTCATCCATGTTTCTCAAACGTCAAATGTAATATTTTTAAGGTTAGGGTTAAGTTTATGCACTAACTCCAATATCTTAAGGTAAGGCATTAACACAGTATGGTTAAGGTTTGGGATAGGCTTAAAACAAAAATCTCAAAGTCCTCGGACATGGATAGACGTCTAACACTGACTTGTACATTAACCTATCATCATTAATATCATATTTTATTTACAATGTACTAATAAAACTGATGGTTTCTTTTTCTTTTCTTGTTTTCGGCAAAAAGTAAGCATCCAGTTAGCTTTCAGTAAGCTAAAGCTGATTAAAAAATGATTTGAGGTCCACTATGTCCGAGGACAGGTTTTGCACTCTTACCATGCAGTCCATTGAAAGTCAGTTAGATAGAAAGCTGGTAGAAATGCCCACAGGCTGAGAACAAGATATATCTCATTGTAATGGCTGGATTACCATAAAATGTGTTGTGCACAATCAAGACCCCAAGTGGCAGAAACCTATTGGTTTGGTGACCACTTGACCTTTTCTGTAGCACCACCATCAGGCCTTTTCATTTCCATTTCCATTTTGTTTTCCAGCTGCTTATTTTCTAGTTGGTATGTATAATTAGTTAAAAAATCTGCTGCTGATTTAATTAATTTGTTTGTTATATCATTCCATAGATTATATTGTAAATGTATTTTAATTGAAGAGGTTGTATATTTGTATATGTATATATATGTATATTTAAGTGATATAAATGTTAAGTTATTCATTAATGTTAAGAGAATTTTCCATTCAAGAATTTTACCATTACAATTACATTTAGACTGTAAAAGATGACCTTTAGCACATTTCTTTTAGAGGGTATCAGTCTTGCATCAGATAGTGAATTCCACTGTATCCAGCATGTTGCATGCATGTCTGCACAGTGTTATATTTTCACAGCTCACTGTCAGTAAATATTGTACAGTAAATATTGGACTACACGAGAGTTGCAAACCTGTAAAGGTAGAGTTATTTAAAGCTTTGAATGGGTCGATTGGGTTCTGGAGGTGTGTGGTTCCATCAATTGCGCAGGGTTGGTGTGGCCTGTGGTGGTGGGATCCAATGTGATGTCTTTTTATGGGGCCTAAAATCCCTGGCGGTGCCCCTGATCATGGGTAACCTGGCTGGACATCCATAAGCATACTATCAGGGGGTGCATGCTATCAGATAATAACTTCTCATGCTTTCGCCGAAAAGCATTTTACAAATCTGACATGTTGTCTAGATTCACAACGAGTGTAGCTTTAATTGAGTACCCTGCATGTGTGTTTTAATGAAAGTTTGAGTTTTATCGAGTACTACAGTTGGCGCTCTGAAATTCCCGCTGATTTTGATCCCTGTACAGGGACCACATCCGTAAAAGCTGTTAAGGAGGCTGCGAATTTTCGCAGCTTTTTGTTAAAAATCGCGCAACATTTCAGCGTCCTGCTACTCATGCCAGGAATATAGTATATGCATATGACAAGTGTGTGTGTATAGAAAACACTCTGAAGTCTCTAAAACTGGTTAAATCGTGTCTGTGGCTATAACATAACATGTTTAGGAGTCAAAATCCTTCGAAAAACTGTTCACCAAAAACACAAAAATAATATTAATTCGCCAGTCAATGTATTGTCTAAGGCTGAAGAAAATACATGGGGATCCCCTGTAAACGCCTACAGCTTCCACACGATGTCGCCAGTGCTGGCATTTTTGGGCTGCTTTATCCTTGGTTTGGTGACGTATAGGCACTTCCTTTCTTGGGGCGCACCACAGGATGTTATGAAAGTGAAAACATGGAGTATGATTTCAAGACTTGCTGCTATCGAATACAGATCGCCCCGTGATCAATTTTATCGATTATTAACGTTTATTAATACCTAAGGTTGGTTTACAAAAGTAGTTTGAAGTGTTTTGTAAAAGTATATAGGCAACTTTTTTAATTTAAAAAAATGACGTTGCGTTTTGGAAAGGCACTTTTTCCTGGATCAGACGGGCTTCATAAAATGGACATTTTGGGTATACAATGACGGATTTAATCGGGAAAAAGACCCAATTGTGATGTTTATGGGACATATAGGAGTGCCAACAAAGAAGCTCGTCAAAGGGAATGAATGTTTTATATTTTATTTCTGCGTTTTGTGTAGCGCCGGCTACCGCAAAATCTGTTGTTTTGTTGACGGTCTGGTATTCTGGGGGTGCATGCTATCAGATAATAGCTTCTCATGCTTTCGCCGAAAAGCATTTTACAAATCTGACTTGGTGGCTAGATTCACAACGAGTGTAGCTTTAATTCAGTACCTTGTATGTGTGTTTTAATGAAAGTTTGAGTTTTATCGAAAACTATAGGTGGCGCTCTAAAATTTCCGCTGATTTGATCCCGCCACAGGGACCTAGTCCCTAACAAGAATAAATTGTTATTTAAAATGACGGCCTACACATATCTACATACATATCTACCTCTTTCACTCCAGAATCCCTGCACATTGTAAATATGATACTGGGACTGAGCCTGTGTATAGCTTGCTTCTCTGTTTTTTATTACTCATGTTTTTGTTCTACTTTATGTTATTTTTGGTACTACATTGATGTTGATTACTGCATTGTTGGGTTTTTGAGCTTGCAAGAAAGGCATTCCACTGTATTTGTGCACATGACAGTAAAACTTCAAACTAATGTGTGCAAACACTCACTTTTGACACTTTTGACAGTTTTTCCCCTTCGCAAGGACATAACCCAGAGTCATCCACCTCCACCAAGAGAATCATTGGAGGAGAAGACTAGATATTGCATTTTTAATTGCAAAGTCCTAAACATCGAGTTTCAGTGTGCCGTTCAGACTCATATCGGCCCCCATTTGGAATTATGCGGCCGACTCGTGAGTTGATTAATTACTCAATAATCCATCCGTCAGTCAGCAGAGGAGAGCAGAGGGCAAGACGAGAGTATCAGAATTCGTGAATGTTGCAAAAATATGGAAATAATGTGGTTTTGATGTTGCACAATGTTGTCGCGTCTTTACTATGGATTAAATTATATAACATGCTATTTTATGAAATAAATTCTCTGTAATTAATATTACCTGATTAAACTAATCATGTAAATGTAATTAACTAGGAAGTCGGGGCACTACAGAATAATGTTTATAGAGCTGTTGTCTTCCGAATAAACTCTTAAAGACCTGGTAATCTTTTATATCAATGGCAGTCAATTATTAATCTGCACCTTATTCAGTCTCATCTGAACATTGTAAAATGATTGGTTATCTTCATGAACCCTGGCTAACAAGTTGAATCAGCAATACAACATTTGGTAGAATTATTTATTTACTAAATACCTAAATAATCACACAGAACTACATATACACATGAGGGATCATACATTGATTACTAATTATGTAATAAAAGAAAACGTCCCTGGCAGACAAAATTGATATGACGGCTGGTTACACAAAGAAAGGTCGTTGGATTTGAATGAAAACGCGGGAAGACTGAGGAACAAAAGGATTTGGTCTCTATCGGACCTTATGAAGCTATGCCATCGTAAATACAGAATCTTATGCATTCTAAATAACCGCCCATTCCGAAAAGGACAATGCAAGAAATATATTTACTCTGAGCTACGCTTCGATAGATTGGTCGAAGATGGAAGGCTGTGTTGCCCACCAGAGATCACCCTTGTCCTTTGAAGAAAATTTCTGGGCGGATACGTTGTGGTCTGTCGTCCTGTGGTAGAACGGAGACGTTGTAGTACCCTGTCGTTCTGAAGAGATTGTCCATCCTTTCCTAGGCCACGCACATTTACAGCTGCTGCTGATAACTCAATGTCTAGGATGTATCACTAGTGAATAAGAGTTCAAAGTTCATACCAAGTTGCCATTCTATTAGCTCATGTTATATTCTGGCTGGTGTAGTCAAATTCATTCTTTCAGCGTGGCAATCGTCACCTCCACATTGAAATTCGCCCTTCTAAACGTATGGACATCAGTCCTCACGTCATCGAGAACACAATGTTAATTTCATTAGGTTGTAGTCGTTCAACCATTCGCAACCAGAGGTCACGCTGAGGTTGACTTAGTACACCATGAATTGGGTCACGGGGGCTCTTATAGAAATGTAGAAAAGGCTTTGGCTCATCATTTCCAACCAATGCCTATTCACATGGGCATGGCCACTGATTAGCATATTTTCTTTATGAAAACCAATTCTCTCATTTTAAAAACTAAAATTACATTTAATCTTTTCACAAATAGTTTCATATTTAAACATTTAAATCTCTGATTGAGAATCCTACTTAGGTAGCCTGGGTTTCACTTTTGGATGGTGTTCCTTTCCGTGTGAGTGTTTGTTGCCACACAGTACTGTTTCGGTTTTCGTTCATGTTCACGTTTATTGTTTTATATTTCATAGCGTTTAGTTTATATCTTATAATAAACGTTATGGACACTTACACGCTGCACATTGGTCCTCCGATCCTTCTCGCTACTCCTTCTCAGAAGAGGAGGAAGAATGTCGTTACAAGGACGCCTATCCCTAATAAGTTTTTTAAAATACAGACACAGATAAGAGTGTACTAATAGAACTGTATTCTATTGCATGAAACAAACATTGTTGCAATAACAGTATATTTGAAACAAAATGCTTTTAGACTTTTACTCAAGTAGTATCTTACTGGGTGACTTTCAATTTTACTGCCATGAGTCTGCCAGATCAGAGGTAGTAGGACTGACCAGGGATGTTCTCTTGATAGGTGTCTGAATTAGACCATTTCCTGTCCTGCTAAGCATTCAGAATGTAACTAGTAATTTTGGTTGTCAGGGAAATTGTATGGAGTAAAAAGTACACTATTTTCTTTAGGAATGTAGTCAAGTAAAAGTACAAGTTGTCAAAAATATAAATAGTAAAGTAAATCATACTTGATGACGCTCTGGCGTGGGACGTGGACCCCACTTCACCACAGTTTTTCTCCGCCTCATTGTCCGCCTCCGTGGCGACCCTCGCCTCCGACCTCAGACTGGGGACAGGCGGGAAACTACAGGAGCGCCGGACAGGCGGGAGACTCCGGCAGCGCCAGACAGGCGGGAGACTCCAGCAGCTCCAGAGGGAAGGGCGATTCTGGGATCACCTGGCTGGCTGACGGCTCTGGCGGCTCCTGGCTGACTGGCGGCTCCTGGCTGACTGGAGGCTCTGGCGGCTCCTGGCTGACTGGCGGCTCTGGCGGCTCAGGACAGACGGGAGACTCTGGTGGCTCAGGACAGACGGGAGACTCTGGCAGCGCTGCAGAGGAGGAAGGCTCTAGCAGCGCTGGACAGGCAGGAACACCAGTAGGCAGAAGATGGAGATACAGCCTGGTGCGGGGGGCTGCCACTGGAGGGCTGGTGCGTGGAGGTGGCACTGGGTAGACCGGACCGTGCAGGCGCATTAGAGCTCTTGAGCACCAAGCCTGCCCAACCTTACCTGGTTGAATGCTCCCCGTAGCCAGGCCAGTGCGGGCTATTCCACCTCACCGCACTGGCTGTGCTAGCGAACCGGGGACACCATGCGTAAGGCTGGTGCCATGTACGCCGGCTCGAGGAGACACACTGGAGACCAGATGCATAGAGCCGGCTTCATGGCACCTGGCTCGATGCCCACTCTAGCCCGGCCGATACGAGGAGCTGGAATGTACCACACCGGGCTATGCACACGCACGGGGGAAACTGTGCGCTCCACCGCATAACACGGTGCCTGCCCGGTCCCTCTCGCTCTCCGGTATGCATGGGAAGTTGGCGCAGGTCTCCTACCTGGCTTTGCCACACCTCCCCCCAATACACTTTTGGGGCTGTCTCTCGGGCTTCCAGCCTCGCCGCTGTGCTGCCTCCTCATACCAGCGCCTCTCTGCCTTTGCTGCCTCCAGGTCTGCTTTGGGGCGGCGATATTCCCCTGGCTGTGCCCAGGGTCCTTTGCCATCCAGAATCTCCTCCCATGTCCAGGAGTCCTGTGTTCTTTGCCGCTGCTGCTGCTGCCCTTTACCACGCTGCTTGGTCCTTTCTTGGTGGCTGTTTCTGTAACGGCATTCTTCCTCCTCTTCTGAGGGGGAGTAGCGAGAAGGATCGGAGGACCAATGCGCTGCGTGGTAAGGGTCCATAACATTTATTATGAGATATAAACTGAACACTATGAAATATAAAACAATAAACGTGAACATGAATGAAAACCGAAACAGTACCATGTGGCAACAAACACTCACACAGAAACAAACACCCACCATCCAAAAGTGAAACCCAGGCTACCTAATTATGATTCTCAATCAGAGACAACTAACGACACCTGCCTCTGATTGAGAACCATACTAGGCTGAACTCAAAACCCCAACATAGAAAAACACACATAGACTGCCCACCCCAACTCACGCCCTGACCATACTAAATAAAGACAAAACAAAGGAAATAAAGGTCAGAACGTGACAGTCCTGGTAAGGGGACAACTTCCGGTGAAACTGGAGGGCGCGCATCTAAAAATAAATAAGCATAAAATGTATGGATGTTAAACATTTAGGTACATATAAGTGTCTTATATCGGCTGAAAGCTTAAAGTCTTGTTAATATAACTACACTGTCCGATGTCCAGTAGCTTTTACAGTGAAAACATGCCATGCGATTCTTTGAGGACAGCACCCCAAGTAAAAAAAAAATTCCACCGTCACAGGTTTCATACATTCACAAATAACGATTAAATATTCACTTACTTTTTGAAAATCTTCCTCTGGTTTGTCATCCAAAGGGTCCCAGCTATAACATGTAGTGTAGTTTTGTTAGATAAAATCCTGCTTTATATCCCCAAAAGTCAGTTTAGTTGGCGCCATCGATTTGAGTAATCCACTCATTCAACATGCACAGAAACAAATTTGAAAATCTAATCTAATCTAATCTGTTTCAACAAATCAAAATACGTTTCAATTTACTCCTCAGCTACCCTAAAATATAATCAAACTATAATATTTCTTGCGGAAAGAACTATGTTCAATAGGAAACCGATTTTAGCAGGTGCGTACTGTCTTCATGGCTCGCTCAAACACAGATTTCCAAGACAGTGTCCCTGTACTAAAACTGATATATCTTATTTGGTTACAAGCCTGAAACCTTGAACATAGACTGCTGGCACCCTGTGGAAGCCATAGGAATTGCATGCAGGGTGCTAATTTTCAACATGACATTTTACTTGCCTTTCTAAGAGGATGGTCTCTCTCAAAAAAAATCTGGTTGTTTTTTCTTTGGATTTTCTCCTACTAAAGCTATTGTGTCATATTCTCCTACATTATTTTTAACATTTCTACAAGCTTCAAAGTGTTTTCTTTCCAATGGTACCAATTATATGCATATCCTGGCTTCGGGGCCTGAGCAACGGGCAGTTTACTTTGGGCACATCATTCAGGCAAAAATTGAGATCAAAGAGGCCTAGCCCTAAGAAGTAAACTGACAGTAGATTTACCATGCCTTAGGTGATAAACCTAACAAGCCACATTCCATTAATGTGAGGGAGACGGCTCCGGGACATACACTGAATTGGTGTTTGTGTAATGGAAGGTACCAGGAAGAGATGGCTCGGGTTGAGAAGAACCTCGATTTGGGGGCCAAACCCTGGTTTCCTAACAGTGAGAACAGTCTTCACAGCAGATACTGCTTGCTGTGAATTATTATTTTCTTTCATACAGACGCTAACCTTATGACTCATTCTATACATCTGTTGTTTGTCATGTAGACTGAGAGGGTGTATCTTTGTAATCTTTGTGTCAGGGCTCTCAACCCAACAGTCAAGAGTGTACTTTTTCCACCACTGCCCACGAGACATCGTTTTGTGCCGAGTCAGAGAGGATATAAAAGTTAATTGACCTTTAAACTGATATTTGAACCTTGCGGGGTAAGCTTTTAAGCTGTCCTTGCCTTGCTCTGTTGATTTGTGTCAATGTAAATACAGGCATAAATAATCAAGGGAGGAAGGTTGAAAATACTGTCCATCCTCTCAACACACACATTCATGTACGTGCGCACACACTGTTACAGACAGCTATACTTGCATTAAAGATCCCCCTGTGTGCTGGTATCTATCATTGCTTTGATGAAACAAATGCCACCATATCTCCCCACTCGACACACAACTCTGTGAAATACAAAGTACGTGTTTCAAATGTGCGTACGTCAAAGTACGTCTTTCAAATTTCAAATGTGCAGGGTCTAGTTCAACCTAGCCCGGCAAGCTTAGATTGTAATCAATTTCATCCCCTACTAAAAACATTTATGAAACGTTTCAGACAAACTCATAGAAAATGACATGGCCAAGATGTTACATGGCTAAGATGTTCAAACGTTCATAGATGACCAGCAGGGTCAAATAATAATAATGATCACAGTGGTTGTAGAGGGTGCAAAAGGGTCAGCACCTCAGGAGTAAATGTCAGTTGGCTTTTCATAGCCGAGCATTCAGTTAGAGACAGCATGTGCGGTAGAGAGAGTGTCGAAAACAGCAGGTCCGGGACAAGGTACCACATCCGGTGAACAGGTCAGGGTTCCATAGCCGCAGGCAGAACAGTTCAATTTGGAGCAGCAGCACAACCAGGTGGACTGGGGACAGCAAGGAGTCCTGAGGATAGTCCCAGGGCTCAGGTCCTCCAGGAGGGGAGGGGGGGGGGGGGGGAGAGAGAATTATAGGGTGCATACTTAAATTCACACAGGACACCAGATAAGACAGGAGAAATGCTCAAGACATAACAGACTGACCCTAGCCCCCCGACACATGAACTATTGGTAACTCCCCACGGCATCCACCTTGATTTTTTTTACAAGGCGCTAAGCATCAAGGACAAGCATCCACCAGAGAGGGAGGGTGGAAAGGAGTACACCAGTTTGTCTTCTTATTTGATGATTCCAGATGCTTCATTAGGACTTGATGTCTTTCATCATTATACTTTCATGTTATTCTGTAGTGCGCGGCATCTGCACTCCACTCAGCTTGCACTCCACTCTGGCTTTGAAAAAGTACTAGAATATTTCAGAATCTTCCAGCAATTGCTGAAATCATGAGGTGAAAGTTACTGCTTAACATTGATGTAACATTGGCCCAATGATCTGGAGTTACAAATCTGGATACATTTCACAGCTGAGATGCGTGTCTTTCATTTTCCGTTGACTGAGTACAACCGCAGGCAGATCCATATGCGTGTTTATTTATCTCTATTTTGGGTTTGAAATGACAAAACAACTTCTGTGGGTGCAACACTTTTGATACCCTTTGATATACATATGAACACAATCATAATGTTTAATTTTGTGCTATTGCTAATGATTCACGTTTCAAACATGTCCTGCTGGCCTATTGATTATTTTACATTATCTGTCGATTTCAGATGTCATAATAAAAAGTGTTTATTTATTTAAAATCATGCGAAAGTCATTAACATCAAACATCAGGGATCAGGGAAATTAATTACAATTCCAGCATCTTTGGTCTTTTTTTTCATTTCATAAATGAGATCATAGTCCTCTTTTCCCATCCATTGTTGATGGAAAAGTAATATGTTTAAAAGCTTGTTTGTTCGTAAAGATCAAAACCACATCAAGATGACAACATCTTGAGACCAAGTGACGTTCAGTTGAGAGACTCTACTCAGCGCCTCAAGTACACAGGTGAACTGTGCTTGACAGGTGACTTAAAATGCTAAGGGACTCAAGAAGTGAGACTTGAAAAAGCCACACTCATTGTTATGCCAACTGGCTCATCCCATTCAACAGGGCTCCTTTCTTACTAAATGTGTATCGTACCACTTCCCACACATTCTGACATACAAAGCATCTTGAATATGTAGCTAACCATATGCAAAGCAAAACCCTGTCAGGGAATCTTATATCAAAACAGTGTCATATCAATGTGCATCAGAGAGGATCAGAATACCCACTCAGTTTTATGGATCTCCAAGGTATTACATTTGGTGAAGGGGATATCCAGTTCTTAAAAAACAAAACTAGGTTCCATTTTTTTCTCTGACTTTACTGTTGTTGACACAGCTAAGCTTCAACTTTGTTGGTACCTAAACTTTAAGACAAGTCTTTGGTTGTCTATCTTCAACGGCACAGGTGGATGAGTTTATAATGTATTTAACATATATTCCTCCACTGAAATTGCCTCCTCTACTGAAACTGAGAGATACAACATAATGACAGGTTACAGACCTGTTATAGACCCATCCACTGTTATTTCCGGTCACAACTTGCAGACTTGTTTATGTGCTGCTGTGTTACGTGCTGATATGAGGTTTGTTGCTAACCTTACTTTGCCACCTGCCAACTTTACAGTTTAGATTTTTTTCCCTCGCTCAAGCTTTTTTCATTCAACTTTCTCACCCCGGACGCTTTATCTGGACGTTGTTCGTCAGGACCTCCACCAGCCGAAGCTAAGTAGTAACATTAACGTTATGCCTTCTAATTCGGTCACTGTACTCATAATATACAGGAGAACTATCGCCTTATGGCGAGGATAGCCATGCTGCAAGCCCAGCTTCAGACGCAATTGTTAGGCAAGGGTAATTTAAGTGTAGGAAAGGATGAAACAGCGTCTGCGCCACCAATAAGTACAGATAGTAGTATAAATCCCCTCGCACAGTCCCCGCACAAGACGATTTTCTCATGGCTTCTGGAAGGAATGCTGTAGGAATGTTCAACCGGCGTCGCTCATTCAGCCGACAGAAACTCTCAACCGGTTCTTCCCATTAAGCAACGGGTCACAGGCCAAGCCTTCTCTGGTCTCTCCTCCTCCCATTACAGGGTCTGAGACACCAAAGCCATTAGCTCTGACAAATTGAAAACCCAAGTCATTGGCGACTGCATTACCCGCAGTATTAGACTTTAAAGGAATCATCCAGCGATCATACACCTTTTACCAGGTGGCAGGGCTACCGACGTTAAGGCTAATCTGAAGATGTTGCTGGCTAAGGAAAAAACTGGTGAGTGTAGAGAGTATAAGGATATTGTCATCCACGTCGGCACCAACAATGTTAGGATGGAACAGTCAGAGGTCACCAAGCTCAACATAGCTTCAGCGTGTAAATCAGCTAGCAAGATGTGTCGGCATCGAGTAATTATCTCTGACCCCCTCCCTGTTAGGGGGAGTGATGAGCTCTACAGCAGAGTCTCACAACTCAATAACTGGTTGAAAACTGTTTTCTGTCCCTCCCAAAAGATAGAATTTGTAGATAATTGGCCCTCTTAATGGGACTCACCCACAAACAGGATCAAGCCTGGCCTGCTGAGGAGTGACAGACTCCATCTTAGCTGGATGGGTGCTCTCATCTTATCTATGAACATAGACAGGGCTCTAACCCCTAGCTCCACAATGAGATAGCCTGCTGCCTGGCCTGCACCCTGTTAGCCAGCCTGCCAGCTTAGTGGAATCTGCCACTAGCACAGTCAGTGTAGTCAGCTCAGTTATCCCCATTGAGACCGTGTCTGTGCCTCTATCTAGGTTGGGCAAAACTAAACATGGTGGTGTTCGCCTTAGCAATCTCACTGGAATAGAGAACTCCTCCGTTCCTGTCATTATTGAAAGAGATTGTGATATCTCACACCTCAAAATAGAGCTACTTAATGTTAGATCTCTCACTTCCAAGGCATTTATATTCAATGAACAAGTCGCTGATCATAATCTTGATGTGATTGGCCTGACTGAAAAATGGCTTTACTGTGTTAAATGAGGCCTCTCCTTCTGGTTACACTAGTGGCCATATCACCCGCTTCTAGTCATGAAATCTATGCAGCCTACTCAATCACTTTTTATGGCTACCGTTTACAGGCCTCCTGGGCCGTATACAGCGTTCCTCACTGAGGTCCCCAAATTCCTATTGGATCGTGTAGTCATTGCAGAAAATATTATAATTTTGGTGACTTTAATATTCACATGGAAAAGTCCACAGACCCACTCCAAAAGGCTTTCAGGCTGCCAGCTTAGTGGAATCATCATCGACTCAGTGGGTTTGGTCCTACATGTCTTCGGACCTACTCACTGCCACAGACATACTCTGGACCTAGTTTTGTCCCGTGGAATAAATGTTGTGGATCTTAATGTTTTTCCTCATAATCCTGGACTACCGGACCACAATTTTATTACGTTTGTAATCGCAACAATCATCTGCTCAGACCCCAACCAAGGATCATCAAAGCCGTGCTATAAAATCTCTGACAACCCAAAGATTCCTAGATGCCCTTCCAGACTCCCTCCACCTACCCATGTACAAAAATCAGTTAACTTCGTGGTGACAGCGGGGCAGTATTGAGTATTGGATAGAAAACACTCTGAAGTTTCTAAAACTGTTTGAATGATGTCGGTGCGTTTAACAGAACTCATATGGCAGGCGAAAACCTGAGACAAATCCAATCAGGAAGTGGGAAATCTGAGGCTTGTAGGTTTTCAAAGCTTGGCCTATCGAATGCACATTGTCTATCGGGTCATTTTTGACCTCCTAAGGCTTCCACTCGATGTCAACCGTCTTTACAAACTTGTTTGAGGATTCTACTATAAAGGAGAGGCTCATGAGACCTGTTTGAGTCAGTGGTCTGGCAGAGTGCCTTGGTCTCATGACGCGCGGTCGGTCACGAGAGAGTTAGCTCTCATTCCATTGCTTTTCTTCAGAAATAGGAATTCTCCGGTTGGAACATTATTGAACATTTATGTTAAAAACATCCAAAAGATTTATTATATAATTAGTTTGACAGGTTTCTACGGACTGTTATATAACTTTTCGTCTGACTTCTGCTGTACCTGCACGCGTGTTTGGATTTGCTTACCAAACGCCCGAACAGAAGGATCTATTTGGACATAAATGATGGACATTATCGAACAAATCAAGCATTTATTGTGGACCTGGAATTCCTGGGAGTGCATTTTGATGAAGATCATCAAAGGTAAGTGAATATTTCTAATGCTATTTTTGACTAATTTTGACTACCCAATATGACGGATGTCGCTTTGGCTTCTTTGTTGTCTGAACGCTGTTCTCAGATTATTGCATGGTTTGCTTTTTCCCTAAAGTTTTTTTAAAATCTGACAAAGTGGTTGCATTAAGGAGAAGTATATCTCTAATTCCATGTATAATAGTCATATCTTTATCAATGTTTATTATGAGTATTTCTGTAATTTGACGAGGCTTTAAGCTAAATTATTTGAAGTTTTCTGTCCAAAACTTTGCTCAGCTATTGTTGCCATCTTGTTCTTCATTCATATCATCCACAGCATCCTATCTGTATGTTTGGCTGTTCTTGGTCATTTGAAAGATGATGCAGCGACAATAAAAAACAGAAAACGTTTGTTTATTTCCTTGTATTTTGTTCTACCAGAACTATTGTGTTATATTCTCCTACATTCAATTCACATTTCTACAAAATTCAGAGTGTTTCCTTTCAAACGATACCAATAATATGCATATCCTTGCCTCTGGGCCTGAGCTACAGGCAGTTTGATTAGGGTATGTCTTTAGGTGGAAATTGAGAAGAAGGGGGGGATCCCCCAAAGAAGTTAATGGCATCAGACCGAGACTCTGCAACTGTCCTCGTGCTCCTAGACCTTAGTGCTGCTTTTGATACCATCGATCACCACATTCTTCTGGAGAGATTGGAAACCCAAATTGGTCTACACGGACAAGTTCTGGCCTGGTTTAGATCTTATTTGTTGGATAGATATCAGTTTGGGTTTGTCCTCTGACAAATCAATTTTTAAATTTAGGTGTTCCTCAAGGCTCCGTTTTAGGACCACTATTGTTTTCACTTTATATTTTATCTCTTGATGATGTCATTTGGAAACATAATGTTAGCTTTCACTGTTATGCCGATGACACACAGCTGTACATTTCAATGGAACATGGAGAAAACCCAAAATTTCCCTCCCTGGAAGCCTGTTTTTCAGATATAAGGAAGTGGATGGCGACAAATGTTCTTCTTTTATAGACCCATCCACTGTTATAGACAGTGGATAATCCTAGAGTCACCTGAATATCAAATCTGAATCGACAATTTCTATAAGGACAGGAGGTATAGCTTTTAATTTGGTTGTAGCAAAAGCTCAAGAGAGCTTTGACTTTGTTGGTAAATATACTTTAAGGTGAGTCTTTGGGCTGGATTCAATTTGTATCGCTGAAGTACCATGGAGAATCTGCTTAAAAATGGACAAATGCAGTGTTTAGGCCTACCATGAATACAGTCCCCACAAATGTGGGAACATCGCATTTAATCTTCAGCACTACGGATCGAATAGAGCCCTTTGCGTGTATATCTTCAGCGGCACAGGTGGATGCGTTGATAATGTATTTAACATAAAGGTAACTGCCAAAATAATGGAAACACCTAAGTAAATAAGGGATACCGTACAGTATATTGAAAGCAGATTCTTCCACACATGTCTGGTTCCTGACTTTGTTAAGCAATTTACATCCAATCATGAATTGGGTCATGTATAACATTTTTGTGCGTGCCATTATTTTAGCTACCATGGCTATGCCCCCAAAGCATAACATTGCCCCCATCCACAGGACACAAGTGGTCACTGAATTGTTTTAGGAGCACAAAAACAAGGTAAACCATATGCAATTCTCAGTCACCAGATCTCAGCGTAATTGAACCCCCATGGTAGATTCTGAAGCGGTGTCTATGCCAAGGTGCATTGAAACTGTTCTGGTTTGTGGTGACCCAACGCCCTATTAATTAAGACACTTTATGTTGGTGTTTCCTTTATATTGTCAGTTACCTGTATCTTTCTCCACTAAAATTGCCTCCACTCTTGAGACTGACAGATACAAAGCAAAAACAAAAGCTCAAGTGATATTCATTTGTATTTATGAGCCTCGCTGAATTGGTTATGTGTCTGGCACACTGAGAAGATGCCGTGCTAAAACTCAGAGATGAAACCTTGCGGCATTGTGTAAGGAGCTCGATAATCTGAATACACAATAGCTTCAGACACAATAGCTTTAGACACATTCAGTATGGTCCTTTGGTGGCGGCGAAATTGAAAATGAAAGCACAGATGCTGTCTTAGTACGTTCGGGGATCACTCTTCCTCAAATAGTTTTAAAAGTGTCACGAAATACCAAAACCATTGAGTATATGCTGCTCAGTGCAGGCGAGGGCTGACAACCCCACTTACATAAGGTATAAGTTACATTTTCTCTCTAAGGTGAGTCGAATCATATCATTGAGGGAAAGCAATAGAAAGCAGGTTATGTTATCTTGTCTCCACACACCAATGTTAGACAGTGTAATGTGCAGCATTAGTGTGTGCTGGTTCTTTCACACAAATGTACAGTGATTTGTCCTTGAACTAGCGATGAACCAACTATCTAGTTGGCCCAATAAGGAAAAGCAGCTATTCCATAAACTGTTAAAGCACCATGTTCTCTCTGACTACATCCCAAATCACCCCCTTCCCCTCGCCACTCGGCCCTCCATTTGCACATTCACGTGCGCCACCGCCATTTCCGCATGCACGTGTCCCAAAGCTGAGGGAGTGAAAACTATAGAGGGGCTAACCAGACCCTTAGATAGCCACGTCGACTGAACAAGCAAGCCTGCTGGCCTCAGTGCAAAGTGCTATCCCAGCACGCAATGCCATATGTTTTAAGTTTGCTCAATTTTATACAAAATATTGATTTTGAGATTTGACATGTAAAAGACGAAATAGTTCCGAAATTATATGTGAAACGACAGGGGGGATTTGTTCATTAGAATTTCATGCTTGTTTTATTATTTAAAAGTGTAACATGAATTGCATCATTCAAGTCAGGAGTGTGTCCCGAAGTTGATGGGTTTATTGATCCCATCCCCACTCTCTGGAAGTCACCCTCAGAGTTTTGTCCACAACACGTGACAACGGAGGACCCCCGAGCGAGTTGGTTGTCTCTCTCTCTCTCAAAGACATACATGACAGAATTATACAAACTTAACAAGTTTATGCATGTGCCTTGATATTCTTACGTACATACGCTTATCTTTTAATGGATATTGCTAATCCAAATATCTACATTTACGATCAATATATTGATATTGACAGTAAGCTCATTATCTAACTAACGGATCCTCCATATCTCCCTTATTTATCTATTTTCTAAATCTCTGCAGTGAAGCTGGACCTTCTGCTCACCCATGCTCCTCCATGACCCTGTTATCATGAGGTCATAGAGTTGCTATCAGGCTTAGCCAATTATATTACCTTCATAAATTAAAGTTAAACTAGAACGTAGCGTATTTCCTTTTTGCTTTAGATGGAGCTCATGTCCAAACGTGTTAGTGCAGATCATTTTTCAAACAAAGTTTACCTAGATATGGCTACAACGATACATATTCAGCCTTTGAATTACAACAAATAGCCTCCGGCGTTGTCTTGCTAACTGATAAAAAATGCCTGCATGTCTGACAGCTCCATTTTGAAGAGAGGTAAATAATGCATATTTTTAGTCTGCTGACCGTGTGAAATCATCAATAAATAAATTAGTTATTCCCTTGTTTTTAAAATATTATATAAATATGAATGTTTCATTGCTAAATTGCTAAACTCTGAGAGATATTGTTCAAATATTGTGGACAGCAGTACGTCTCCTCAGATTATTCAGTCTGTAGTAGGACCCTAGAAGGAATACTAAATATGTTGCTGTTATGGGCTAGCACTCATTTCACATTTTTCATTAAGATAATCTCTAATGTTAAATGTATAAATTTACTCCCACTTGAAGAGTCAAAAAGTTTCTGAGCTAATTTAAGGGGATATCAAACCGATTCTCTTATGATAGTCGACAGAGGTTGATGTCTATCCCCTCTCTTCAGTGTAAGTGTTTGCCGAACTCTTGAGTGTGTCACGGCTGGCTAGGTGTGTAGAGAGAAATCAGGGGCAGAGAGCAGAGAGGTCCAGGGGAAAGATGCACTTTAATGTGGCACCAAAGTAAATGCCCAAACACGCAGGGCGCAAAACACTGACCAACCCAAAACAGCATGTAACATGTTCCAGAGCACAAACAACACCAATGTGAACATGAAAATAATCCCGCACAACAAAGGGGCGGGTTCCACACGCTAAATTGGGAAGCAAATCAAGCACACACAAAATAGGAACAGGGGTAACAAATGAGACAAAACTAACCGAAAAGAAAAAGGGATCGGTGGCGGCTAGTAGGCCGATGACGACGACCGCCCAGCACCATCCCGAACAGGCGGGGGAGCCAACTTCGGCAGGAGTCGTGACAGAGTGACTAGAAGGGCCTTTCATCTAGCCAAGTGCCTCTGGTAATGTAATAGGCTTCTTTGTGAATGTGATTTTGTGGTAGATTTAATAAATGGATTATTATTATTACAATATGCATAAGCCACCCCTGTAATGGCTTCGTGTCCTCTTCCGGTCCTTGTGGGATGTAAGACAATGGAAAGCTGTCCTCTAGCCTGCCTGTTGTAGGCAGAGGAAAATAACCCCAAGTCAGAGGCAATAGATGCTTATGGAGGTTGTTTTCCTCTACGTTATGCTCAATGGGAGACACAAGATGATGATATTATATATATTTTCAAGCAAGACCACACCATTGCACATCACATGACATCACTGTTTGTGCCATACCACAGTGGACCTATACTTTACCTATACCCATACTTAATTTGATTAAGTCAATGTTTGAGTGATTATACTGAAAGCCAAGTTCATTTTAGTTGACATATGATAAACAACATGTGGGAGGTATGGAGTAATCCTAAAATCATTTATTACAGAAAAAACTAGCTGTTGAAATCTTTATTTTTGTTATGCTTACTCACAGTCAACTATCCTAAGCACCACAACAGTCTTGGGCCCTGGGCGGTCTCAAAATGTACATCCTTATGATCAAACCACCTCTTCACAGTAGTGCCATCCTAACCAATATCAGTGTTATCCTACATGTGGGAGCTTTGCATTTGCGTGGGAGCCCAGCTAACATTAAAACAATGTGTAAATACACTTTTGCCTAGCTTTTATTCCCCTACACACATGTCTAACAGCAACCCTTGCCAATCACTAGATAGAGTATGTGTTTGGGGTTCTAAGGCTGTGTTTACACAGGCAGCCCAATACTGATCTTTTGTCCACTAATTGGTCTTTTGACCAATAACATCAGATCTTTTCACCTCAGTCTTTTTTAGAGCTGATCTGATTGGTCAAAATACCACTTAGTGGGAAAAATATCAGAATTGGGCTGCCTATGTAAACACAGCCTAAGAGACCTGCATAACATTGTGATGGGTCCCAAGGTGAAAGAGGGAGAAAGGCCCCAATATTAATCTAACCCTAGGTATAATGAGGCTGCTCTGAAGGCTTTCCCCTCTGATGGCCCTTGTTTATGCCAGTCTTTGCTGTCCAGCGGTTTTCATTTAATTTCCAAGTCTGCCCATCTGCCAACTACGCCAGAAACTGCGAAACATAAATAAACTGTATTCGAAGGACAGTCTTTATTCGCCAATAACTGACAGAGTACGTTTAAAGTCTGGTGAAGGCCCAATCCCTTCAGAGGATGGTGGCTTCGCAGATGACAATGCTGCAATATTTCTTGACAAAGGGTATTTTATCAACTGCAAAAATTCTGCCTCCAATCAATTCTTCACCGCTTTGTCCGCTCTTACCGTCTATAGGTGGCTAGAGGATAATGAAAAAAGAGTAGCCACTTAGACAACACTCATTGTTGATGTTCGAGTGGTAGCAGGTGTCACATGGCGTGGCTGTCAAATTAAGGACGATTTACCTGTCAGTGTCAAAAGAATGGCAGCAGAACAGATCAGAAGGGGAAGTGGCATCCCATAATACCGTGAAGTCATCCTGTCGCCGTGGTGATAAGTAAACCAGTGCCTCATAGCAATACCTCATCACCTGTTTGGGTTCAGAAAGGAGACACTCAGTGACCTTGCTACCATAAAGGAAATTGAGAAAATATTCTAAAGAAGTATAACTTCTCTAAAATAACCAGATACAGTATAGTATATATAATAACAATATGCTGTAAAGTATCTACAAGAACAATATACAGTATAGTATCTACAATAATGAGATACAGTATAGTATCTAAAATAACAAGATAGTCTAGTATCTACAATAATGAGATACAGTATAATATCTACAGTAACAAGATGCAGTAGGTTTAACAGGAACTTACTGTATAACATGCCTGCAATATCGGAAGATTAACTTGTAACACATAACTGATTTTATCATTACTGAACAAGTGTCGGTGACTGCTATCACAAACTATCCCATTAACAAGATTAATTCTCTACCTTTGTCTTACCGCCTTTGCAAGTATTTTACAATAACTTTTGTAGCTGCTATTAGCTAATTGCATGCCCATCACTAGACACACACATACATATCCCCCTAATAGCTGTAGATAATGTTTTCTCTTTCACACAGTAACATCGTGACAGACAGGAATACAGCAGTATATATGTCTAAATGCCTGCAGCAGTGAAAGTAAGTGATGGCTGATTCTGATCTGCCGTGTTGGTGCTAGGGAGAGCATTGTGTACACTTTAGCTCCCGTCTGTAGCTTCTGTAGCTGGCTGAAGCAGGTGTAATGTATCAAGGTTTGTCAGACAGTGTACAGTGATGCGGTTTGCTGGCTCCTTAATGACTTCAGTGCTGATGAACTAGGAGAAACCGGAGTTGTTATACTTTGAGTAAAGCTGAAGTTGGGCTTTTTGAACACTTTTTTCCACAACACTGTTGACACTGTTTTTCAGCACTGGTTTTCCCAAAACAATACTGTAATACTTGGACAACTGTAATGAAGAAGGAATGATCTGCATAACATCAGTTTAACAACCATCAATCTATCAAACAAATGTATTTTATAAAGCCCTTCTAACATCAGCAGTTGTCATTATGTGCTTAGATAGCCAGCCTAAAACCCCCAAAGAGCAAAAGCAATGCAGATGTGAGAGCACAGAGGCTAGGAAAATCTCCCTAGAAAGGCAGGAACCTAGGAAGGAACCTAGAGAGGATCTTGGCTCTGAGGGGTGGCTCCTCTTCTGGCTGTGCCGGTTGGAGATAATAAGAGTACATGGCCATAAAGGCTAGATCATTCTTCAAGCTGTTCAAACGTTCATAGATGACCAGCAGGGTCAAATAATATAAACAGTGGTTATAGAGGGTGCGACTGCTCAGCACCTTAGGAGTAAATGTCAGTTGGCTTTTAACAGCCGAGCACTCAGAGTTCGAGACAGCAAGTGTGCGAAAGAGATAGAAATCTGTGATGATAGTCAACGTCGTTTTAACTGCATTGCAGTTGATTGGTCAAGATGACATCCATACAAGGCTTGAACTCCAATTTCTACCTCATCATAGTGAAGAAAACAAAAGCCTAAATGTAGGCAAATTTTGCTGTGGGGCAATGAGAAGTTTCAGGTAATTTTCCCCATGTCATCTTTCCCCCCACACGTGTTCATGGCATTTCCATTAATTTGGTCGAGTTCAACTGACCTCATTACTGCATCTGTGTACACTAACATTTCTTAATTTCCCTTTCCCACAATCTTGATTCCCTTTCCGATTTAATAGGTTTTCAACATTTGTACCAAAAAATAATCAAACCAACTTAATAGAATCTGATGTATAGCAATGAACACAGGAGAAAACTATTAAAACGAACATTGCAGAATAAAATATCTAAACCAATAAATAAGCACACATACTGTAACGAATGTAACAAAACCCAACTACTTTCCCTACAAACCTGCAGCAACATATACAAATAGACAAAAATAGACAAATATATTTTCAAAATAGGTCTTGCTTCTGAAGGATGTATGAAGAACAGCACTGTTGAATGATCGACAACCAAGGCTAAAATGTCAAGGCATGTTTCCCGCTCATAGGGTAAAAGGAGCTTCGAGGCTCATGGGATGAATGGTTGTAATCCACCGTTCTAATGGCCTTACATGCCAATGGAAAGTCTCTCCGTAGAAATTCAGGAGAAACAAAACAAATTATACATGTGGATGAACTCTGAGTGACCTTTTAGCTCAGTGTTAGAGGAATTCAGTTCCTATGTCTTCATTAACCAATTCAATTTAAACACTCTGTCTGTTTCTAAGAAATTGTATGGTTCTCATTTACATAACATAGACAGAGACCAGTCATCAACATTAACCAATAGCGTTTATTCTCGAGAGCTCTTATCAAATACCTTGTACATTGGTTTACATATCTCACATTTTGTCATAAATGTCCCTCCTCCTCAGATACAATAGCAACATAGTTCACAGGTCTTCTCACCTTGTCTGCCACCTGTTAAACAATCTACTACAAGCCCAAGGTCTCTCCCCTCCCTGGGTGGGGACAGAATGTCCTGTAAGTAACACAGTATTCCAGCCGGTCTGACGATAGCTCCATTTGTTTCTAACAAGGAACAGAAAGTCCTTGTTCTAATTCAGAACTAAAACTTCACACATTATATTTAGTGTAATGATTCTAATAAGATTCATACAATCATACAGTGACAGGGTGGTATTCGGTTATTTATATTTCTACGTTAAATGTATACATCCATTTGGTCATTATTCATAAAAATCCCATAACACTCGGCTAGTTCAGCTTTGTCTGCCCGTGGAGGAGTTGCCGTAGGAACTGGTGGTGGCAGAGATGACACAAAGAAAAAACACTTGAATGTTCCCGTTATCTGTCACTACGTTAATCGTGTTTCTTTTTAATAAGTATTTGAACAAAGCTGCCGTGAAATTTGAGAACATCAGAGTTTTCAACAACAAACAAAATAGGGACAATCAGATGAGTGAGGATGATGCAATTATCATTCAACAAAACAAAGTGTTGCGTTATGTCATGTCTGGAAGAATGCCTCTGTGGATGGAGTTTCATGCATCATAACAACGTTAGATTGTTGCTATTGCAACAGCTTGTTATGACAACTGCTATAACACTCATATTAAAATGTAACTCCACTCTTGTTACAATGTAACAAGGGACTACAGACAAAGAAGCTCCACCTCTTATCTTTACTATTGAACATAAATACACGATCATGGGAATCACTTTCCTTGTGCAATAAACAATCTCTAAACATTCCTGTCCTTCTCTCCTCTCACTCTCATGTGTGTAGTCACATGCCGACTCCAGGCACAGCATTGTGGGATAGCTCTGTTGGATAGATCGGTGCTCCGCTTACCGAGAGACTGGCTACACCTGCTGCCAGGGACCTGTGCGTGCCTTCAAGCCGCTGGCTGGCTGACTGGGTCTCCTGCTACTCCTGCTAGTGACAGCTTTCAGAGGACTGCATTGCACAGCGGTGTAGTGGAGGAACCTAGCTACTTGCTAGCATGCACACTATTGTGTGTACATTATTTCACTACAGTAGGGAGTTCAAGTGGTGGAACTTGACACGACAGTTGGTTTCTAACTTCTAAAAGAAGCTGATGAAATGTGTTGATAGTGGGATGTTTTGATAAGACTCATATGCATAGGATGGTGGTTTAAAATCATTGTCTTGTGTAGTGTTTACTCTAGACATCTCATCAGATGAGTGGAAAGTCAACACAAAGTTGTTTTGTTCCCTTCTTGTATGGAAATAATGTTTGAGAGATAATGTTTGAGAGATAATGTTTGAGGAGATTAAAATGAAAGTCTATGAGAGTTGATATGTTTAACAGAAACAGAACACTCTATGAATAGATTCCAGCAAAGGACATGATCAAATACATCACTGCAAAATACCCCGAAGCTACTTGTCTTTGTCACGCTGATGGGCCTTATACAATATACTCATCAGTAATAATAACTGATATGTACAACAATGTGTGATCATCTTGATGTGTAATGGTTTTCTTCCTCTGAAGGAGAGGACCAAAATGCAGCGTGGTTAGTGTTCAACATCTTTAATATAGACGATAACCGAGAACACAAAATACAAAACAACAAATGTGAAAACCGAAACAGTCCTATCTGGTGCAATGACACAAAGACAGAAGACTGCCTGAATATGGTTCCCAATCAGAGACAATGATAAACACCTGCTTCTAATTTAGCACCAATCTAGGCATCCATAGACTTACATAAACACCTAGACTAGAAAACACCCTATAAACATACAAAACCCCTAGACCGGGCAAAAACACATAAATCCCCCCATGTCACACCCTGACCTAACCAAAGTAATAAAGAAAACAAAGATAACTAAGGCCAGGGAGTGACAGTACCCCCCCCCACACACACACAGGTGCAAAACCCCTAGACCAGAAAAAAACACATAAATCCACCCTGACCTAACCAAAATACTAAAGAAAACAAAGATAACTAAGGCCAGGGCATGACATGATGAGTCAGACAAAAATTCCACTTTTCTCGTTACATTCAAGGGCAAACAATAAAAACAATCCCATGATGTTTATGGCAAGTGTTGTCTGTTACAAAGAGTTTAACTGTTGAGATGCAGGTAAAAATTACCACCAATTCTGTGTTTTTTTAAATTTCAAGCAGGGGTGGCGTTGTGTAAACCTGGTTTGATATTTAGAAAATTATGCCCATCTTAACAGTTAAACCCTTTGTACAAGACAGATACATTGTATCGCCATAAATTAACTAAATTAATACTATGCAAGTCTTTATATATACTGTATGTAAAAATGGCTGAGCTCTTTTAATTAATAGAAAATAACTATTTACAACACTTGCTTATCTACAACACATACACCTTGTACTTAATAATAACATGCACAAGTCAAGGACCTCATTAAAAACAAAGTTGGACTCTTTCTATAAGTAACATCATTCTTTTTAACAAACTTTTAAGAACTGATAACAGGCCATAACTAGATCTGTGTTCGGCATTGTACGTTTACTACAAGCATGTGGAAAGTTAATATAAATATATTATATACAGAGCGATAACAGATATCTAAAGATGATATGTGTCATGACTTCCACCGAAGGTGGCTCCTCACCCTGTTCGGGCGGCGCTGCCACCGATCACTTTTCTTTTTCGTTTGGTTTTGTCTGTCTTGTTGCTCACCTGGTTCTAGTTTATGTTATTAGTGGGGTATTAAAACCTGTTAGGAGCTAGGGCTGATTGCTGCCCCCTTTGGGGTGATTGGGTGCCCATAGTAAAGAGAAAAAAAATCTTTCAAAAATTGCTAATATATGCATATAAAAATTATTATTGAATAGAAAACACTCTAAAGCTTCTAAAACCGTTTAAATTATGTCTGTAAGTAAAGCAGAACTCTTAGGGCACTCATTCTCCCAAAGTCTCTCTTGTCATCATAAAAGTTGGCCCAACTTTGACGTCATCGCCCCCACCTTTCCCAAGCACCTACAGTCCTGGGAACAGTTTCTATCTCTTCAGCGCAGTGTCTGCTTTCAATAGGGCTTCTCATTGTGAGAATCGCGCGCTCACGAGGGTTTTGGCGGGCCGAAACCTTTCGGTCACGCGAGAAAACAGGCTACTCTCATGCGCGCTCTGCTCGGGTGATGTCTTTGTTCCAAGATTGATTAAACGACTTGTGTGTTTCTGATCGTCCTGAGAATTGCTGTGAAGCTAGATAACATGCTAATGCTGTGTTCTGAACATAGTTTGACAAGTTTAGTCGACATATAATATGTAATTTCGACGTTTTGGTGCGCACCCACTTGACTTTTTGGCTGCATTTCAACCGAAATATGTCGTGTTTGATCACCGAACGACACAGACTTCCAAACTAAAGCTGTTTTTGGTAAGTATAAACCCTTCCAGGTCTTCTGGTGGAAGAACAGCAAAGGTAAGGGAATATTTATGTGTTTATTATGGGTTTCTGTGGACTCCGAAGTAGAGGAGGCAAAATGCTAATTCCTGAGCGCCGACTCATATTATAGCCTAGTGAACGAAATCTGTAACGTTAAAAATAAATGTAACACAGCGATTGCATTTAGAAGAAGTGTATCTTTCTATATATATGTAGAACATGCATATTTAGTCAAAGTTTATGATGTGTATTCCATGTTAGCTGACGGCATATGCTGGAGCTATCGCATTTCTCCGGACATTCGAGTAGCATTTGTTTGAACATGTCGTCATTGTAAACAGAGATTTATGGATATATATAGCATATTTTTGAAAAAAACATAAATGTACTGTGTAACATGTTATATTACTGTCATCTGATGAAGATTTCAAAAGGTTAGTGAAATTATTTTAATTTTAATCCTGCGTTTGGTGATTGCATATTTTGTTGAATTTGGCTATGGAAATTAGCTTGGTCTTCGGTGTGTCTTCGGTGGTGGTTCGACATAAATATGTGCTATGTTTTCGCCGTAAAACATTTTAGAAATCTGACTTGCTGGCTAGATAAACAAGTTGTTTATCTTTCATTTGAGCTATTGGACTTGTTAATGTGTGGAGGTTAAATATTTTTAGGAATATTTTTTGCGTTCCATGCGCCACATTCCAGCTGACGGTGGGAGGACTGATCCCCAATTGGGAACCAAGATCCTCAACAGGTTTTAAATCTCGCCCTACCCTCTTGGGTTTGTGCGGGATTGTTTGTGTAGCTGTCATTTGTTTGGGTTTGTTCTGTGGAACAAGTGTTTTTCTTTTCTGGAATTCGTTCCTGTCGTTTTGTGGCTACTGTTGGTGTCCTGTTCCTGTTCTTTGGACTTGTAAATAAATGCCCTTTCTTGCAATTTGCTCTCTCCTGCGCCTGACTCCACACCCACCTCTCCTAGGGAGAATCTGACAGAATTGCGCACCGCAAATCATGGAGTCAGAAGGAGCGAACGCGCCCTCCCCGTCCATGGAGGAGCGTGTCCTCCAGCATACAGCCGTGCTACACCGTCTGGGGACGGCTATGGATCAAGTGATGGCGAGAATGGAGAGATGGGAGAGGTGCGGCCTCCCTACCCCGTCTTCAGCCACTCTCCAGCCTGCACCACCACCTTCTCCGGCGGCAGCCGGCCCCAGCGGGATTCGGCCCGCGCTCCTGAGGGACTACGATGGGACGGCTGCCGGGTGCAAGGGGTTCCTGCTCCAGCTGAAGCTTTACCTTTCACCCGACTCCCTGGAGCTTTACTGTTCACCCAACTCCCTCGGGAGAGGAGAGTGTCAATGTCCTCGTCTCCTGCCTTTCGGGTAAAGCCCTGGAGTGGGCCAACGCAGTCTGGGAGGGTCCAGATTCGGCGAGGGACCATTACCCAGAGTTCACCCACTGCTTCCGGGCTGTGTTCGATCACCCACCGAAGGGCAGAGCGGCGGGTGAACGGCTGTTTCACCTGAGGCAGGAGATGAGTAGCGCACAGGATTTCGCGGTGGAGTTCCGGACCCTGGCCGCCGGCACGGGATGGAATGACAAAGCCCTGATGTACCACTATAGATGTAGCCTGCGATAGGACATCTGCTTGTCGAAGGCTGGACAACTTGCATGTCCATCAGGCTGGACAACTTGCTGGCTGCTCGCGGGCGTCCAGATAGGGGTCTGTTCGTTCCACCTCCCAGCGCTCCCACTCCGACACCCATGGAGTTAGGAGGGGCGGCAGCTAGGGTGACCGGAGGAGGAGCCTCCTCCTGCACCAGTTGTGGTCGGAGAGGGCACACTTCTGATCGGTGTTGGAGGAGCTCATCTGGGAGTCGAGGGGGCAGGCAGAGCACTGCTTGGACACCTCAGGTGAGTCAGCACCAGGCTCACCCAGAGCTCCCTGTTGGTCATATGTATGTGTTGATTTCCTTTCCTGAGTTTTCCCCTCATTCCCAGCATAAGGCGCTAGTAGATTCAGGCACAGCGGGGAGTTTTATGGACTGCGGGTTTGTGCTTAAGTTAGGAATTCCCTTGGTTCAGATGGACCAACCCTTCCCCGTGCACGCCCTAGATAGTCAACCGTTAGGGTCAGGGCTGGTCAGGGAGGCCACGGTTCCACTGGATATGGTGGCACAGGGGTGTCATGAGGAGCAGATTAGTCTCTTCCTCATTGATTCTCCTGCGTTTCCAGTGGTGCTGGGGATTCCCTGGTTGGCTTATCACAATCCCAAAATTTAGTGGAAACAGGAGGCTCTTAGAGGAGTGCTCAGGTAGGTGCGTGGGATTTTACATCTGTGCTACGACGGTGGAGAGTCCGGACCAAGTCACCACCGTGCGCATTCCCCCCGAATATTCCGATTTAGCTATCACTTTCTGTAAAAAGAGGTCGACCCAATTACCACCTCATCGACGAGGGGATTGCGCGATAAACCTCCAGGTGAACGCCGCTCTTCCCAGGAGTCATGTGTATCCCCTGTCGCAGGAGGAGACGGTGGCTATGGAGACATATGTCACCGAATCTCTGGGACAGGGGTACATTCGGCCCTCCACGACACCCGCCTCCTCGAGTTTATTTTTTGTGAAGTAGGTGGGAGGTCTGCATCCGTGAATTGACCATGGAGGTCTAAATTCCATCACAGTGGGGTTCAGTTACCCGCTACCGCTCATCGCCACGGCGGTGGAGTCATTTCACGGAGCACGCTTCTTCAAAAAACTGTATCTCAGGAGCTTGTATAACTTGGTGCGAGTCCGGGAGGGAGATGAGTGGAAGACTGCGTTTAGTACCACATCTGGCCATTATGAGTACCTCGTCATGCCGTATGGGTTGAAAAATGCTCTAGCCGTTTTCCAATCCTTTGTAGACGAGATTCTCCGGGGACCTGCACGGACATGCTGTGGTGGTTTACATCAATGACATTCTGATCTATTCCGCCACACGCACCGCGCATGTGTCTATGGTGCGCAGGGTACTTGAACGACTGTTGGAGCATGACCTGTAAGTCAAGGCCGAGAAATGTGTGTTCTCCAAACAAGCCGTCTCTTTCCTGGGTTATCGCATTTCCACATCTGGGGTGGTGATGGAGTGTGACCGCATTGCGGCCATGCGTAATTGGCCGACTCCGACCACAGTAAAGGAGGTGCAGCGGTTTTAGGGTTTGCCAATTACTACCGGAGGTTTATCCGGGGTTTTGGGCAGGTGGCTGCTCCCATTACCTCACTGCTGAAGGGGGGGGGCAGTGCGTTTGCGGTGGTCGGCGGAGGCGGACAGGGCTTTTGGTCGTCTGAAGGCGTTGTTTACCGATGCTCCCATATTGGCGCATCCGGGCCCCTCTTTGGCATTCATAGTGGAGGTGGAGGTGTCCGAGGCTAGTATTGGAGCTGTGCTATCACTGCGCTCAGGCACGCCCCTGAAGCTTCGCCCTTGCACCCTTTTCTCTAACTAAAAGCCATCTGCTTAAAACAAGCATAGCAACATTCGTATGCCAAGGTAAATGCTAAATTATGCTAAAAACTAGCCTTTTACAATGACAACTGTCACAAATAAAGTGCAACAGTTACTGTGGAATAAACTGGAATATTGTGATGCTGATTATACTATTCAACACATTCATCTCACCCTCTCTCTGGGGTAATACATTGCCTTTGTAATGCATATTAATAACTATTATCAAAGCTAGCACACAGTATATTTTCTACTTTGTATTTTTTTCCAGCCCCAGCTCTGAGAGGTGGCCTCTGATGTCAATGGCCTTTCCGAAGCTGCTTGAAGGCTCTTCCCACTTTTTCTAAGGTGAGAGACACACAAACACAAACAAACACACACACCTATCCCCACCCACGCTCCAACTTTAACCCTCAACTCTTCAATATGGACTCAGCTGGTGTCGTAAGTATGGTGTTGTATGAGTATATAGAAGGAGGCTGGACTACTGCTCTGAATCCATTCAATACTCTCAACTCTCAATATACTCTCTTTTCCATTGTGGGGGAGATTTTGTGTTGTTTTTGGTTAGACGCTGGCAAATCATTTCATTTGCAGCCAAGAGTAGTTATTTGTTTGTCTCATTTTGAGCCAATACTTAAACTGATGTAATGTTGTTGATCATTTTTAGGACATTCTGAATTCTGCATATATTTATAACCAAACTTACAGTGAACAGATGTTGGGCATCCTGATGGTAGATATAAAATATGCCTTGTCTCAAGAAGTTCCACTTTAAAATAAAATCCATCCTTCCTTTCCTCGATTGTCCTCTTCCAATCTTCATACACCAAGGATGATGATGAACATATAATGCATTTTAAAAACAGAACAAAACATGTGCTTGGCTTATCCTATCCAAATATGGCTCATGAAGACATTATCTCCAGTAAATGACATTGCATTTCTGACGTTACAAAAATAAACAAACACAGCTAAAGAAACAGGAGAATATGTAGAGAAAATAATGATTTCTCTTGCAAGTACATACAGTTAATATATGTCATTATTTTGATATTGTCACACCCTGATATGTTTCACCTGTCCGTGTGATTGTCTCCACCACCCTCCGGGTGTCGCCCGTCTTCCCCATTATCTCCTATGTATTTATACCTGTGTTCTCTGTTTGTCCGTTGTCAGTTTGTCTTGTTTGTTAAGTCAACCAGCATTTTTGTTATCAGCTCCTACTTTTCCCAGTCTCTCATTTGTCTCGCCCTCCTGGTTTTGACCCTTGCCTGTCCTGACTCTGAGCCCACCTGCCTGACCACTCTGCCTGCCCCTGTGCCTACCTGCTGACATGTACCTTTGCCCCACCTCTGTTTTACTGACCCCTGCCTGCCTTGACCTGTCTATTGCTTGCCCCTGTTGGAATATTAAACTATTGCCAATTCTACGTGTCTGATTCTGGGTCTTACCTTGATTCCTGATTGATACTAACTTCTTTCCCTACCCACAGTTAGCTGTGTGATGTAAACAATTACTCTTGCTTCTGGCTTTAGTTTAAACTCCTCCAGATTCTGGTTCAGAGTGCTGGCAAGTATCTCAGAGATCTGTTGAAGGAGATGAAAGAAACATCATTTAGTCAAACAATTATCACCCTTTACAGCTCTTTCAATTCACACACACTGCATAATTAAATATACATCTTGTCATGATACTGACCACTTTGGTTCATTTGTCTCAATTGTCAGACTCGGGCACATAGAATTAATGTGTCTGTGTCTGTCATTTCAGCCTTGACAATGTCTTTATCCTATTGTGTGAATTGGCGTGAAGGATTGGAAACAATTTGTCATACATGCAATGACAGAATTACAATGACAATCAAAATGTCTGTGTCCAATCCCATACCTGCTCTAGCTCCACCTCGCTCTGTTTCTTGCCCTCTGATTCGTTTTTGTGTGGTAACAGGAAGAGCTCAGCAGCCGTTGGCACACCTGGAAACACTGCAAACAATAGCTGATCCTCTGGAAAGTCTGACACCTGTTGACAATACTGTTACAATATGTTCATACTTGTATGGTATTCTTAATCTACAGTCCAAATTACTGCCCTTAGATTATATTAATATTTAATATGTTTGAAATCAAAGGAGAGGGAGGTGACAATTAAATACATTTGGGCATGACCAAGATGTGGTAATAACCAATACAACCTCCAGGTAAACAATGTTACAACATGTCACTAAACCAATAGATGACAAGTCAACATTACTACAATTTAATTTTTTTGGTGACACTTTATTTGACACCTAGCATCATAATACATTATGAAGCGGTTATAACCATGTCATATAATATGTCATAACATTTTACATAACTTGTCATAACATTATCATAACACTGTCATGACACATATATTTAGACTTGTTGTGACACACAGTACCAGTCAAACACTTGCTCTGGGTGTGCAGAACCGCCAATGACCTGATCTCCCAGTGCCCCCCTGATCTCCCAGTGTCTGCCAGTAGCGGAGGACCTAACGTCCCAGCTTGTGCTGTATGGGGTGGGCCGAAGGCCTATTCCACCGAAGGCCTTCACCAAGCTCTGGTCTACCCTCACGTGTCTAAAGGATGCACTGTGGTCCTCCCACAACCTGCTGGTTGCGGACTAGAGACCACCCCCCAGGCAGTGGCCATGGTAGCCCCGGAAGTACTGGGGTGGTACAGAAGAAAGGGGGCCTCGACCCAAGGCGAAAGGTCCCCCACAACACCCAAGGTCCTGGCGGCCACGGCCTGACAGCGCTGCGGCGCCTAGGGCGACGCGCCTAGGGGAGGTATCTCCTCTGGGCCGCGACAGACAGGACGATAATTGATTCGGAGGAGCAGGAGGAGGCGAGTTTGATAAGGACCCCGTTCCTGTACAAACGACCGAAGACAGCCATTTAACAGTGACTTTTTAACATGTTTTTCATGTCTTAAAAATGTTTTACCTTTGTTAAATAATTTGTACACATTTTAAATGGCTTTTAAAAAGTTGGATGGTTTTTACAAGAAAAAATACTTTTATTCATGGTTGTTTCTATTGATTTTAACAACATCTACTTTTTAACACATTTAAATGTAATATTCAAATGCTGTTTTTTATGCTTTTATGCAGTTTTTATGTGTATAAAATGTGCAAAAAATATATGGGCTGTTATAAAGGTAATGCAACAACAAAACTTTTCCAAAAGAAAATTTAAAAAAACTGTGAAATATTTGGACACACCTACTCATTAAAAGGTTTTTCTTAATTGTTATATTTCCTACATTGTAGAATAATAGTGAAGACATCAAAACTATGAAATAACAAATATGGAATCAAAATGTAGTAACCAAACAACTGTTAAACAAATCAAAATGGATTTTATGTTTGAGATTCTTCAAAGTAGCCACCCTTTGCCTTGATGACAGCTTTGCACACTCTTGGCATTCTCTCTACCAGCTTCACCATGAATGCATATAAAATAACAGATTAACAGTCCTGTTATAAGTTAAAATTCTTTCCTTCTAAATGCGTTTGAGAAAATCAGTTGTCTTGTGACAAGGCAGCGGTGGTACAGTATAGAGAAGATGGTCTTTCTGGTTATGTCATCTATGTGTCAAAGCCTACAAAATCTACCACACAAGGCAAACCAATCCATTCTAGTTGTAAATAGTATGTTATATAACATTTCCTAAAATTGGCAATTTCACCACCATTGTAATTGTACAGATATTGATGTCAAACATGTGCCTAGCCCAATGCTCTATCACTGATGACTGGGATGAAAACAGGAGAAGGACCGAACACCCTCTTTGCAACTTATAACTGACATATGGTCATGTACGTGATAGACGTATCTGAATTATATTATTATTACCCTTACAACAACAAAACAATTCCATATTTTGGCAACAAAGCTTGTTTGTTCACAACATTATGTACACCGCTGTTAACCGCTAACATTAGCAAGCCAACCATAGCTAGCAAATTGTTGTTCGTTGTCAATGGGTTTTTGTTACATGTAGCACACAAGACTCTTCTATAATTCATTTGTACAAGTAGCACTATATAGATATAGTGAATCTGATGTACTGTTGTTTCCTCAACAACAGCATTGGGTGTAATTAGTTGTTTTGAACACCACCATATTTAGTGGTAGGGCAGCTAACCTTAGCTAAACAAACACTACTGTAACTAGATGGTAGCTAACATTTAAGTAGCTAGCTACATAAGTAGTTGAGAGCTAGCTTTAGAAAATAAAACATTTAGAAAACAGGATAGTAATGTATTTGAGAATGTGTGAAAGTGTTTGCAGTTTTCCATAATACAGTATATTTGGTATGAAGTTTAAGTTTTTAGCTTTCTTTAGTGGTGTCACTGCATTGCAGCATACTCTATTATGTCAATCTGCTGCATCCAAGGGAAAGGATGCTTCTTGGCAGGAAAAAAACACTTTTGAATAAATAATACAATTTAGAGTTAAATCCTTTGATGTTGTTACAATATTTTTTTTTCATCGTATTTTGAGTAACCCATGGAAAAAACATACTGTCATGAAGCATTATGACCATCCTGTGTGACTTTACTTGGACTAAGAAAATACAGTTTATGACACTGTCATTAAGCATTATGACCATCCTGTGTCTCTTTACTTGGACTAAGAAAATGCACTACACGTCATTATAAAATGTAATATAACATAAACATACTGTTTACAAGTAGGCTACGATGTAATGGAATTATTTGCTTTGTGTGGTAGGTTTTGTAGGTTTTGACACTCTTATGTGGATGTCATAACCAGCCATAAAAATGTCACAAAAGGTTTAAATACATGTGCCATGACAATGTTCTGACCATATAATGAGAGTTTGTTGATTCAGCTGTTATGATCTTCTATGACATGGTTATGAACGTGTCATAATGTATTATGACCCTAGGTGCCAAATAAAATGTTACCCATTTTTCAATCCAATCTCAAGCTCCATGTTTTCACGAAAGTGTATTTATTTCTTGAGGGGACAAGTACATCTTGCCAAACTATTTTTCCAAGACTTCAAAATAGCTGCTCCTAAATGTTTTTCTTTATAATGGCCTTTATCCACTTTACCAGCGAGGCACGGGTTCGAACCAGCAATAAGTGTCCATTTTAAAAGCCACTAATGTTTTTATGGGTTCTTTATAGAGCAGACAATGGAGTGGCGTAGTCGGCAAGTCACATACACACAAAGCACATACATTTTCAAGCCTTAAAATCACTATTTGAGTTGCAAAGTAGTGGACAAATAGAGAGCAAAGGAATGACTTGCAATGTGGGAAAGAGGTAAAGAAGGAATGGGAGAGGGAATGGGATAGGATGCAATTGCGATTACTCATTAGTCTAAAAAGCCTTCTGGCTCCGAGTACTTGGGTAGCGCTGGCATTTTATGCCCCCCACTCATTGGAAAAGTCAAGTGAAAAATCTGATATGGGTTAAGGGAGGAGAGCAGGTGGGTCAGACTGTCAGATGAGTGAGCGTTTGAGGGAATTTTGTCCAAGCCCAAATGTGGCTGAAAAAACACCTCTGCAGGGCTGTATCTTGTCTCTTTAATAAAGCTTTTAAAAAATCAGATGAAACAGTTGTCAAACACACCATGAAGTGGATTCTGTTTTTCATTCTTCGTGAACGATATTGGCTTATTATATCTTCATAACACCTTCCATAGTGCATTATTGACAACAATGTTGTTATAAATAGTTTATGACGATTCACCTATAACTCTATTCTGTGAAGGAAAGTACAGTTGACACCCAGGAAAGGAAGGGGGCGAGAATGAGAAAGGGATGCCCACAAGAAATGCACTCTCTTGGGTAAAAAAGAGGACATGTTAACCTCTTGCACCACACTCTCTGGGATATGTGGGACGCGTCCCACCTGGCCAAAAGCCAGTGACAATGCAGAGCGCCAAATTCAAATAAATTACTATAAAAATCTAACTTTCATGAAATCACACATGCAAGATAGCAAATTAAAGCTACACTTGTTGTGAATCCAGCCAACATGTCAAATTTCAAAAAGGCTTTTTGGTGAAAGCAAACTATGCTATTATCTGAGGATAGCACCATAGTAAACAAAGAGAGAGAAGCATATTTCAACCCTGCAGGCGCGACACAAAACACAGAAATAAAAATATTATTCATGAATTACCTTTGACGAGCTTATTTTGTTGGCACTCCAATATGTCTCAAATGGTCCTTTTGTTCGATTAATTCTGTCAATATATATCCATCATCTCAATTTATTTGGTGCGTTTGATCCAGAATAAGACAGGTTCCAACTTGCGCAACGTGACTACAAAATATCTCAAAAGTTACCTGTAAACTTTGCCAAAACATTTCAAACTACTTTTGTAATCTGGATTCCCAATGAAAACCCATTGAAAAGAGAGTGACCTCAAAAAAAGAAAATCTGAAAGGTTTTTCCTCTGGGTTTCACCTGCTGAATAAGTTATGTTATACTCACAGACATGATTCAAACAGTTTTAGAAACTTCAGAGTGTTTATATCCAAATCTACTAATAATATGCATATCTTATCTTCTGGGGATGAGTAGCAGGCAGTTGAATTTGGGAAAGCATTTAATCCGGACGTGAAAATACTGCCCCCTGTCACCAATAAGTTTAACAGGTGGTGGTGAAACCAGGGGGGCATCCGCAAAACATACTAAATTATATGAATTTGCCAATGGATCTCTTAGCCCCGGCCAGTCACTGGCTGGAACACGAGAGATGGAATGACTTCTGAAAATAACTTAAATTAGCCTCTATTACTGAACTCCCTATTCAAACCTCTATTAGGCATTGGGTTGGAATCAGCTGAGGAGCAACAGTGCATCCCTGCCTGACTCTCACTATTGTCAGCCATAGAGCTGTACTGTAATATGGCAACACTGCAGTTTAATGGACCCTGACTTTAATTGCGATGTTGATGCCCCTTCTCCTCATCTTGGCTTTATTGTGGGGAGTTGTTTACCTTTACATGGAATATGTTTGAACTTGGAGGTGAACTGAATGCGAACCGCGGAAAAATTTAAATAAATGAAGAAAAAAATAACACTTTGTATGGCGGTCATTGCACAATATCTAGGCTATGAACCTTATGTCAACTCTAGCAGTACATGGATAAATAGGCCTTAATATTATTTTATTTTAGAGAAATGGTGAAAGAGATGAAAGGAGGATTAAACTGTATATGGAGGAGCACATGACACATGAACTAGTGTTCACAAACTCAATAGAGACCCATATACCATATAAAGCATCTATTGTAGGTCCTAAAAGGTTGTATAACAAAACATTTTATATGAAAAGAGGTGCTGTAACACTATTGAGGCTAGAAATTAACAGCCCAAGCTAGATCTCTAGCGTTCTATAACTGAGTGAGCCCCTCAGTTCAACACAGTTCATATGGCTGGTGCTATACTATACTGCCATGAACATACTATGTGGCTCTCAGGCACCCAGGTGACAAAGTGCACTTTATTTCTAACAAAGCCTCACTTTGACCTCTATCACAGTAGGTCCCTCCACTGGCTCTCAGCCTAGCTCACCTTAGTCTGCTCTCATGTCAAATCCACGTTGGAGTTGGTGAAGACACAGAGAGACCACAAGTTGCATGCTATAGGCTTAAACCTCCACATGAAGTGGAAGAATAACACACTTAACTATGTCATATCAGCGCCAGCCCTCCTCCGCAGATACTACGCACATCCAATGCGACGGTAATGGCTAAGATCTCCTTCATTCCAGACCAATTCCGAAGAACGTAATTCATCACTCTGACTTCTGAAAATAAGTTATTAGCGCTTAGCAAGCTGCCTCGTGGGGGGGAGAAGAAGCCGAGTCTCTCGCACCTGTGTGATAACGAATAACATGACTGCCCAAGTGCGAATGCCGAAGCGACTGAGTGGATAGAAAGAGAAGAGAGAGAGGGAGTAAAATAGAGAAGGAAGGAATTCACTCCTACTTGAAGCAGAGCCTTCTTAATGACTCTCCCCAAATCCTGCCTCCACTCGGGGAGATCACTACTGATCCTTATCTTGGACTTCTATCGCCTTGGTGTCTTGAGGTATGGCGTTGGTAGAAGACACTTGGAACATAACAGTGTTCATTCCCTCGCTGGTGAAAGTGTACGAGATGCTCCCATCTTAGCTGATCACCGGCTGGAGGAAGAAGAAACATGGACAAATGAGTGATCACACTTTGATCAGGTAATAATCCTTTCACCTAAAACCTTTAGCTAAAACCCTGGAACATGAAAGAAACCAATTTCAGATAATAACAACTTCTCCTTGAACTTCTTACTAAGAGTAGTCATAACTTCTGACTGGAGTAGTTAGAGTTGATGAAATTCTGACTTGAGTAAAACCTAAAAAAAGCATCCTCCCCATTAGACCTAGAACCAATGCAGCTAAGGTATTAACTTATGACACACTAATAAGATGTTTGAACAAAATACAAAATCAGAGACTGCTCCGCTTCTATCATAGCCGCCTTCAATCAAAGAAGAGGTTAATGTACGTAATACCATAGACATCATGTATAACCCATATATACATCAGTGGAGGCTACTGAAGGGAGGACAGCTCATAATAATGGCTGAACTGGGATGGAAACCTTTGATGTCTTTGATGTGTTCGATGATGTTCCACTGATTCCATTCCAGCCATGACAATAAGCCTCTCCTCTGATTTAGTTGCAGTGACACCAGCTACCACTGCAGTACATGTACACTATATGGTAGAATAGTGTCAGTTCACCTCTATTAAAGTTGTATAGTTGGTACCCCACATACAGAATACTGTACACTATACACAACATCAAAGGAGGATCTGTGTCTGCACCATGTGTTCGCACTACTGGAGTCCCACAGGGCTCAGTTATAGGCCCCCTTCTCTGTACACCAAGTGTTTAAAGTCCAGTTTACTTCACTGCTGTTCCCCAGTCACCAGAAATAGGTGAGGGTCCTAGAGTGGATGGGCCAGACCATCGCTGTTAAGTTTACTTCCTTGTTCTTGATGGCCACAAACGGACCTGATACATTGCCACAGGACCTGATACAAACACAGAGAAGGATTCAGATTCAGTGTTGGATGATTCAGACTCCATATAATATTGTAATTACATGGATATTGTTTCAGACTACCTACTTCACAATATGAAAAGCACTTGCACATCGAAATATATATTTTTGGTTTAAATATGAAAAGCACTGGCACATCTGAAGATTACTTTTACAGTTGTGTTGGAAAAAAATAGCAACTGTCTTAAATGAAGAATTAGATAAAACAAGATCTCCCACACTGCGCTTGCCAGTATCATTTATCATTATCACTGGGGTAATGTGTGGGACCTTCTTTTCAATAAGACTACTTTAGCTGAAAAGGGAAGGTGAATGAAATCTTACTTAACAATTATCATCATAATGTTTTATAGATTGATGGAATTTAGTTGAAGAACAAGATTTTTTCTCGACTTAAAACACTTTGGCGTTATCCTGTTTATGACGTGATACCTTGTGAGTAATACTGTTGTCTGACATGCTGAGACCGTAATGGGAGTTGACGTGGGTGTATGTGGCATTACCGTGATCTAAGCGGTGAAGTTTCCTATAGTGGAGATATAACACGCTATTTTAACAGTAAAACTCAGGCCGACAGTGGTGTGACTTGGCGCTCTGATGTGTATGTCTCCTCCTGGGCTTCGGTTAACTCTTATCATCTTTAACTGAGACTAATCTTTATCATTATCTTTATCATCCTAGCTTTGAAATGCATGCAGTGTGTGTGTGTGTGTGTGTGTGTGTGTGTGTGTGTGTGTGTGTGTGTGTGTGTGTGTGTGTGTGAGTCATTTGGACAGGCTCCCTAAATTGTGTCTGTTGTACAAAATATAAAAAATTTAAACATGTGTTGGTATTGTGCTAAAAGCATCACGTGCCCACTCTCTCCCCTGCAAATGACCTCAAAATGTTCCAAACCATTGAGAAAAAAACACCAGCAGAATATATGCCATCAAAAAGTACACTGATTGAAAGTGATATGGTGACCAGAGACAACATTTAAATGGCACCTTCACTAATTGATGAAAGCCTCCCTGATATTATTTACTTGACATTTGGCTGGCTTCTTCACACAACAGAAGTATACCTGATTACCAACAATGACGAGACAGCGTACAGGGAGGAGGTGTGGACCCTGGAAGTGTGGTTCCAGGAAAATAACCTCTCACCCAATGTCAACAAAACAAAAGGAGCTGATCGTGAACTTCGGGAAACAGTAGAGGAAGCACCCCCCTATCCACATCTATGGTACTGCAGTGGAGAAGGTTGAAAGCTTCAAGTTCCTCGGCATACACATCACTGACAATCTGAAATGGTCCACCCACACAGACAGCATGGTGAAGAAGGTGCAACAGCGCCTCTACAACCTCAGGAGGCTGAAGAAATATGGCATGTCACCGAAAACCCTCACACAATTTTACAGATGCGCAATTGAGAGTATCCTGTCGGGCTGTTCACCGCCTGGTGCGGTAATTGCACCGCCCGCAGCCATAGGGCTCTCGAGAGTGGTGCGGTCTGCCCAATGTATCACTGGGGGCAAACTACCTGCCTTCCAGGACATCTACAGCACCCAATGTCACAGGGAGGCCAAAAAGATAAATCAAGAACAACAACCACCCGAGCCACTGCCTGTTCCCTCAGCTATCATCCAGAAGGTGTGGGACTGAAGGTGAGAGACTGAAAATCAACGATTCTATCTCAAGGCCATCAGAATGTTAAATAGCCATCACTAGCACATTAGAAGCTGCTGCCCTATATACACTGCTCAAAAAAATAAAGGGAACACTAAAATAACACATCCTAGATCTGAATGAATGAAATATTCTTATTAAATACTTTTTTCTTTACATAGTTGAATGTGCTGATAACAAAATCACACAAAAATGATCAATGGAAATCAAATTTATCAACCCATGGAGGTCTGGATTTGGAGTCACACTCAAAATTAAAGTGGAAAACCACACTACAGGCTGATCCAACCTTGATGTAATGTCCTTAAAACAAGTCTAAATGAGGCTCAGTAGTGTGTGTGGCCTCCACGTGCCTGTATTACCTCCCTACAACGCCTGGGCATGCTCTTGATGAGGTGGCGGATGGTCTTCTGAGGGATCTCCTCCCAGACCTGGACTAAAGCATCCGTCATGCTGGAGGATGTTGCAGGCAGCAGAATGTTCTCCACGGCATCTCCAGACTGTCACGTCTGTCACATGTGCTCAGTGTGAACCTGCTATCATCTGTGAAGAGCACAGGGTGCCAGTGGCGAATTTGCCAATCTTGGTGTTCTCTGGCAAATGAAAAACGTCCTGCACGGTGTTGGGCTGTAAGCACAACCCCCACCTGTGGACGTCGGGCCCTCATACCACACTCATGGAGTCTGTTTCTGACCTTTTGAGCAGACACATGCACATTTGTGGCATGCTAGAGGTCATTTTGCAGGGCTCTGGCAGTGCTCCTCCTGCTCCTCCTTGCACAAATGCAGAGGTAGCGGTCCTGCTGCTGGGTTGTTGCCCTCCTATGGCCTCCTCCACGTCTCCTGATGTACTGGCCTGTCTCCTGGTAGCGCCTCCATGCTCTGGACACGACGCTGACAGACACAGCAAACCTTCTTGCCACAGCTCGCATTAATGTGCCATCCTGGATGAGCTGCACTACCTGAGCCACTTGTGTGGGTTGTAGACTCCGTCTCATGCTACCACTAGACTGAAAGCACCGCCAGCATTCAAAAGTGGCCAAAATATCAGCTAGGAAGCATAGGAACTGAGAAGTGGTCTGTGGTCCCCACCTGCAGAACCACTCCTTTATTTGGGGTGTCTTGCTAATTGCCTATAATTTCCACATGTTGTCTATTCCATTTGCACAACAGAATGTGAAATTTCTTGTCAATCAGTGTCGCTTCCTAAGTGGACAGTTTGATTTCACAGAAGTGTGATTGACTTGGAGTTACATTGTGTTGTTTTAGTGTTCCCTTTATTTTTTTGAGCAGTGTACATTTTAAGAATGGAACACCAGTTTACATAATTAGCATTATTATTGGCCAAATATTTATATATTCTTAATTCCATTCATTTACATGTATTTTGTGTTTTGTTGTGAAATTGTTGGGGCTAGAAACACAAGTCATTCGTTACACCCGCAATAACATCTGCTAAACACGTGTATGTGACATTCTATTTGATTACAAGAGGAAAAGAGCAAGAGAGCATCAATGTGCTCTACTATGTGCAAAGCATTCTGGTACTTTGCCTATAACTGGCTCCATTGTACACTGCTGTATACTTAGAAAGATGGTTATTTACAGAGAAATATGAGGCAGATATATTAAATTATGATCCATGAGAACCACAACACTGTTGTTTTCCATCCTTTCCCTCCAATCAGGGACTGATTCAGACCTGGGTCACCAGGTGAGCAACCACTCTGGCCAATCAATGGCCAACATAACAGTAACTGACCAATTATCTACCAGGTATAGTAGAAACTAAAACCAGAAGTACTTTATTCCTCGATGGCAGAAATTAAATATCCCTATCAAATAGATGAATATATAGAGGTGACGTACACGTAACATGGAGGTACAAGGTGGTAGTATCAAATCCCAGGGTGTTTTCCGCCAAGGCCGAGAAACGGAATATCCAGCAGTCTTGTAAATGTGTCTGATCCCCTCTTCGATCCAGCTCAGGTTGGAGCAGGAGACTGCCGTGCCATCTCCGAAATCCAGTTGGATGTTGGTTCTCATTGAGTTACCCTGGAAAGCAAGTAAAGTCTCAAGTAAGGACTACAGATGAAGAAAAAAAAAGATAGAAAGAAAGAAAGATAAAGTTCATCATTATAAAAAAAACATACAGCAATTGTATTTGAGAGCCCAGCCAGATGCTTGCACTTGTGTTTATTCTAGACTTAAATGCATATCATTGTTGGAATGGGGTTTAATACAATGCCCCAAAACCACAGTACCACTCAGTAATGAGCACTCAGCATGCATGGGCACAGGCAGGGCATCATTCTTTGTTTTTGTCCAAATCCTAACAGCTGGTGTGACACATTAACTGCATTCTGAGTCTGACATGTTATATAACACCACTGGGAGTTTCTGGCTCCTGTGGTGTGTGTGTGCGTGCGTGCGTGTGTGTGTGTGCGTGTGAGATGGAGAGAGAGAACCACAGGGAGGTCGAGACAGTGTAGTAATCAAGAGACAGTAGGGTGGCAGGTATACGAGTCGACAGACTGCTGGGCTACATTCACACACAGATACAAGCAGTCAGAACTACCCTAAACATTGGGGTTGCATCATATTCTGCCCCACGGTGAGAGCAGTGTGTTTGCCTGTTACTGCTAATGGGGTGTGTGTGTGTCTCTCTCTCTCTCTGTGTGTGTGTGAGAAAGAGCTAATGTGTGTGTTAGACACTACCTGCTCTGCCTTTACAGTATCTGCAGCAGTTGTCAGTGGCTCCAGCTGCCACTGTGACCAATTCCTCCCACTTATCCCGCCGGTACCCTGCGAGCAATCACAACTAGCTCCCAGCCTCCCTGCAGCACATTGTAACGCAATTCAATAGGGATCTGTATTTATAACAATTCATTAGCACAAGGGGGCTCCGGTCCTGAAACAAACACAACAAAAAGCAAAAAAACGATTTCTCTCTCTCTCCTTATTCACTATCTGTTTTTCTTCTTTTCAAGCGCAGCAGAGTGTGAAAACACGGGAGGGTTGTGTATGGGGGAAGGCTTCTGGGGGTATATTTCATGCCATTATACCCAGAAAATGTAAAAATATGAATAAGCCGAATAAATAAAGTCAGAATAAAATGGAAGAAAAGGGATTACAGTGATAGCTACTGTGTGGAACTGTAATGGCCCACAATCCTTTGCCAAAATGGCACTCGGAATAGGTCTTCAGTGTCGTCGATGTCACACAGGCTTTTGTTGGTAACCGTTGTTCACACTCTCAGGACACTTCTAGTTCTCTATCGAGGTGTCCTGGGATCACGAGCTAATCTGCATGAGACTGATGCTGGCCTGCTGGCTAAATGTCAAGCTTTGTGTCCGTGGCTCCATGTGTGACTCAGAGGGCCACCAAATCCAAAATGCATAATAGGGTAAGCGTCATGGTCTGGACAGCAGTGCTGGTTGACAATAATGTGTTTTGTTATTTCAGGTCCAAAAACAGGACTGTGAACAGGACTCTTGTTCAGGTGAATGTCAACACACAAAGGATGGTATAAACGGTATGAAGTCAGTGCTGTCATGCTGATGGTGTGTCATACCTGGGTTTAAATAGTTTTCGCTTTCTTTCAAATGCTTTGGGCGTTTGATTGAGCCTGCCTGGAGAGCTAGATGGACGGATTGTCACTTTTGGGATTATTCCATCTGTTCAGGTTGGTGTACACATGACATGCTATTAGGTAGCTAATGTTGGGTAAAAATGTTTGGTGTAAATATAACATGCTAATGTTGGGTAAATCTGGTTGGTGTACACATGACATGCTATAAAGTTGCTAATGTAGAGTAAATCTGGTTGGTGTAAACATGACATGCTATAAGGTAGCTAATGTACAGTAAATCTGGTTGGTGTACACATTGCATGCCATAAGGTAGCTAATGTACAGTAAATATATAGACATGAAATGCTTTGAAAGGCTGGTCATGGCTCGCATCAACACAATTATTCCAGAAAGCCTAGGCCCACTCCAATTTGCATACCGCCCCAACAGATGTACTCTACACTGCCCTTTCATACCTGTACAAATGGAACACCTATGTGAGAATACTATTCATTGAATACAGCTCAGCTTTCAAACCCATAGTGCCCTCAAAGCTCATCCCTAAGCTAAGGACCCTGGGACTGAACACCCCCCCTGCAGCTGGATCCTGGACTTCCTGATGGGCCACCCCCAATAAGTAAGGGTAGGTAACAACACATCCGCAATGCTGATCCTCAACACGGGGGCCCCTCAGGGGTGCGTGCTCAGTCCCCTCAGTCCCCTACCTGTTCACTCATGACTGCATGACCAGGCACGACTCCAACACCATCATGAATTTTGCAGATGACACAACAGTGGAAGGTCTGATCACAGACAACGATGAGACAGGCTATAGGAAGAAGGTCAGAGACCTGATTGTGTGGTGCAAGCCCAACAGCCTCTCCTTCAACGTGATCAAGACAAAGGAGATGTGGACTTCAGGAAAAGGATGACCGAACATGCCCCCATTCTCATCGACAGGGCTGTAGTGGAGCAGGTTCAGAAATTCAGGTTCCTTGGCGTCCATATCACCAACAAACTAACATGGTCCAAGCACACCAAGACAGTCATGAAGAGGCCATGACAAAACCTATTCCCCCTCAGGAGACTGAAAGATGTGGCATGGGTCCCCAGATCCTCAAAAGGTTTTACAGCTGCACCATCGAGAGCATCATGACGGGTTGCATCACTGCCTGGTATGGCAACTGCTTGGCCTCTGACCGCAAGGCACTACAGAGGTTGGTGTGTATGGCCCAGTATATCACCTGGGCCAAGCTTCCTGCCAGCCAGGACCTCTATACCAGGCGGTGTCAGAGGAAGGCCCTAAAAATTGTCAAAGACTCCAGCCACCCTAGTCGGAGACTGTTTTTTCTGCTCCCACACGGCAAGCGGTACTGGAGCACCAAGTCTAGGCCCAAGAGGCTTCTAAACAGCTTCTACCCCCAAGCCATAAGACTCTGGAACATATAATCAAATGGCTACCCAGACTAAATGGCTGCCCTCTATGCTGCTGCTACTCTCTGTTATTATCTATGCATAGTCACTTTAATAACTCTACCGACATGTACATATTACCCCGACACCGGTGCCTCCGCACATTGACTCTGTGCCGGTACTCCCAGTATATACTGTAGCCCTGCTATTGTTATTTACTGCTGCTCTTTAATTGTTTGTTATTCTTATCTTTTACTTTTTTTAGGTATTTTCTTAAAACTGCATTGTTGGTTAAGGGCTTGTAAGTAAGCATTTCACTGTAAGGTCGACACCTGTTGATTTCGGTGCATGTGACAAATACAATCTGATTTTATTTGATTTATGGTAGGTGTACACCTGACATGCTATAAGATCACTTTGTGATATTGAAATCTTGACATGTGATAGTAGTAGTTGTTTTACATTTTTGGGGGACTGAAATTATTATAAGATACATTTCATAAGCTTTTTGACCACATGGCATATGTCTCTCTTATCAGAGGATGCCTCTCTTAATGAAATAAATATATCTTCATTTCCTCAACTCATCACACTGTAATATGACAGCTGGGCCCGGGGGAGACCTTGTGGGAGAGACACTTACTTCTTAGCTGCAGTGCAGGGGGAAAGCACCACCGCACCGAGCAGTGCACTACCGCACATATTCCACCTGAATTTAATGTGAGGTGGTTGAACAGTGTCTAGGGAGTGAGGGGAGTGAGGCAAGGCCCTGGCCCTAGAAGGAGGCTACTCTGAGTTTATCACTCTATAAAGGGGTCTCCAGGGGTGCATCTCTCTCTTAGGTCTTTAGCTCTTACTCTGTCTCTCAGCTCGGGGCGTGGGGCCTGTAGCTGTTTGTGTGTGTGATGGCGTGTTGCAAACTTTCAGGAGATGGTGTATGGGATGACATAACAGGGAAATAATTTCAGGCGTATGCCTGGAGAAGCATCCATGTCGAACATGGGAAATGCATCCAAATTTCACTCAGTAACATAGGCCTACAGTGAGTGAGTTGTACACCAGATGCTAGTTCTACTTTTACAACCACGCATAACAATACAAAATAAGGTGTTTTACATTCCATGGCTTAAGGTAAAAATCAATGCAACTCATAACAGTGATGCATACAAAGGCATCAATTTGGGCTCCTACAGGCCCATAAGAATGATATACAAAAAGGAGGCCATTTTGGCTTTTGGCCCAGTCCTACCTCCTCCAGATGCACCAGGAAGGTGACGTTGGTGTGCAGGTCGGCGGTAAGCTTGCCCTCTCTGGTGGAGAGAGAAAGGCAACATTGTTGGGACACATCTGCTTCCTGGGTGTGTACATGTCCTTGACTCCCTTGATGCAGTTGTTGGAACACCACTTTCGGTACCTTAAGGAGATACCATATGAATATATGAGTTAGTACATGTTAAGCGTAGTTTACTGAGGTTATGGCTTCATGACACTACTAGTTAACAAGGCTAAGGTATTGGTCACGTAAATCAATGAAGCTTGACAAGAAATCGCAACGTTTTTATTCTTAACCTCGAAGTGATTGTGGAAGTGACTGAGCAAGACTTGCTATTCTTTGACTAAACTTAAAAATGCTTAGTAATTACTAAACAACACATGACTTTTAACCCTGAAAGTTAATGTCTGACACAAGATGTACAGTATTTGCCAGTCACATTGACAAAACTACAAAATGCTTACT